>NW_022630995.1:112874397-113447182 GCF_010015895.1 Lontra canadensis
AAACACCAAACCAGCTCTACAGGAAATATTGAAAGGGGTCCTCTAAGCAAAGAGAGAGCCTAAAAGTAGTAGATCAGAAAGGAACAGAGTCAGTATACAGTAACAGTCACCTTACAGGCAATACAATGGCACTAAATTCATATCTCTCAATAGTTACCCTGAATGTTAATGGGCTAAATGCCCCAATCAAAAGACACAAGGTATCAGAATGGATAAAAAAACAAAACCCATCTATATGTTGCCTACAATAAACTCATTTTAGACCCGAAGACACCTCAAGATTTAAAGTGAGGGCGTGGAAAAGAATTTACCATGCTAATGGACATGAGAAGAAAGCAGGGGTGGCAATCCTTATATCAGATCAATTAGATTTTAAGCCAAAGACTATAATAAGAGATGAGGAAGGACAGTATATCATACTCAAAGGATCTGTCCAACAAGAAGTTCTAACAATTTTAAATATCTATGCCCCTAACATGGGAGCAGCCAACTATATAAACCATTAATAACAAAATCAAAGAAACACATCAACAATAATATAATAATAGTAGGAGACTTTAACACTCCCCTCACTGAAATGGACAGATCATCCAAGCAAAACATCAACAGGGAAATAAAGGCCTTAAATGACACACTGGACCAGATGGACATCACAGATATATTCAGAACATTTCATCCCAAAGCAACAGAATACACATTCTTCTCTAGTGCACATGGAACATTCTCCAGAATAGATCACATCCTTGGTCCTAAATCAGGTCTCAACCAGTATCAAAAGATTGGGATCATTCCCTGCATATTTTCAGACCACCATGCTCTGAAGCTAGAACTCAATCACAAGAGGAAATTTGGAAAGAACCCAAATACATAGAGACTAAACAGCATCCTTCTAAAGAATGAATGGGTCAACCAGGAAATTAAAGAAGAATTGAAAAAATCCATGGAAACAAATGATAATGAAAACACAACAGTTCAAAATCTGTGGGACACAGCAAAGGCAGTCCTGAAGGGAAAATATATAGCGGTACAAGCTTTTCTCAAGAAACAAGAAAGGTCTCAAGTATACAACCTAACCCTACACCTAAAGGAGCTGGAGAAAGAACAAGAAAGAAACCCTAAACCCAGCAGGAGAAATCATAAAGATCAGAGCAGAAATCAATGAAATCGAAACCAAAAAAACAATAGAACAAATCAATGAAACTAGGAGCTGGTTCTTTGAAAGAATTAATAAGATTGATAAACCCCTAGCCAGACTTATCAAAAAGAAAAGAGAAAAGACCCATATAAATAAAATCATGAATGAAAGAGAGATCACAACTAACACCAAAGAAATGCAGACAATTATAAGAACATACTATGAGCAACTCTACGCCAACAAATTTGACAATCTGGAAGAAATGAGTGCATTCCTAGAGACATATAAACTACCACAACTGAACCAGGAGGAAATAGAAAGCCTGAACAGACCCATAACCAGTACGGAGATTGAAACAGTCATCAAAAATCTCCAAACAAACAAAAGCCCAGGGCCAGATGGCTTCCCAGGGGAATTCTACCAAACATTTAAAGAAGACATAATTCCTATTCTCCTGAAACTGTTCCAAAAAATAGAAATGGAAGGAAAACTTCCAAACTCATTTTATGAGACCAGCATCACCTTGATCCCAAAACCAGACAAGGATCCCATCAAAAAAAGAGAATTACCAATATCCTTGATGAACACAGATGCGAAAATTCTCACCAAAATACTAGGCAATAGGATCCAACAGTACATTAAAAGGATTATTCACCACGACCAAGTGGGATTTATTCCAGGGCTGCAAGGTTGGTTCAACATCCACAAATCAATCAATGTGATACAACACATTAATAAAATAAAGAACAAAAACCATATGATACTCTCAATAGATGCTGAAAAAGCATTTGACAAAGTACAGCATCCCTTCCTGATCAAAACTCTTCAAAGTGTAGGGATAGAGGGCACATACCTCAATATCATCAAAGCCATCTATGGAAAACTCACCACAAATATCATTCTCAATGGAGAAAAACTGAAAGCTTTTCCGCTAAGGTCAGGAACATGGCAGGGATGTCCATTATCACCACTGCTATTCAACATGGTACTAGAAGTCCTAGCTTCAACCATCAGACAACAAAAGGAAATTAAAGGCATCCAAATCAGCAAAGAAGAAGTCAAACTATCACTCTTTGCAGATGATATGATACTATATGTGGAGAACCCAAAAGACTCCACTCCAAAACTGCTAGAACTTGTACAGGAATTCAGTAAAGTGTCAGGATATAAAGTCAATGCACAGAAATCAGTTGCATTTCTCTACACCAACAACAAGACAGAAGATAGAGAAATTAAGGACTCAATCCCATTTACAATTGCACCCAAATCTATAAGATACCTATGAATAAACCTAACCAAAGAGGATAAGAATCTATACTCAGAAAACTATAAAGTACTCATGAAAGAAATTGAGGAAGATACAAAGAAATGGAAAAATGTTCCATGCTCCTGGACTGGAAGAATAAATATTGTGAAAATGTCTATGCTACCTAAAGCAATCTACACATTTAATGCAATTCCTATCAAAATACCATCCATTTTTTTCAAAGAAATGGAACAAATAATCCTAAAATTTATATGGGACCAGAAAAGACCTCGAAGAGCCAAAGGAATATTGAAAAAGAAAGCCAAAGTTGGTGGCATCACAATTCCGGACTTCAAGCTCTACTACAAAGCTGTCATCATCAAGACAGTATGGTACTGGCACAAAAACAGACACATAGATCAATGGAACAGTATAGAGAGCCCAGAGATAGACCCTCAACTCTATGGTCAACTAATCTTCAACAGAGCAGGAAAGAATGTCCAATGGAAAAAGACAGCCTCTTCAATAAATGGTGTTGGGAAAATTGGATAGCCACATGCAGAAAAATGAAATTGGATCATTTCCTTACACCACACATGAAAATAGACTCAAAATGGATGAATGACCTCAATGTGAGAAAGGAATCCATCAAAATCCTTGAGGAGAACACAGGCAGCAACCTCTTCGACCTCAGCCACAGCAACTTCTTCCTAGGAACATCGCCAAAGGCAAGGGAAGCAAGGGCAAAAATGAACTATTGGGATTTTATCAAGGTCAAAAGCTTTTGCACAGCAAGGAAACAGTTAACAAAACCAAAAGACAACTGACAGAGTTGGAGAAGATATTTGCAAACGACATATCAGATAAAGGGTTAGTGTCCAAAATCTATAAAGCTTTTATCAAACTCAACACCCAAAGAACAAATAATCTAATCAAGAAATGGGCAGAAGACATGAACAGACATTTTTGCAAAGAAGACATCCAGATGGCCAACAGACACATGAAAAAGTGCTCCATATCACTCGGCATCAGGGAAATACAAATCAAAACCACAATGAGATATCACCTCACACCAGTTAGAATGGCTAAAATTAACAAGCCAGGAAATGACAGATGCTGGTGAGGATGCAGAGAAAGGGGAACCCTCCTACCCTGCTGTTGGGAATGCAAGCTGGTGCAACCACTCTGGAAAACAGCATGGAGGTTCCTTAAAATGTTGAAAATAGATCTACCCTATGACCCAGCAATTGCACTACTGGGTATTTACCCTAAAGATACAAACGTAGTGATCTGAAGGGGCACGTGCACCCGAATGTTTATAGCAGCAATGTCTACAATAGCCAAACTATGGAAAGAACCTAGATGTCTATCCACAGATGAATGGATAAAGAAGATGTGGTATATATACACAATGGAATACTATGCAGCCATCAAAAGAAATGAAATCTTGCCATTTGCGACAACGTGGATGGAACTAGTGGGTATCATGCTTAGCGAAATAAGTCAATCGGAGAAAGACAACTATCATATGATCTCCCTGATATGAGGGAGAGGAGATGCAACATGGGGGGTTAAGGGGGTGGGAATAGAGTAAATGAAACAAGATGGGATTGGGAGGGAGACAAACCATAAGTGACTCTTAATCTCACAAAACAAACTGAGGGTTGATGCGGGAGGGGCGTTGGGGGGGATGGGGTTATGGACATTGGGGAGGGTATGTGCTATGGTGAGTGCTGTGAAGTGTGTAAACCTGGCGATTCACAGACCTGTACCCCTGGGGATAAAAATATATTATATGTTTATAAAAAATAAAAAAAAGAAATATCCCATAATTGATAGATCACTTTATAGTTAAATTTGCTTTACAAAAACCTGTATATTTAAATATACAAATTAATCAACAACCACTTGAACTGTAGTTTATTTGTGGGATTATATCCCCATCTTTGTTCCTTTTTTCCTTTTTGAAATGCTTCTACTGTAGAAATACTGATAAATTTGGGCTTATCTCATTTTTTTGTTTCTCTCTATATCTGGTATTAAAGTCCTTGATATTTTGATAGTTTTCTGATTTCTTCCATTTCTTTCTTCAAATTTGGCCCACTTTTTCTAGATGTTCCCTTTACTTAGGCTAGACTGCAAATCATTTCTTTACCATTCTTAGAAGCAGAAATCGTTATACGTTAATCACAGACTAGGAAAGGAATTTAATATTTTAGTCAGACAAATTTCTCAATTACCACTAGTTCCTACCAGTGTGAGCTTATCTCTACTATCCATGAAGTTTTAGCCACTGAATCATCCGAGGTCCTTCATGTAGCAGATGTCAGCACAGTATTGGGTTTACAAAGGAATTACTTGAGGCAATTCCTGTATAGGACAAACTGGAGGAAGGGCAGGGAGTAGAGAATAGGCAGGGAGAGCTAGAAGACTGCAATGCTGATTTGACACTTGTTAAAGAAGAAAATAAAGTTACTTTGGGTAGAAAGAGCCTCAGACCACAGTGCAGCTCTGAGAAAGTCTCAACGCCAAATAGAAGTGCTAGGACAAAGATTACGTTAGAATAGTCCCTTGTTGAGCAGGGATGACTTATCTAGGATCCTAGTGGGCTCAGTCACTGGCTGGGGACACTCAAACAGAATGGCCTTGGCCTCAGCCAAAAAGGTAGAGCAAATCCAGAAGGTAGAGCAGGTGGTGGCTGTCAGCTCACTTTATGCTCCTTGCAGCAGGTCTCTCCTGAAGCAAGTTCTGAGCAGTGCACTTCTGTGACTGCCACAAGTGCGATTTTACCAATGATTTTCTGTTTTACTTTGCCCTTCTATTATTTCAGTTTTCTCCTCTAAATAATGACATAAAATTAAGTCCAGATTTTTAAGGTTAATGAAAATACCAAATGAGAAAATATAAATGTAATTGTTCTGAAACAGAGATGCTTAACAAATTTTAATTATTATGTCACTCCTTAGAGATTTTTCCTTAAAATAAAAATATTCTTTCATAAATTTAACAAGCTTCACAAAGTAAATAATAAATTTGAGTTTTAGAAATCTATTAATCATCTTAATGCATTAATGACATATACCTTAAGACATTTTTATATATTTATTTATATTTATTTTCTTTTTTTTAAGACATTTCTAACAGAAGTAGAGTATTAAAAGGCATATTGTACCTGAGTCCATGATTAGAATTTAGCATTGCTTTCTGTATGCTCAGTTTTAAAATAGCATGTGATTTTCAATGTCTAGTACATAATCAAGCAATTTTAAGGGATTTCAAAATAATAATGAGCTTTGAATTTCCAAGAGCAAATTCGTAGATAAAGGAACCAATACCAATAATAATTCCTGTGAAAGTAAATGTTATCATCAAGAGAACTTATAGAATACCAAATTTCATGTGGGCATGTACTAAATTATTTACAATAAAAAATTAGGGGCACCTGGGTGGCTCAGTGGGTTAATCCTCTGCCTTTGGCTCAGGTCATGATCTCAGGGTCCTGGGATCAAGCCCCGCATTGGACTCTCTGCTCAGCAGGGAGCCTTCTTCTCCCTCTCTCTCTGCCTACCTCTCTGTGTACTTGTGATCTCTCTCTCTCTCAAATAAATAAAATCTTTCAAAAAAATAGACAAAATATGTAGGCAAAGGCTCTTCTTTTCAAAGCCATATGTAATTTTTCTAGCTGGGTAAAACTTTAATTTTACATTAAATTTTTAATTTTACATTTAATTTTACATTTTAGGGAACTTAAGACATGATCTTTAATATTAACAAATGGTAGATGTGATGTGCAGGTTTTCCCATTATTATAAATTTATGTCCCTGTATAAAACTAATATCGAAATTAATTTCTCCCTACTTCACTAGTTTGTGACACCATATTCTTTACTTATTAGTACATGTGTATAGATATCTGAGGTATCAAGAAAGATAGACTTATATGAAGTTGGAGAATAATTATTTCTTTACTAAAATCAATTTGGTTGTAACTGACACAGGGTGAATTTGAGAGTAGGGTAGAAGAGGAAAGATGACAAAATTATGATGAATATGTAAAATTAATTAAAAGATAAATTATTTCAAGCTATTGATTGTTATTAAAAATACGAATAACAAGAACAAATTTGGTACATGTATTTGAAATATTTTTGTCTTATTTCATAGCATAGGAATAAGGAAGTAAAACTAAACAATCCAAAACCACTGTATAATATTCTTATACTAAATGATTACTACTGCACAACCTTCAAATTACACTTAGAGATATACATTTATTATTATTTCTAATGTTTTGGAGAAGCCAATAAAATGTATGTGAAATATTATTCTCCCTTGTAGCTTTAGGATAATAATCTTCAAGTTTCTGTCTGTTTCTGTTATACTTCTGATTACCCAAATTTTGATAATACACTTGACAAAGTTAATTTTTTTTTAATTAATTTGACAGAGAGAGATCACAAGTAGGCAGAGAGGCAGGCAGAGAGAGAGAAGGAAGCAGGCTCCCCATGGAGCAGAAAGCCCGATGTGGGGCTCGATCCCAGGACCCTGGGATCATGACCCGAGCCGAAGGCAGGGGCTTTAACCCACTGAGACACCCAGGCGCCCCAACAAAGTTAAATATTTTTTACACTAAACAAAGGATGAATAATGAAAATATAGCAATAATATAATGATTTAATGCTGTGGATTATTTATAAAAGCATCTGTATTGCCTTCTTTTTGTCTACCCATTTGAATAGAACTCTTGCTCTGGATGCTTATGTGTACCTGTAACCACAAGATCTTTTTTTGAGTGCCAATTTGATAGAGAGCCAAATTTCCCATGGAGATCCACAAGAAATATAATATTTACCTTATGTTCTAGTGGACAAGAATCAGTATAATAGTATACATATCCATTGTAGCAAAATTTTTTAAAAATTTAACTTGATGACATACTGATTGAGAACTAATGCCTAGATTATGGATGCTCAGTTGTACTTCACTCATTTTGAACATTGTATTCTGACATCATAAAATCTTTATGGAAACAATCTTTCAAGAATTATGTCCAGAATTACACAATAAAAAAATCTCCACTTATTCATTATCATTCTTTTAAAGAGTGGTCTCATGAGTTCATTCAAAATAGATGAAAACTGGGACACCTGGGTGGCTCAGGGGTTAAACATCTGCCTTCAGCTCGGGTCATGATCTCAGGGTCCTGGGATTGAGCCCTGCATCTGGCTCTCTGCTCAGTGGGGAGCCTGCTTTCCCCTCTCTCTCTGCCTGCCTCTCTGCCTACTTGTGATCTCTCTCTCTCTGTCAAATAAATAAATAAAATATATTTTTTAAAAGAAATAGATGAAAGTTTTAAAGAAATGAGTAATAAATTTAGAATTTTAGGTGCTACTGTACTCTTGATAGTTTATTTAAAAAAAAAAAAACAAACAAACTGGTCTAGGGGTGCCTGGGTGGCTCAGTTGGTTAAGCATCTGTCTTCATCTCAGGTCCTGATCCCAGAATTCTGGGATTGAACCCTGCATTGGGCTCCTTGCTTGATGGGGAGTCTACTCTCTCTCACTCTGCCCCTCCCCCCACACATTCTCTCTCTCTCTCCCTCAAATAAATAAATAAATAAATAATGTAAAAACAAACAAACAAACAAACAAACAAACTTAAACTGGCCAACCACCAAAAATCCAGGTAGCTATACTAACAAATTGATTAGTAAGAAAAATGCTCTTCTTTTGAAAGTTTTCTACAGGGTGAAATATTTGTAAGTAAGCTAGAATACAGATATTTACTGAATATCCTGTTTCTACAAGTTTAACAGGATATGGGGTGGTATAAAATTTATGTTAAATGAAAAATTTTAACCCATTAGTAATTTATGAATTAAAACATAAGTCTACATTAATGAAATAAATGTAATTTTTTAAGTATATGTTTAAAACTAATGGGCTGCTTCTTTTTTTTTTTTCCCCCATCCTGCAAGGGTTGTTACTAATAATAATGAAAGAGAAAAGTGGCAAAGACAACATAAAATGGATACATGTTAAGGATTGGGCATGTCCAGTGTTCAGAAACAGAGGCTTTTGCATAACAATGATATTAGAACAAGAATAAATTAAAATTACCAGAGAGGAGGAAATTGAATTTGCCATATGTAATGTGGTAACTATCTACAACCTAGCACTAATTAGTAATATAAATTCTATTTGAAATTCTCAAATAACTTGCTTATAATCAGTTCCAAATCTACAAAAAGATTTTCTCCTACTGGTAAAATACCTAGCTAGGCTTCTTGTCTCTGCAGTGAGTTTAACAGAGAAAAGAAGTCTTCTAAGTTTTCAGCATGTCCAACAGTAGATGCTCTCTGTGTAACCATGTGATCTTAGACAATGTAGAAGTTTGTATTAGAACTAGGAATATACAGTGTTCCTGTTCAAGATCATGAGCTAACATGTTCCCAGAGACATAACAAATCCAAAGCTATATATGGAACAATTTCCTCTGACAAAACCTGAAAACAGACAGAATGACCTTTTCACATTCTGCAAGAGAGGGAAAGGACCTCGAGATAGGTAGGAAAGGCTAAGTTACAGTCTTGCCATAAACCTCACTGCCAAAACCTCACTGCCAGCACAGCAACCCACAGTATGGAGGGAGCTCAAAATCTAGAACTTCTTCCTGAGGGGTAGAAGGTTCATAACTTATATTAAGCACCCAGTTTAAAAAAAATACTTGAATTTGATTTAAATATAGTTAATGTACAGTGTCTTATTAGTTTCAGTGGTAGAATTTACTGATTCATCAGTTGCATATAACACCCAGTGTTCATTACATCAAATGTCCTCCTTAATGCCCATCACCTAATTACCCCTCCACTAATCTCTCCCCCCAGTAACCCCAGTTTGTTTCCTATAGTTAAGACTCTCTTATGATTTGCTTCCATATCTGTTTTCATCTATTTTTCCTTTCCTTCCTCTATGTTCATCTGTTTTTTTTTAATTCTACATGTGAGTGAAATCATATGCTATTTGTCTTTCTCTGACTAACTTATTTAGCTTAGCATAATACAATCTAGTTCCATCCACATCATTGCAAATGGCAAGATTTCAATCTTTTTTTTAAATTAACATATAATGTATTATTTGCTTCAAGGGTACAGATCTGTGAACCATCAGTCTTACACAATTCACAGCACTCACCATAGCACATACCCTCCCCAATGTCCATCACCCAGCTACCTTATCCCTCCCCCCACCCCCACCTATCCTCAGTTTATTTCCTGAGATTAAGAGTCTCTGGTTTGTCTCCCTCCCTGGTCCCATCTTGTTTCATTTTTTCCCTCCCTACCTCCTATGACCCCTGCCCTGACTCTTAAATTCCTCATATCAGAAAGATCATATGATAATTGTCTTTCTTTGATTGACTTATTTCACTTAGCATAATACCCTCTAGTTCCATCCACATCATTGCAAATGGCAGGATTTCAGTTTTTGAGGGCCGCATAGTATTCCATTCCATGTATATACCACATCTTCTTTATCCATTCATCTGTTGATGGACAACTAGGTTCTTTCCATAGTTTGGCTATTGTGGACATTGCTGCTATAACCATTTGGGTGCATGTGCCCCTTCAGATCACTACATTTGTATCTTTAGGGTAAATACCCAGTAGTGTGATTGCTGGGTCATAGGGTAGCTGTATTTTCAACATTTGAGGAACCTCCATGCTGTCTTCCAGGGTGGTTGCACCAGCTTGCATTCCCACCAACAGTGCAGGAGGGTTCCCCTTTATCCACATCCTTGCCAGCATCTATCATTTCCTGACATGTTAATTTTAGCCATTCTGAGTGGTGTGAGGTGGCATCTCATTGTGGTTTTGATTTGTATTTCCCTGATGCCGAGAAATGTGGAGCACTTTTTCATGTGTCCGTTGGCCATCTGGATGTCTTCTTTGCAGAAAGGTCTGTTCATATTCTCTGCCCATTTCTTTTTTTTTAAATTTTTTAATAAACATATAATGTATTATTAGCCCCAGGGGTACAGGTCTGTGAATCACCAGGTTTACACACTTCACAGCATTCACCATAGCACATACCCTCCCCAATGTCCATAACTCAACCACCCTCTCCCTACCCCCTCCCCCCAGCCACCCTCAGTTTGTTTTGTGATATTAAGAGTCTCTTATGGTTTGTCTCCCTCCCAATCCCACCTTGTTTCATTTATTTTTTTCCTGCCCCCCAAAGCCCCCACATTGCATCTCTACTTCCTCATTTCAGGGAGATCATATGATAGTTGTTTTTCTCCGATTGACTTAGTTTGCTAAGCATAATACCCTCTAGTTCCATTCATGTCATCGCAAATGGCAAGATTTCATTTCTTTTGATGGCTGCATAGTATTCCATTGAATACATATACCACCTCTTCTTTATCCATTTATCTGTTGATGGACAGCTACGTTCTTTCCATAGTTTGGCTATTGTGGACATTGCTGCTATAAACATTCAGGTGCACGTGCCCCTTCAGATCACTACATTTGTATCTTTAGGGTAAATACCCTGTAGTGCAATTGCTGGGTCATAGGGTAGATCTATTTTCAAGTTTTTGAGGAAACTCCATGCTGTTTTCCAGAGTGGTTGCACCAGCTTGCATTCCCGCCAACAGGGTAGGAGGGTTCACCTTTCTCCGCATACTCACCAGCATCTGTTATTTCCTGACTTGTTAATTTTAGCCATTCTGACTGGTGTGAGGTGATATCTCATTGTGGTTTTGATTTGTATTTCCCTGATGCCGAGTGATATGGAGCACTTTTTCATGTGTCTGTTGGCCATCTGGATGTCTTCTTTGCAGAAATATCTGTTCATGTCCTCTGCCCATTTCTTAATTGGATTCTTTGTTCTTTGGGTGTTGAGTTTGATAAAAGCTTTATAGATTTTGGACACTAACCCTTTATCTGATATGTCATTTGCAAATATCTTCTCCCATTCTGTCAGTTGTCTTTTGGTTTTGTTAACTGTTTCCTTTGCTGTGCAAAAGCTTTTGATCTTGATGAAGTCCCAATAGTTCATTTTTGCCCTTGCTTCCCTTGCCTTTGGCGATGTTCCTAGGAAGAAGTTGCTGTGGCTGAGGTCGAAGAGGTTGCTGCCTGTGTTCTCCTCAAGAATTTGGATGGATTCCTTTCTCACTTTGAGGTCCTTCATCCATTTTGAGTCTATTTTCATGTGTGGTGTAAGGAAATGGTCCAATTTCATTCTTCTGCATGTGGCTGTCCAATTTCCCCAACACCATTTGTTGAAGAGGCTGTCTTTTTTTCCATTGGACATTCTTTCCTGCTTTGTTGAAGATTAGTTGACCATAGAGTTGAGGGTCTATTTCTGGGCTCTCTATTTTGTTCCATTGATCTATGTGTCAGTTTTTGTGCCAGTACCATACTGTCTTGATGATGACAGCTTTGTAATAGAGCTTGAAGTCCGGAATCGTGATGCCACTAATTTTCACTTTCTTTTTCAATATTCCTTTCCTCTTCCCATTTCTTGATTGGATTATTTGTTCTTTGGGTGTTGAGTTTGATAAGTTCTTTATACATTTTGGATACTAGCCCTTTCTCTGATATGTTGTTTGCAAATATCTTCTCCGATTCTGTCAGTTGTCTTTTGGTTTTGATGACTATTTCCTTTGCTGTGTAGAAGCTTTTGATCTTGATGAAGTCCCAATAGTTCATTTTTGCCCTTGCTTCCTTTGCCTTTGACGATGTTCCTATGAAGAAGCTGCTGTGGCTGAGGTCGAAGAGATTGCTGCCTGTGTTCTCCTCAAGGATTTGGATGGATTCCTTTCTCACATTGAGGTCCTTCATCCATTTTTAGTCTATTTTTGTGTGTTTTGTAAGGAAATGGTCCAGTTTCATTTTTCTGCATGTGGCTTTCCAATTTTCCCAGCACCATTTGTTGAAGAGACTGTCTTTTTTCCGTTGGAAAATATTTCGTTCTTTTTGATGTTTGAGTAATATTCCATTATGTGTATATACCACATCTACTTTATCCATTCATTTGTTGGTTGGCATCTGGGCTTTTCCCATATTTTGGCTATTATGGACATTGTTGTTATAAACATTCGGGTGCATGTGCCCCTTCAAATCACTATTTTTGTAACCTTTAGATAAATACCTAGTACTGCATTTGCTGGATCATAGGATAGTGCTATTTTTAACTTTCTGAGGAAACTCTATACTGTTTTCCAAAGTGGCTGCACCAGTTTGCATTCCCACCAACAGTGTAAGCATCCAACTTATAAGACTGACACCTAAGAGAACTAGGAACATCCACAACACCAAACCAAATCAAAACAAACCTAATAATAAAAAAGAAATCCTACCATTAGTTCAATGAAAACATGTTAAAATTTCAGAACACTAAAGTATAGTTAGTCTGAATTGCTTTATTTGCAAATATAATTTGTCTGAAGCTTTATGGTCCTGTTTGATCTAAATAAAATAATTTTATAACCTACTTTTGATAGTGCTTTTCTTTATCCAGATTTTAAAAAGCCAAAACTAATAATGTTCTTGTGAATTTGAGTGGGTTAAACAAACAAAAAAATTGACATTGAACTACATATTTTTTTGCTGTACAACTCAGTTTATTCATGGTTACAAATATAAGTGATGACAATTGCCTTTCAGAGTAATAGGAATTAAACTTTTATCACCACAGCTTTTAGTACTTGACCCAGAACCTTAAAGAGAATGTTACAACTAACATGGAAAAGTCTTATTTAGGTGCTTACACCAAATATATATATTGCTGAGGAAATATTTTTGAGTGAGAAGTTTATATAGTATCCCTTTATAACCCATACAAAAATTCATGATTGTGGCTGTCATACTTCTGGGGAACTAAAATATTGTGGACTGGAATCTAATCAATAGTATTCTTCAGGTAGAACACAGTGTGTTATATCTGTATTTTTCCAACCATTATTTTCTCAGAACACATTATATAGCATGTGTGGTAGTCATAGAAAAAATACAACAATATAGAGGTTACAAAATAGTATATAAATGATATATTAAATATAATATAATGATGCTAAGGTATTTCAAATAAAGTTTTTGTTTTTCTCTAGATTTTGATTCTTTGATATTAACCACAAAATTACAATCTGGAAGTAAAGCACACAACACAAATAGTCCAAATTATCTCTCGTTTTCCTCAGATACCTTCTTTCATTCTGATTTCCACTGCCTAAAATGAAAATAAAAAGAGGAATTATAAAGAATGGGAGATTCACTTTCCTTAGATTGCTTTTACTGTATAAACAGCTAGGAGGTTTTTATTTACTCTAAGCATCCTTTACTAGCAGGGGCAGAAATACATATTTTAGAAAGGACTTGTCTCCTTTTGTTAGTTATAAGCAATTTCTGTTAAATGGAATTTCTTTTTGTGGAGTACTGCTGAATAGTAGAAACACTTTGTAACTTTGGCATGTAAGTCATGTAACCTTTTTTAAAAATTTTATTTATTTATTTGAGAGACAGAGAGAGAAAGTGCACACATAGCAGGAGATTGAGAGGGAGAAGCAGGCTACCCACTGAGCAGAGAGCATGAAAAAGGGTTCAATCCCAGGACCCTGAGATCATGACGTGAACCAAAGACAGATGTTTGACTGTGCCAACCATGCATCCCTCATGTAACTTTTCTTGGAAAGTTACTGGGAAAGACCAGGTTAGCTCACAAGGGATTAGTCAAAGCCAAAGATCCAAGTATATGATTTCTACATTATAAAAGGACACCATAATAATGATGATGAAAATAAAAAATACATTTTATATTAGATATTATGGATATAAAACTCATATATGATATTTTAGAAAGCATATTATACAATTAACATTTTGAGTATATCCTTTGTGGCAGGATGTCTACTAAGAATTTAACAAGCATTTTTATTTCATAATGCCAAACATTTCTCACAAGTTTTGTTGTTGATATCCCATTTTATAAGTAGAGATGATAAAACCTAGAGGCATTAAGTAATTTAGCCAAGGTTACATAAAATGGCAGAGTTGAAGTTTCTTTTATATAATCAAATTTAGAAGCAGCTGTATCTCTATACAGCTACAACATCAAAAATATGTTCTCTTGGGAAGGAAAAATGTGTGATGTTAAAAGGTCTAGAATTATGAATGATATCATAAAGCTATTAACAATGTACAGGAAATAGCAAAAACCACAGGAAGAGTTATAACATTTTCATTATAGTATTCAGCACACAAACAAAATTATCACAAATAAAAATTTTGCTTAATAACCACAAACAGGACTTTCCCCAAATTTACTTCAGGGCAAACTGATTTGGTGGTTAAAGTTTTAGAGGGAGTGTTTATTCTTTGCTGTCATTTCATAGTTTGCATTATTTCAAGTGAACTGAAAATGACTAAAAATACAGCTACAAAGAATAAATAATACAAACTATTCTAGCCCACTGCTTTTTTTTCCTAATTTTTACACAATCTCTCAGTTAAATTTCCACTTTCTTTGGAATGTGATAAAAATGTATTCATTCAAAATCAAGAAGAAGCAAAGTGTCCAGGACAAAAAACAGTAGAGGTATATAATATGAAGGTATGTTACTTTCCATATTAATAAGAATATATGTGTGAGATATAGAAAGTAGTAGAGATCTAATAAAAATGACTCCTACAAAGTCTCAAAAATGGAACAATTAACAAAAAATCCATATACTTACTGGTGAATTTTAAAAGAGCTAAATCTTCAGAAAGTATAAACATCAAAAATCATTAGGGATTTTCTTTTGTAAGCCATGTAATTTTACCCTCCCATTAAATGCAATTTAATGAACTTTAATTGCATGTGTTTGTATAAATTTCAGCAAAAAATCACTCTGTAGCACATAAAATGTTAATTTAAGAAAGTTTTAAAGTTTTTCAGAAAATACGTTCAAAGTCAAATTAAACTCACTAAAGCTTCCCTTATATTTTAATTTTTCTTCAAGTAGTTATTTTTTTCATCTTCAGAAATTTCTTTCAGCTTATTTCCTTAGTCTTTTTTGGTCTCAAAGTATTCAAGGATCACACAAGATTTTAAACATAATTAAGCACAAATTAATTGAAATGATTTACTAACCATAATTCTCAACTAAATTGTTATTAGCATCAACCATTTCATCATGAAGTTCCACTTTCCACAATAAGTGTTATGATCTTTTATATTAGTTCAAATGCAATTATTTGTAATGCAGCAACTACACTAGCATTGGAAATAATGGTCAAGATACAAAAAGTTAATATAATGCTTGTAGAACAATCTCTTTGTGAATCCTGCATGTTCATACATAATACTCAGTGTTTAATAACAAAAAGCAACACCTGCTATTGAGGAATTTCTTTCTCAGAAGATACTGTTATGAAAAAGTAAGCACCACTACAAAGTTTATTCTTTTAGTTATTGGAAAATGTTACAACTGGTTATATTAAATAGAATTAATAAAACTTTAAATAGGATGTTAGGATAAAATATAATCTTTCCCAAAATTCTAAAATGATAGGAAACATTATTCCTGTATGTATCTATCTAATCTATTCATCTACCTACCTACTTATATATCTACCTAATTACCTGTATTGTTCAGAAATGTTGAAGTTGGAGAAATCCTCCACTGACTTCTGTAGTCAATTATTGAAACACAGATGCACACATCAGTGTGGGCTATGAATGCATAAAGATATAAATAGTGTTAAGATACATGAAATCTTCCATAAATAACAAAAAGTTAGATGTAAATAACATAAGATTAGAGTTAACAGAAGGAAGGGAAACAATATTGAGGATGTACTCTGTTTCATGTCTTCAGATAATCATTTTAGATTTGCAGTCTCACATAATCTTCATAATTAGGTGATAGTTTGCCACTAGATTTTATTTTATAGAAAAACAATATATGATATATAAGATGACAGATAAGTAACATTATGTGGTCCCAAATTTCTTTGCCATCACTACCAACATTTTTATTTTACAACATTGCTTCTTTCCCTGTTCCAGAAGAAAAGGTACGAGCATATGCTTAGAAGATATTGTTATAGCAGTATATATACTATCTCTATATGTATTTTATAGATTTCCTACTATCTCTATATTCATCCATATGCATACATGGATATAGATTTCCATGCTGGCAGTAAGTATAAATTAGCAATAAACATTAAATTTATGAGAAAATTGTACCACTAACAGAACCTCCAACAGCTAACACTTCTATGTATCAGGGATTCATCTAAGTGCTTTTATATTGATTAATTTATTTAATCCTAAAGAGAATTTTATACTATTAATATCCCTGTTACAATGATGACAATATTGAGCCTAGACATGCATGACCATGTAACTAATAACTAATAAATTAAAAAAAAAAACTTAGTTACAAAACAAGTCATTCTTATTCTAGACCCTGAACCTAGCTATTGTGTTGCCTCTTCCTTGCCTGCAGTCGCTATTGTCAAGTGGTCATTAACAGAGTCCATTTATCTAGGGAACAAGGCTTTAGTCCAATTCAGAACTTCTTAAAATTATATTGGTGGTTTCCCGTTAAAATGAGATATAGACCTTTGGGATAATATAAACATCCTAAACCTGTGAGTATAATTTCAGCATGGTGATTCTAGTTGTTGAAGGAGGTGTTTGAGAAGATGTGGACTCTAGTCTGGAGCCCGGCAATATGAGGCTCCTCATCACTTCCTCTGTCCTTGGAATGCACTTTCCACCCACCATTCCCACAGTGAAAGCCATTTTCAAGGACACTACTTGAAGACAGCTATGTGTTGCTCAGACCATCTGGATGGTATTCCAGTACTGAACTCAGTTAAGGCTTTTGTATAAACTTTTAAAATTCTGTTGGGCAGGTGAGGAGATCTCCCTGTCTTGTCCCTGCCCAAGACAAGCCTTATATGCAAGTTCCCTTGCTTGCTAAAGCTACCATTTAGCAATCTGGAGTGTTTTGCCTTACTGTTCAGTCTCTCCTTGCCCTCCATGTATGGAGACCAGTTTCAGATTTCACTCAAGAGTCTCACAAAGTTTTGAATCAACATTGGTGCAGTGAAGGATTCCAATTTTCTGTCTTAGTCCCCAAACAGGAAGTTCCAACCTCTCTGTGAAGAATTAAGAAATACTTTATTCCTTCAACATCTTATTTGCTCCTTCCATTCTAGAATAAGATATAGCAGTAGACATAGATACTCTGTGTGGCACAAGCATATACATCTCTGTCTGCAACTGGGTGTATAAATTCAATGCAGGGAGAAGTAGAAGAAATTCCAATTTCTGTGTACATCCCAAGCTACATTTCAAATACTATTTTACCAGTCAAATTTGATATCTGATCACATATTTATAATGACCACACCATAACATAAACCATTCAATTATTTCATCCATTTTTTTTTCTTTTTCATTTCTTTTTCTTTTTTTTTTTTTTCCTTATTAGAATTATGCATGTATTGGATAATCAAGAAGGATTAAAAGAATAAATGTGCCAGGTTTTAAGAAAGACTTTATGGTGAGTTACAACATTAATACAGTTACATACTTATACCTACATAAATATATAAATGCATATTAAATTGCAGAACTAATCAGATATATAGATTATCTAAAGCTTAGCATGCAGCTGTGGTAATCCTCTCTCACTTCATATCCATCTGTCATCTATCTATCTATCTATCTATCTATCATCTATCTATCTATCTATTCAGAAAAGTTAATATACTATTTGTCTCCAAGAAAAAGCTTTTTGGAGGCAGTGGTATTAAACTTAAGGAAAACATGCTAGCTCTCCAGAGGAATGAATTATTAAGTAATACCTACAACTTCTCTTCAGATTTTTATGTGATTAAATTAAAACATAAATTCCCATTTTATCATTTTCTACTTACTCTTTTCTATATGTTCTATAATAAATATGTACTGTCTGAATTATTTTTAAAGTTTGGGACAGTTAGGATAATTTGAAGAAATTACAACTCTCAGCAAGTCTGGACTGGACAATTTATTGTGTTCCATTTTCCAACTTAGTATAGCTTAAATTTGCACAAGAAAATCAAGCTCAGTTTCCATAGTTATAAATTGGTTATCAGAGTTGGTTTTTTAAAAATCACTTTTTAAATATCTAATACTTATTAAGTGTACTGAAAAACTTGAAAGCAAGTTTATAGTGATGAAATGAATGCTGACAATGTAAACTCACTGAACGAATATGTCTCATTATCTAAGATGTGAGACTTTCAAAGGACTAAAGATATACATATTTGCAATTCATTTAAAATAATTTTATTTAATTATCTGTTTATGGTCCATATGTCATTTAAAATTAGACAAGATTAACAAGATATTGGATCTTATATTTCATGAAACAATTTACTAATTTCTAGGCAAGCCCTTCTATTTTTAAGCGATGTCTTTGTAAAGACAAGGTAGGGCTCCTTTCTTTTCCTCTTCTTTTTTTTTTTTCTTTTAAGATTTTATTCATTTATTTGACAGACAGTGAGAGAGGGAATACAATCAGGGGGAGTGGGAGAGGGAGAAGCAGGCTTCCCGCTGAGCAGGGAGTCCAAAGCAGGACTCAATCTCAGGAGCCTGGGATCATGACCTGAGCCAAAGGCAGATGCTTAACAACTGAGCCACCCAGGTGCCCTTCCTCTCTTTTCTTCATCCAACTGATGGAAAATAAAAGGTAGAAATGTTGCCTGCCACAATCCTTGTTTATTGCTGAGGATAAATTAACTGAACCTCAAATTTTCATATAGTTCAAATGTTAGAATTTTATTGTTATTTCATTTCAATAAAAGAGAATTTAAAAAGTGATCCACTTAATTTTTTCCTCTACTAAAGGAATTATCTTTATCACTGTATTCATTATGCCAAAATCCAAATGTTCTAAACATAGATTTTTTTTTTTCCTTAACTATTTTAGCATTTCAACCTGTGCTGAGCTGACTTGAACTCAGGTGATGGTAAAACCAAACCAGAACTGGAATAAATCCATTTATAGTCTTTAAATAGCTGAACAATGTGGATATGCTTATATTTTGCTGGAGTATTATGAGTGTGTTGCACTGAGAGATGCTGCTGAACTCCGCTGAAAGTGTTAGTCTATATAAAATGTGTATTTTAAAAAACCTGAAAAGTTTTGAAATTTAGATAACATCTGGCCCCATGAGTTTCTGATAAGGGATAGTAGATCTGTAATATCACCTTCTGGTTCTAGCTCTTGAAAAAGAAACCATGAAAACGATAAAACAAACATTTTACTCCTTACTTAAAAAGTGTACCTTCCAAATCAGTGCACAGGCTCTGTCATCATCTGTGTGTTCTCTATCTTGATTTCTTCTTTCCTCTCTCCTTCCTATTTTCATCACACTTTTTACACCTCCTCACTAACAACCTTTGGTAATGATGCAGGTCTCTTGTAGTGTGTATTATATTCGACCAGTTTTTTTTTTTTTTAATTTCTCCTTACCCAGACTTTCAGACTAGATTATGCTTATGGATTAGTCATGCTTCTGTAATCTGAAATCTTCCTCCTATGTAATATTTTTTAAAAAAATTGCAAAAAGTTTGAGTTAGTAAATCATGTATGCTGGGAGTTAAAGAAAGTAAAATTTCTATGGAAGTTGACTGAAATAAAATTAAGTTTAAGGAGAGAAAAATTTCACAACTCTCCTGTAGTAGATATCTCTGGTTGACTGTTCAAGATCTGCCATTCTGCCTTCTCTTAGAAAACAGAACCCTGCTATTTTTCATCCTTCTTGCAAGAATCCATATACTTTTTGAAGACTTCATAAAGGTTGAATAGGTCATAGTGACCTCATTCTTTATTATTATGTTTGCTTTATGGGAACTACAGGACCCATGAAAAGAGATTTTCAGTGGGCTTTCAGAAAAGATTTACATATCATTAAACAGGGTTGGTAGATAAGGCCCAGATGGCTTCTAAGGGGGCAATTCTCCCAAGTCTATGAATCTCAGATACCTACAATATTACCTTAACGATTCTAAAGTATAGAGAAAGGACAACTTCTAAATCATTTGTATCAAGTGAATAACTACTGTTCTGACCTATCACCAAAACAAGATAAGAATTCAAACAAATAAACCCTACTACAGACAAACATATATTATCAATGTCGATGCAAATATCTTAAATAAAACTGCTGGAAAACATTAAAACATAAAAAAAATATAGTATGTCCTCCACTTGGGTTAATTTCAGGAATGCAAAGATTATTCAATTTTAGAAAAACTATTATGAAGTTTATCATATTGATAGTTTTAAGAAAGAAAGCTTAGGATCATCTTTACAGATTCTGATAAAAGATTTGTCAAAATTTATGATCCATTTCTATTTATTGATACTTGGGCTTTTTATTTTTTTCAATAGGCTCTAGTAAATAATTCAGGAAAGCTAAACAAAATACTTGTTAGGTTTCTTGTGATAGTCTCATTAATTTCTCTAATATTTGCTACCTCTGGTTTTTCTGACTCTATTTTTAATTGTACCACTTTTTTTCCATTTTCCTTCTTATTCTTGATCAGTTTCTCAAAAGGATTGTCTGCTTGATTAACACTCAAAAAAACACAAACTTTTGACTTTGTTCATCTTATTTATCCTTATTTTATTGACTTTCATGTTAATTTTTATTATCCCATTTTTCTACTATCTGCTCTTCAACTGACTTCTTATTTTGGCCACTGAGTTCATTAATGTTTTAGCTTCTCTTACTTTTACTCTTTTGGTTTATACCAGTGTTTTAATATTTTTAAGGCTTCATTTTTTATTAAAATATAATTAATATACATGGTTATATTAGTTTCAGGTGCACAATATAATGACTCAATAATTCTATACGTTAGTCAGAGTCATTATAATAAGTATACTCTTAATTTCCTTTATCTATTTCACCCCCCAAACACACACATCCTCTGGCAACAACCAGTTTGTTCTCTGTATTGAAGAGTCTTTTTCATTTGCCTCTTTTTATTTCTTTGTTTGTTTCTTAAACTTCATAAATGAGTGCAATTATTTGTCTTTCTCTGTCTGACTTATTTCATTTAGCATTATGCCTGTTAGGTCCATCCATCCAGTAATTCATAACTGGGTATTTACCCAAAGAAAACAAAACACTAATTTGAAAGGATATACATACTCCTATGTTTATTGCAACATTTACAATAGCCAAGATACAGAATCAACCAAAGTACCCTTTATAGATGGAGGATAAAGAAAATGGAATATATATACATATATATTCTTTGAAATATTTCTCAACCATGAAAAAGAATAAAATCTTGCCATCTATAAATGCTTTGCTTTTAGAGCAGTTTCAGGCTTCCAACTAGTTGAGAGAAAAGTTTACTGATTTCTCATATATTCCCTGTCCCCACACATGCATGGTCTCCCTTAATTTCAAAATTGGTCATTAGGATGTCACATTTAAAAAAAAATCATAAAACAACCTACATTAATAGACCATAATTACCCAAAGTCCATAGTTTAGGGCTCAATCTTAGAGTTGTATATTCTATAGGTTTAGAAGTTTGCATACTGAGGTAGATCTATCATTATAGTAACTACTATTTTCACTGCCCTAAAAATCCTCTACCTCCCTCCATTACTGGCAACCACCAATCTTTTTATTGTTTCTATAGTTTTGCCTTTTATGTAATGTCAAATAGTTGAAATCATAGAGCATATAGCCTTTTCAGATTGACTTCTCTCTCAGAAAAGCTTCTTCTATAGTTTTTCTGGCTTGCAAGATTACTTCTTTTTAGTATTGAATGATATTCTCTTGTCTGGATGTACCAGTTAATTTGTCCATTCACCTACTAAAGGACATTTTTGTTGTTTCCGACTTTTGGCAATCATGAATAAAGATGCTATACGTGTCTGTGTCCAGGTTTTGTGTGGATTTAAGTTTTGTGTTCCTTTAGGTAAATACCAAGGAGCATGGTTACTAGATCATATGGTGAGAGTGTGTTTAGTTTTGTAAGAAACTGCCAGACTGTCTTCCAAATTGGCTGTACATTTTTCCATTTCCAGCAGCAATGTATAAGAATTCCTGTTTTTCCGTATTCCCACCAGCATTTGGTGATGCCAATGTTCCAGATTTTGGCCATTCTGATAGCTGTGTAGTGGTATCTCATTGTTGTTTTAATTTATATTTCCCAATAATATGTAGTGTGGAGCATCTTTTTATATACTTATTTTCTATCTATTTAACTTCTTTGATGAGGTGTCTGATAAGGTCTTTGGCCCATATTTTAATTTGGTTATTTTTTTCTTATTGAGTTTTAAGAGTTCTTTGTATATTTTGGGTAACAGGGCTTTACCAAATATGTCTTTAGCAAATATTTTCTTCTAATCTGTGGATTGTCTTCTAATTCTCTTGACGTTGTCTTTCACAGAGAAGTTTTTAATTTTAATGATGTCAGGTTATCACTGATTTAATTCATGGACCATGCCTTTGGTGTTTTATCTAAAGAGGCATAACCATACCCCAGATTTTTTGGTTTTCTCCTATGTTATCTTTTAAGGAGCTTATGGTTTTGCATTTTACAGTTAAGTATGTGAAGCACTGAGTTGATTTTCATGGAGGGTATGAGGTCTGTGTCTCGATTCATTTTTTTTTTTTTTTTAAACAGTGGATATCCTGTTGTTCCAGTACCATTAGTTGAATGAGTGTCTTTACTCCACTGTATTGTCTTTGGTCCTTTGTCAAAGATCAGTTGACTACTTTTACTTGATTCTGTTTCTGGGCCCCCTATCTATTTCATTGATCTGTTTGTTCTTTCACCAATACTACACTGTCTTGATTACTGTAGTTTTATAGTAAGTCTTGAGATTGGGTAATATCGGTCCTTTAAATATTTTCTCCTTCAATATTGCATTGGCTTTTATTTTTGTACTTTAGCTTTTTTTTTTAATAATAGTAGTATTACTGTACTCTTGCATTGCACAAGTTTGGTGTATTAATAATCTTTTAGTTCTAGGTATTTTAAATCCCATTATATATTTTCTTCTCTTATTCTTGATTTATTTAGGTGTACATTTAAATTTAAAATAAATATCCCAAAATATTTTTTGAATATTGGCAAGTTAATTCTAAATCTTATATAAAAGACATAGCCAAAAATGGCTAAGATCCTTATGAAGAACAGGCTGTAATTGCTATGCATACTCTCCATCCATTATTATGCACTCTGGGCCTCACTCATCTTTGTTAGCATTTGTGCTAATTTACATTGATTACCCAATGAAAGAACCTATGGTTGAATTGTCTAAACCCCTTTAATACTGTGATCTTCTCTAGCTGTGATTGCTACAGTTGTCCATTGTGCTAGACATATAAAGAGCCCCACATGAATTTCTTTAGCTTGTATCGTATTCTTCCCTGTTTCCATTATGTAGCAACAACCCTATCCTTTTATGATGATCAGGGTCAATTAATCACTCCAGCATTATAAATCCTTTCTTTGCTTGTCAATCTACAGTCATGAAGAGCTCAAGTTGACCAAGCATGAGCCATAGATTTACGCTTATTCAAACTCTTATTATGTAATCTGGTAGGAGTATTATTACCCCTATTACTGAAAATGGGACTTCTAATCCTTAAATGCTTACAATTATAAAGGTGGAAAATATAAATTTCCCAAGTGTTTCCCTGGTAATGATAAAAGTGACCACTTTTACCTACACAGACCCATGTATTCACAAACATAGCATCATATAATGGTTGATGATTCTATGTCTAAATTGTCATTCCCAAGCTTACACATTCACTGTGCCTTTTAATGAGCATTACAAGTTCCAATCAGGCCAGCAGTTTCTGGTGATACAAGCTATGATAGAGCCAATACATCTAGAATACTTGCTACCATTTGTTTACCAGATCCATTTAATAAAGCAGTACCAGTATAATTGCCAACATATTTTTCTGCAGAATGTTAAAGCAAAGATCTCTGGGCTACACTGAGACAGAAACCAAAAGTTCATCATAGCCCTGGGGTAAGATAATGAATGCATGCTACTGTTCTCAGGAAAATTGAGACAGCTTTTGATTCTTTTCTTGATAACAGATTGAAAAGCACTCACTAAATAAACTCATACCAAAAACAAGGGCTGTATTATTGATTCTAGCAGAGAAAACACATCCAGTGTAACAGCTGCACTTGGGGTTACCATGGGGGTTAAGTCTATGGAAATGTACTATAAATTTGCATGATACATCTGATTTTTGCTTAGGCTAGTTAGTTGAATGAGAATATGATGAGACAACTAGCTTTATATTATTTGAGTCTTTAAGAGAAGCATTAATCTCTGCCATTCTACCCAGCATGCCTCATTACTTGTTATTTATAATCTGGGTTGAGGTATGCAGGGGTGAGCAGTTTCATGAACCTTTACTTGGTTTTCCCTATCACATTATCAATGCACATGACAAAAATGATACAATAGTTATGACAGCTATTAAGTGTGTCCATCACAATTATGTAATTCAAGAAACTGAGGAATGACTATAGGATGTTTCCATGAACCCATATGAGACCCAATATGGGATGGCTTTGTGCCAGAAATTCATTCCCACTCATATATGAGACCATGATCCTGTTGTACACTCCTAGTTTCAGTGTTAGCACACAACCCGTATCTGATGGTTTTTGAATGATCTGAGATATTCTGTTTTCCCTAATCTGTCATTTAGGGAATAGCTGCTGAATATACTTGCCATCGATTTTATCCCCTCTTCTACTGCTGAGTTCTGGGTCTCATACCATGCTCATGACTAAAAACTCTCTTAGGGACAATGATTTACCTTTAGTGGTGACTGTCATCAGCTTTCTGCTCACCTGCTTTTGACTAATTTTAGTTATGTAAATGAAACAATATCCTCAATGACTTCCTGCATATTTTGCCCTTAGGAATATCATTGTGTACTAACTATCTACCTCAAATCCCTGGGAACATAGGTCACCTGCTTGCCACTCTATCATTAGTGCCATACAGTCATTATATAGACCACACTTATGATGTTTAAATATTGCCACCTGTTCTCTGCTATTTCAGAATCCCATCATCAGCAATTGTCACTGGAGAGCCCAGTATGATAGCAGCAATAGCTGCAAATCTTTTTTTAAGCTTTTATTTATTTTTTTGACAGAGAGAGAGAGACAGCAAGAGAGAGAGAACACAAGCAGGGGGAGTGGGAGAGGGAGAAGCAGGCTTCCCACTCAGCAAGGAGCCCAGTGGGGAGCTTGATCCCAGGGCCCTGGGATCATGACCTGTGCTGAAGGTCGATGCTTAACCAACTTAGCCACCCAGGTGCCTCGATAGCAGCAATTCTTAATATCAACCTTGGCTTTTAAAGGACAGTCATCACTGAATATGTCAATGATATTAGAACCCTACACTAAAACCTTCCTTATCACTTTAATAAGGGAATGTTTCTTTGATCCTCCCAGAGATCATTATCAGCTAGTAAATTCTTTGGTCTTACATAACAGATCCATTTTAGCATGACCTACCTTCAGAATTATTTGACCTCTTCCTCAATATGCTGCTTAGTTACAATGTATCCACTTAATTTAACGTGAATCAGTGTTTCCAGTTTTCAGGGATCATTTTTCCAGTGTATTAGGACAGCTCCGGGAACCTTGGCCAGAATGTTAACACACTAAGTCACAAGTATAAATCCACATTATTAAACTTTTGCATATCCAGCCATATATTCTGCCACTGCATTCTAGTCCCTTCAGTATCTAATGCCACATATGTTCTGTGGGTTCATATCCGCTGGGTTCTGGATCTTCCTGGGGAATAACATTTCTTCCCTTAAACACTATGTTGATAATTGACCCTAACTAACTATAGATCAAGAAGCAATGAGTGGAAGAAGTAGCAGATCTTAGGGACAATGAGCATCATTAGATGAAGAAATCATCTCTGATAAAACTGCTTATAGTTTTCAGGCAATGAGAATGAGTTGTTCAATTGCCTGGGTGAGGGAACCTCTTTTTCTGGCCCCAATTCCCTTATAAAGAATCTGTATGTTCAAGATTTCACTTGTTTGTGCCCTGTTGTTCCATTCTTGGTCTCAGGATACTCCTCCTTTCCTGCTAGGGCCTGGACTTCAGCATAGTAGACTTTCCGGGACTGAATTTAGTTTCTTTTTAACTCTACCACTATTATAGGAAAATCTTGGGTCTGATTTTCAGCACAGTCTGCCCTTGCACTGCAGGAAAAGATTATTTTAAAATGTTGTAATGGAAGCCTTTTGGCTTTAACACTACACTCTGAGTAACTGAGCCTATTATTTTTTTCCTTTAGAGGAACAATAGTCAACCCATATTTGATCCTTCTAAATATTATTGCCTCCATATTTACTCAAGAGCTACACTTTATTTGCATAATCTAGTAAATTCCCTTCCATCACTATCTTTAGTCCAAAACACTTGAAAGTCTTAATAATGGTAAAGCTATAGCATATTAGAGGTTATTATTACTCCAGTCATCCTCAGTAAATGTTTCCTTGTTGAATATGTCTGATAATTGATATAATTCTAGAATTTGAACCTAAGTGTCTACTTCCTGGAACCTTATTTCCAATACCAACTTCCCTGGTTGTATGCCCTTCATGAAGCTAGGGAAAGCCATCATACAGAGAGTAAACCAATGTAGAGAGAGGTCATTAACAAGAACTGGAATGGTCAGTATTGAGAGGACAAGGGTGAGGTGTCCACAATGATTGCTGCACATGGATTCTGAATGAAATTATGTAATTAATAAAGGGCTCTGCAATCCAATTCTATAAAATGAAGTCCAAAGGAAAAATAATCTGAAAAATAATATTCAGATAATTTGTAACAACAATTTTCATGACCCTGAAAGATATGATTAGGGACCAGGACTGCATAAATGATAAATTTTCTTCTAGTCACTTGAAAAAGATACCAGTATTTTTTCAAAAGGCTGCTCCTTCTGCAATGCAAATGCCAGGGTCTATTCAAATTAAATTAATATCCAGCCTGAAAGTTCCATTTTTTGAAGTTTTATGGGTTCTCTCTAGACATTTAAAAAGATTAACAACAACAGCAAACATTCTTATAGGATGTCCCTTTCTTGGTGTATTTAGCCAACTTAAATGGATTTAAGGTTTCACTTTAAAAAAATAACTCAAATACAAGTAAACTTTACTTTCCCAGGTTCTTGCATAATCAATGCTGCAATTCTTTCAGCATGTTAGGGCTTCTGGTAGTTCCAGACTTTCTGCCATGGCCCCTCCCATAAGAATCTATTCAGTCACAGAAAACAGGAAAACATTTTCCTGTGTCATCAAGGAAACCATGAGGACTTTTCAACAAGACTAATATTCTGTTAACAGTAATTTCACGTTGTATTCAAGGCAACATTGTTTCCAAAGTGTAAGGAGGATCGGATAGAAATTTAAATGATCATTTTCCATGTGCTTTTGGAAGGGAAAAGGAGGAAAAGATAGAACAGCCAGTCAGTATGACTCATGCATTTAGACATTCTTCCAACCACTGATACTACAGGTTAGTATCCTTCTTCTGACCTCAATTTTTATCTTTGTTTTTTACTTTTCCAGTGGTCTCAGTTATCACTATGGAATTATATAATGGTGTATTTTTCCCAAAAAGTAATCTAATTATTTTATATAATATAGTATTTTTAAATTTATTTTATATTTTAAATTTATTTTGTATAATATAATAATAATCTATCATTATGACTACCAATATTTTTATGTAGGTAAGATCATAGTAGTATCAGTAACCCTCAGTCTCATTTTTGTTGGCTTATACCCACTTTTTTCATTACCTACAGCATGTTGCTTACTGAAAGTATAATCATAGAGTAAAAAAATTAAATGTTCAATTCTTTAGATGTTTTTGGCATCTATTTGGCATCTATTTGAACAGAAAATTAAATTATTAATTTAAAATTAATAATATCCATCTGGTAAACTTACTAAGTGCTACTTCTTTCTAAAACAAATTTCAAGAAAAACAGTTAAAACTATTTCAGTAGAAATAATTCTCAAAAAAGAAAGTTAGACTCAGGCTTTTAGAAGAGAATCTAAGACAGTATTGCTATTGATCAATCTAATAATCAAAAGAGGCTAGTAAAATATATTTAAAATTATTTGCTGAATGTAATTATCACTCTCTTGAGGAATTACCATTTACAAATTCCATTGTAACTCTACTGGGAACAAAATATTATAATTAAATTTTGTTTTATTTACATCATAGATTTTTCATCTAGTAAATTTTACCTACTTAGTTTCTTTATTATGAGTAGGAAATTGGCTTTCTTTGTATTCTGTTAGCCTACATAACAGTAAAGTAAAACTTTTGACCTTGCCTAGTTTCAAAATGCATTGTACTTTCCTTTACAACTATGTTGGTAAAGAATTTGGAGGCTTCTCTATTGATAAATATAAAACACATAGAGGTCTACTGGTGAATTATTTTACCTAGAATTAATGTTTTTGCTTATTTTCATTTAACTAGAAATGCTAAAACTAATGTTGGTATAGTAGGTTCAATAAAGAGCTGGCTTAAGCATATCTTTCCTGAAGAAATTAAACATCCTTTTAAACTACAATGTTAAACTAATAATAGAGGATTAGAATTCTAATTTCATTATGAGTTTGGGGTATAAGACTTCATATGAAGTGCTATCTTTCATCTGTCAAAATAATTATTTGAAAAAAAAATTTTTTGGACAACTGAATTAGTTACTGATGATGTAGTATAATACTAGGTGTCATCTGTTGCCTGAGGCCATTTCCTTCATATAAAATGTTAACTGTATCTTGGAGATCTGTCTGGCAACTAGACAATAGTTAAAGATACCATTTGTTGTTTTCTTTTCTCTTTTCTTTTAAATGAAAAATACAGCAAACTCGAGTTTTCTGTGTGACATGGCAGTAATTATTGACCAAATTTTCAGTGAAAAAAATGGTATTTTGCATAACCAGGCTGCTAGCACTGAAAGTAAATCGTGCCACATATATATGTCTATATGTATATGAATCCACAAACATGTCTATCTGCTACATTAACTGTGTTACTGCAACCACCATTAGAGAAGGAAACCAGTGGAGCACTTGCCTTCCCTCTCTTACTCCCCAGAGCATATGGCCCTTGATAACTTCTTTTAGGTAGATCCTGTTTATATCTATCCAAGAAGACAAGTAGTGTTATTTGGTGGGTTTTGGAACTTTTATGAGGAGGTCTTAGGTCATATACACTCTTAGACATAATCTTGGGTTACATTTTGGGTTTATTTATTTTTTATAAACACATAATGTATTTTTAGCCCCAGGGATACAGGTCTGTGAATTGCCAGGTTTACACACTTCACAGCACTCACCATAGCACATACCTTCCCCAATGTTCATAACCCAACCTCCCTCTCTCTCCCCCCTTCCCCTGGCAACTCTCAGTTTGTTTTGTGAGATTAAGAGTCTCTTATGGTTTCTTTCCCTCCCGATCCCATCTTGTTTCATTTATTCTTTTCCTAACCCCCCAAAACCCCCACGTTGCATGTCCACTTTCTCATATCAGGGAGATCATATGATAGTTGTCTTTCTCCAATTGACTTATTTCGCTAAGCATAATACCCTCTAGTCCCGTCCATGTCGTCGCAAATGGCAAGATTTCATTTCTTTTGTTCACTGCAGAGTATTTCATTGTATATATATACCACCTCTTCTTTATCCATTTATCTATTGATGGACAGCTAGGTTCTTTCCATAGTTTGGCTATTGTGGACATTGCTGCTATAAACATTCAGGTGCACGTGCCCCTTCAGATCACTATGTTTGTATCCTTAGGGTAAATACCCAGTAGTGCGATTGCTGGGTCATAGGGTAGATCTATTTTCAAGTTTTTGAGGAACCTCCATGCTGTTTTCCAGAGTGGTTGCACCAGCTTGCATTCCCACCAACAGTGTAGGAGGGTTCCCCTTTCTCCGCATCCTCGCCAGCATCTGTCATTTCCTGACTTGTTCATTTTAGCCATTCTGACTGGTGTGAGGTGGTATCTCATTGTGGTTTTGATTTGTATTTCCCTGATGCCGAGTGATGTGGAGCACTTTTTAGTTTGTCTGTTGGCCAACTGGATGTCTTCTTTGTAGAAATGTCTGTTCGTGTCCTCTGCCCATTTCTTGTTTGGATTTTTTGTTCTTTGGGTGTTGAGTTTGATAAAAGCTTTATAGATTTTGGATACTAGCCCTTTATCTGATATGTCATTTGCAAATATCTTCTCCCATTCTATCAGTTGTCTTTTGTTTTTGTTAACTCTTTCCTTTGCTGTGCAGAAGCTTTTGATCTTGATGAAGTCCCAATAGTTCATTTTTGCCCTTGCTTCCCTTGCCTTTGGCGATGTTCCTAGGAAGAAGCTACTGCAGCTGAGGTCGAAGAGGTTGCTGCCTGTGTTTTCCTCAAGGATTTTGATGGATTCCTTTCTCACATTGAGGTCCTTCATCCATTTTGAGTCTATTTTCATGTGTGGTGTAAGGAAATGGTCCAATTTCATTCTTCTGCATGTGGCTGTCCAATTTTCCCAACACCATTTGTTGAAGAAGCTGTCTTTTCTCCATTGGACATTCTTTTCTGCTTTGTCGAAGACTAGTTGACCACAGAGTTGAGGGTCTATTTCTGGGCTCTCTATTCTGTTCCATTGATCTATGTGTCTTTTTTTGTGCCGGTACCATACTGTCTTGATGATGACAGCTTTGTAATAGAGCTTGAAGTCTGGAATTGTGATGCCATCAACTTTGGCTTTCTTTTTCAATATTCCTTTGGCTATTCAAGGTCTTTTCTGATTCCATATAAATTTTAGGATTATTTGTTCAATTTCTTTGAAAAAAATGGATGGGATTTTGATAGGGATTGCATTAAACATGTAGATTGCTTTAGGTAGCATAGACATTTTCACAATATTTGTTCTTCCAATCCATGAGCATGGAATATTTTTCCATTTCTTTGTGTCTTCCTCAATTTCTTTCATGAGTACTTTATAGTTTTCAGAGTACAAATTCTTTATCTCTTTGGTTAGGATTATTCCTAGGTATCTTATGGTTTTGGGTGCAATTGTAAATGGGCCCATTTACAATTGCAAATTGCAAATTGCAATTACAATTGTAATTGTAAATTAAGGATTGACTCCTTAATTTCTCTTTCTTCTACCTTGTTGTTGGTGTAAAGAAATGCAACTGATTTCTGTGCATTGATTTTATATCCTGACACTTTACTGTATTCCTGTACAAGTTCTAGCAGTTTTGGAGTGGAGTCTTTTGAGCTTTCCATATATAGTATCATATCATCCGCAAAGAGTGATAGTTTGGCTTCTTCTTTGCTGATTTGAATGCTTTTAATTTCCTTTTGTTGTCTGATGGTTGAAGCTAGGACTTCTAGTACCATGTTGAATAGCAGTGGTGATAATGGACATCCCTGCCGTGTTCCTGACCTTAGCGGAAAAGCTTTCAGTTTTTCTCCATTGAGAATGATATTTGTGGTGGGTTTTCCATAGATGGCTTTGATGATATTGAGGTATGTGCCCTCTCTCCCTACGCTTTGAAGAGTTTTGATCAGGAAGCGATGCTGTACTTTGTCAAATGCTTTTTCAGCATCTATTGAGAGTATCATATGGTTCTTGTTCTTTCTTTTGTTAATGTGTTGTATCACATTGATTGATTTGTGGATGTTGAACCAACCTTCCAGCCCTGGAGTAAATCCCACTTGGTCGTGGTGAATAATCCTTTTAATGTACTGTTGGATCCTATTGCCTAGTATTTTGGTGAGAATTTTCGCATCTGTGTTCATCAAGCATATTGGTCTGTAATTCTCTTTTTTTGATGGTATCCTTGTCTGGTTTTGGGATCAAGGTGATGCTGGTCTCATAAAATGAGTTTGGAAGTTTTCCTTCCATTTCTATTTTTTGGAAGTTTCAGGAGAATAGAAATTAATTCTTCTTTAAATGTTTGGTAGAATTCCCCTGGGAAGCCATCTGGCCCTGGGCTTTTGCTTGTTTGGAGATTTTTGATGACTGTTTCAATCTCCTTACTGGTTATGGGTCTGTTCAAGTTATCTATTTCTTCCTTGTTCAGTTGTGGTAGTTTGTATGTGTTTAGGAATGCATCCATTTCTTCCAGAATGTCAAATTTGTTGGCATAGAGTTGCTCATAGTATGTTCTTATAATTGTTTGTATTTCTTTGTTTTTGGTTGTAATCTCTCCTCTTTCATTCATGATTTTATTTATTTGGGTCCTTTCTCTTTTCTTTTTGATAAGTCTGGCCAGGGGTTTTTCAATCTTATTAATTCTTTCAAAGAACGAGCTCCTAATTTTGTTGATTTGTTCTATTGTTTCTTTTCTTTTTTTTTTTTTTTTTTTTTGGTTTCTGTTTCATTGATTTCTGCTCTGATCTTTATGATTTCTCTTCGCCTACTGGGTTTAGGCTTTCTTTGTTGTTCTTTCTCCAGCTCCTTTAGGTGTAGGGTTAGGTTGTGTATTTGAGACCTTTTTGTTTCTTGAGAAAGTCTTGTACCACTATATATTTTCCTCTCAGGACTGCCTTTGCTGTGTCCCACAGATTTTGAACCGTTGTGTTTTCATTATCATTTGTTTCCATGAGTTTTTTCAATTCTTCTTTAATGTCCTGTTTGACCCATTCATTCTTTAGATGGATGCTTTTTAGTTTCCATGTATTTGGATTCTTTCCAAATTTCCTCTTGTGATTGAGTTCTAGCTTCAGAGCATGATGGTCTGAAAATATGCAGGGAATAATCCCAATCTTTTGATACCAATGAAGACCTGACTTATGACCCAGGATGTGATCTATTCTGGAGAATGTTCCATGTGCACTAGAGAAGAATGTGTATTCTGTTGCTTTGGGATGGAATGTTCTGTATATATCTGTGATGTCGATCTGGTCCAGTGTGTCATTTAAGGCCTTTATTTCCTTGTTGGTCTTTTGCTTGGATGATCTGTCCACTTCAGTGAGGGTAGTGTTAATGTCCCATACTATTATTGTATTATTGTCAATGTATTTCTTTGATTTTTTTATTAATTGGTTTATATAGTTGGCTGCTCCCATGTTAGGGGCAAAGATATTTAAATTTGTTAGAGCTTCTTGTTGGACAGATCCTTTGAGTATGATATAGTGTCCTTCCTCATCTTTTATTATAGTCTTTGGTAAAATCTAATTGATCTGATATAAAGATCACCACCCCAGCTTTCTTTTGGTGTCCATTCGCATGGTAAATTGTTTTCCACCCCCTCACTTTAAATCTGGAGGTGTCTCCGGATCTAAAATGAGTTTTTTGTAGGCAGTATATTGAAGGGTTTTGTTTTTTTATCCATTCTGATACCCTGTGTCTTTTGATTGGGGCATTTAGCCCATTTACATTCAGGGTAACTATGAGAGATAAGAATTTAGTGTCATTGTATTGCCTATAAGGTGATTGTTACTCTATATTGTCTGTGTTCCTTTCTGATGTAGTACTTTTAGGGTCTCTCTTTGTTTAGAGAACCCATTTCAATATTTCCTGTAGAGCTGGTTTGGTGTTTGCAAATTCTTTTAGTTTTTGTTTGTCCTGGAGGCTTTTTATCTCTCCTTCAATTTTCAATGATAGCCTATCTGGTATAGTATTCTGTCCTGCATGTTTTTTTCATTTAGTGCTCGGAATATATCATACTATTTCTTTCTGGCCTGCCAGGTCTCTGTGGCTAAGTCTGCTGCCAATCTAATATTTTAACATTGTATGTTATAGACTTCTTGTCCCAGGCTGCTTTCAGGATTTTCTCTTTGTCACTAAGACTTGTAAATTTTGCTATTAGGTGATGGGGTATGGATCTATTCTTATTGAATTTGAGGGGGGGTTCTCTGCACCTCCTGGATTTTGATGTTTGTTCCCTTTGCCATATTAGGGAAATTCTCTCCAATAATTCTCTCCAATATACCTTCTCCTCCCCTCTCTCTTTCTTCTTCTTCTGGAATCCCAATTATTCTAATGTTGTTTTGTCTTATGCTGTCACTTATCTCTCAAATTCTCCCCTCGAGGTCCAGTAGCTGTTTGTCTCTCTTTTGCTCAGCTTCTTTATTCTCTGTCATTTGGTCTTCTATATCACTAATTCTTTCTTCTGCCTCATTTATCCTAGCAGTAAGAGCCTCCATTTTTTATTGCACCTCATTAAAGCTTTTTTGATTTCAACTTGGTTAGATTTTTGTTCTTTTATTTCTCCAGAAAGGGCTTTTATTTCTCCAGACAGGGTTTCTCTAATATCTTCCATGCCTTTTTCGAGCCCAGCCAGAACCTTGAGGATCATCATTCTAAACTCTAGATCTGACATGTTACCAACGTCCATATTGATTAGTCCCTAGCCTTTGGTACTGCCTCTTGTTCTTTTTTGTGTGTGTGTGTTGAGTTTTTCCACCTTGTCATTTTGTCCAGATAAGAACATATGAAGGAGCAAATAAATACTAAAAGGGTGGCAAAGACCCCAGGAAAATGTGCTGTAACCAAATCAGAAGAGACCCCAAATTGTGTGGGTGAGAAAGGAGATAAAAAGAACTTCATGGAAAAAAAATTAAAAAAGAAAACAAATAAAGAAAAAATATAGAAAACAAAAATAATATATATATATTAGACTGGTGACTAGAACAGGGTCACCCACTTCATTTTGGGAGTATATTGGTCTCTTAGAAGAAATTGCCTCCCAAAATTTTAAAGAATGAAAAACATATATAAGGGTAAGCACAATAAAGGGATTGTATATGCCTATAAAGATGAAAAAAAATTAATTTCTAAAAAAGGAGTTGATAAAGTAATTTGGTTGGGAGAATAAAGAAAAAGAAAGTGGAGAGAATTTGCTCCAGCTGGAGACAAGAACAAGCCTGGACCTAGATTTAGGGTATATTTTGATCTATTAGAAGAAGTTGTGCCCCAAATTTTTTAGAAGAAAAAAACCCTATGTGTATACAAATAATAAAGTTAGATACAATGAAGGATAAAATATGACTATAATAATGAAGGTTCAAAAAAGATTATTATTATTTTTTTTAAATAAAAGGTATTGTTAACATAAACTAACTAAAAAAGATTAAAAGAAGAAAGGGTAAAAGTTAAACAAATTAGCAGAAGAAAAAAAATAAAATAAAAAAAAATAACTGCAAGACTAAAGTATCATGGGGAGAAAGCCATGAATTCCATGCTTTGCTTTCTCCTCCTCTAGAATTCTGCTGTTCTCCTAGGTAAGTGAACTTGGTCTTGGTTGGATTTCTTGTTGATCTTCTGGGGGAGGGGTCTGTTGTAGTGATTCTTAAGTTTCTTTGCCCGAGGCAGAATTGCACTGCCCTTACCAGGGGCCAGGCTAAGTAATTCGCTCGGGTTCACTTTTGGGAGCTTTTGTTCCCTGAACTCTTTCAGTAGAGTTCTGGAGGACAGGAATGAAATGGCATCCTCCTAATCTCTGGCCCGAAAGAGCAGAGAGCTCAGGGCCCCACTCCTCAGTGTGCCTTCAGAGAAATGTGCTCAGTCACTCCTGTCTCCCTGGCCTCTGGCTGTGCTTGGAGAAAAGCGCTCAATCACTCCCATCTCCCTGGCCTCCAGCCATGCTCTGAGTTCATCCAGCCTTTGATCCATTACATCCAGCCTGTAACCCCAAGCTGGGAGCTCACTCCTCAGCTCTGTTTCTGGATCTGGCTTCCCCGCTCTACTACCTGTGAACTCTGGGACACTCAGACACCCCTGATCCTTCTGTGAACCCTGCGGGACCTGGGGCCATGCTGACCCTGTGTGGGCTTCACCCCAGTTTAGCCTCTGGAGCGATGTCCCTCAGTGGACCAGACTTTTAAAGGTTCTGATTTTGTGCTCTGTGGCTCTGCCGCTTGCCAGGAGCTGGGCCCTCCCACCGTGGTCTATCTTCCCATCGCTTTGGATTCACTTTCCGCCAGTCCTACCTTTCAGAAATTGGTCAATTTTCTGTTTCTAGAATTGTTGCTCTTCTTCTCTTCGATCTCCTGTTGGATTTGTAGGTCTTCACAATGGTTTGATAAGCTATCTAGCTTATCTCCTGCTACCTGCTACTTCTCTGCCATCTTGACCAAAATCTCACATTCTGGGTTTTTGGTTATGTTCTTAAATGTTAGCACTAGGTGGCAATCTTTAAACCAAGTAGTTTTCTTTTCTTTTTCTTTCCTTTTCTCTTTCTTTCTTTCTTTCTTTCTTTCTTTCTTTCTTTTTTTAAGATTTTATTTACTTGACAGAGAGAGAGCACAAGCAGGGAGAGCACCAGGCTGAGGGAGAGGGAAAAACAGGTTGTCTGCTGAGCGGTAAGCCCAACGTGGGGCTAGATCCTATGACCTGAGCCCAAGACAGATGCTTAACCAACTGAGCCTCCCAGGTGCCCCTAAACTGAGTAGTTTCAGCAGGAATCTCTTTAGGACATTAGAAGGGGATTGATATAATTTGCAAAATCTTAAAATGAATCTATTATTTAAATATTAACAATGTAATTGTCTATAGACTCTACAATAAGAGAACACTAAAAAAAATACTGCTTTAACTTGTTTTCATGCACATAATTGATCACAAATGTGATTCCTCTAGTTAAAGTAATCATACTTTTGGTTTTAACTCTAAGTTATTTAGATGAGGTTTCACACAATGTCTGGTAATAGTAACCTGAAGTGCTTAATAAAAAATGTTGTTTCCTGAGACTTTTCTAACACATGGAATTGATATTCCAGGAGATAATTTAACAACCTCTGTTTTTCATGAGGACACTTGATACCCTTCTCATAAGGTAAATTAGAAGGATACTGCATTAGACTTTAAGATTCAAGTGGCCTATAGTAAGTACTTCAATATGTTAGAATGAATGACATTAAGATACACAATTCCTTTTTCAGGCTAGTACTGCTTCTAATACATATTACTTGCTTAAGTAGTGATTGGCATCTACAAGCTGCAGTAGATACAAGCCTGAGTTTTAGCGTACTTTTTATTATTCTGTTCTGTTTGTTGGATGGTACTTAGACTTTTTTTTCATCTGCGTATAATTCAAGCTTACAGTTCCAAGCCTCTTGCAAGGTACTTCTCCCTGTATGATCCTCTAGGTCTGAATTCACAATGAAAACAAATAAGCCATACCAAAAACACATCTGGCATTTTTTCTTGGTTTTCTTTTCTTGGTCCAAAGCAAGATAGAAAAAGGGGTCACTTTCTGAATATTGAAGTCTTTTAAATGGAGGCATTTAAGTGTACACCAATCTCTAGTTTTTATCATGACCCCTCCAGTGCATCTTTACTCTTCTGTTGTCTATTTAATGTACAGTACTGCCATGGTGATTTTTTAAATCTTTTTTTTTTTTCTTTCTTAACCTTGGTTTCCTCAGTTAGAGTGGGAATTATCTTCACTTAATTTAAATATTGAGATCAGGATTAAATAAGAGCACACATAGTATTGAGAAAAGCAATTGTGCAGTCTTTTGACACCTACTTGACTATGTATGAATGTATCTTGGGCCCAGATGACTTTTTTACCAAGAGATCAAGAGCCCACACAGTCCACAAGATTTCTTACCTTGTGTGCAAACTCTTCTCCTGTTGCAAGCTCACTGAATATGTCTTTATTCTACATACACATGTAAATCACTGGCCCTCAGGCATATACTCAGTTTCCAGACTCCATGGGACCCACTAGTCAAGAGAGAATAACTCACTACTGGAGAGGATATTGCTTTCTTATGTGAGTAGAGCTTTGTTCCATCCAGTGCTTGACTACATTGTCACTTGGCAACTCTGATACCAATGCAGTGGGCAGAAGTTTTTGTTGTCCTTCTTGGGAATGACAACCAGTGCACAGTGTTCTACTTGACACAGTGTCTGAATTTCAAAGAGTATTCATTCATAAACTTCTTTCTCAATGGAAATTGTTTACTAGTTCTGTAATCAGTTAAGTGGCACAACCCTCACCAAATTGATCAGGTCTGAGTCATTATTTCACACTATTATTCTTCAGGAAAGAGCACTATTTAAAACACACAAAGCATAACAAAACTATTGGGGACAGTTAAACTGTGTAATTTTCTCCAGAGGATGTTAACTTAAAAAAGTTCCAACCCATTCTAAAAGAATTTTCATGACAGAATGATATTGTCAATACCTGGTTTGTTCTCAAAAAGTTGCATAGCCTGCCTCTTAAATCTTCTATATAAACATTGATTACTACAAAAAACCTAGACTTAGTACGGCATAGCATTTCCTTAGCCATCTGTTATATTTACATAACCAGTGTCCAGGCTACTCCCTGGGGCTCTACAACTTAATCAAGTACTCTATTTATGCAGTCACATATCCCCTGAGAGCTGCCTCTAACGATGAAGTTTACACAACTAAAGCTATCAATTAGTTCTAGCTCCTAGCCAATCAGTTAATAAAAGTGGAAAGCTATGTGAAAGAGGAAAATCTTGTCAAAATTCCTTTGGCTTTCTTAGATTATTTAAAAATGCTGAAATTGATGCATTCCTTCATTTATTTATTTACTTTTTTGGTCAGTCTCAGAACAATTTGCAGCTATTATAGAGATTAAACTCAAGTAGTGGGATACAAAGGGCAGGGGTTGGATTGTCAGTAGAGAATTTGAAAACAATAAAAACCCAAATAAAAATTGGTCTACTTTTTATTACCTCCAGCCATTCTAAACATTTTCAGTGATAAAATACTCATTCACCAAAAAAATAATAATAATAATTTTTGTTCTAAGGTCTAATTAGAACAAGTGCTGTACTTAACTTTGCATTTTATATATGCATATATGTGTATCTTTTATACATATATATGTTTGTGCCAATATACATCCTCACATATGTTATATCTATATATGCATATTATATATATATTGGTTTGTGCATATATTTGTCAAGCACCACTTTATTACTTATCTTTTGATAAACATTGTATTCAACATGATTACTGTGAGGACTCAGTTATGTGATTTCCCCCCTGACATCCCAATCCCCCAGCTTAGATTTGTGTGTGTGTGTGTGTGTGTGTGTGTGTGTGTGTGTAAGTAGGAAATTCAAAATAAACAGAGATTATAAAAACAAGGAACAGGGTTGCCTGGGTAGCTCAGTGGGTTAAGCCTCTGCCTTTGGTGCAGGTTGTGATCTCAGGGTCCTGGGAGCGAGCCCCACATCAAGCTCTCTGCACAGCGGGGAGCCTGCTTCCCACTCTCTCTCTGCCTGCTTCTCTGCCTACTTGTGATCTCTCTCTTAAAAAAACAAAACAACAACAACAAAAAAAAACAAGGAACAGAAATCGAGTTACTATAATTTCATGATTCTATGTGAGCACTTGGAAGTTCTTTAAAATTAATAAATGTTTTATTTTTTTAGTTTTATTTTAACTTTTATTTTAATTCCAGTTAGTTAATATAAAGTACTATATTACTCTCAGGTATATAATATAGTGATTCAACACTTCCATACACCCCCTTGTATTCATGATGACAAGTGCACTGCTTAATTGCCATCACCTATTTAACCTCTCTCTCCAAACCCTTCCCTCTGGTAACTACCAGATTGTTCCCTATAATTAAAAATCATTTTTTTCTTTTAAAATTTTATTTATTATTCATTCATTTATTTATTTATATTTATTTATTTGAGAGAGAGGGAGTATGCCTGTGTGCCAGTAGGGGGAGGGGCAGAGGGGGAGTAAGAGGGACAAGTAGACTATATACTGAGCACAGAGCCTGATTTAGACCTGTCTCACCACCTGGAGATCATGACCTGAGCCAAAATTAAAATGGACTGAGCCACCCAGGCACCCCAGAATCTATTTTTTTTTAAATATTTTATTTATTTATTTGACAGAGAGAGAGAGAGATCACAAGTAGGCAGAGAGGCAGGCAGAGAGAAGAGGAAGCAGGCTCACTGCTGAGCAGAGAGCCTGATGCGGGGCTCCATCCCAGGACCCTGAGATCATGACCTGAGCTGAAGGCAGAGGCTTAACCCACTGAGCCACCCAGGTGCCCCCAGAATCTATTTCTTGATTTCTCTCTCTCTCTCTTATTTTCTCTTTGCTAATTTGTTTTATTTCTTAATTTCCACATATGAGTGAAATCCTATGGTATTTGTTTTTCTCTGTCTGACAAAAGTTCATTCTTTTTTATGACTTTATAATATTCCATTTTGTAGATATACTATTGAATATTAAATTATATATATATAATTCCAATATATTCATATATATATAATTCATATCTATATATCTTTTTATCCATTTATCAGTAGATGGACACTTGGATTACTTCCACATCTTGGCTGTTGTAAATAATGTTGCTATAAACCTAGGGGTGTATGTATCCCTTTGAATTAGTGTTTGTGCAGTTGCTGGATCATAGGATAGTTCTATTTTTAACTTTTTGAGGGACCTCCATATTGTTTTCCAGAGTGACTGCATCAGTTTGTATTCCCACCAATGGTGCAAGAGGTATCCTTTTTCTCCACAACCTTGCCAACACCTGTTGTTTCTTGTTTTCTTTTCTTTTTTTTTTTTTAATTTTAATCATCCTGACAAGTGTGAGGTGATAGCTCACTATAATTTTGATTTGTATTTTCCTGATGATTACTGATAATGACCATCAGTATGTCTTTGCAAAAATGTCTATTCCTGTCTTCTGTCCATTTTCAATTGTATTATTTGTTTCTTGGGTGTTAAGTTTGATATGTTCTTTATCTATGTTGGATATTAATTGTTTTTGCAGATATGTTATTTCCAAATATCTTCTCCCATTCCATACATTGCATGTTAGATTAAAAAAATATATATTTGACAGTGAAAGAGAGAGAGAGAGCACAAGCATGGGTAGTGGCAGGCAGAGGGAGAGGGAGAAGCAGACTCCCCACTGAGCAGGGAGCCAGATGCAGGTCTTGATCCTTGGACCCTGGGATCATAACCCAAGCCTTAGGCAGGTGTTTAACTAACTGAGCCACCTAGGCAACACCTCAAAGTTTTTAAGATCTTATTTATTCATTACCTTGCCTTTTAGTTTTGTTGATTATTTCTTTTGTTGTGCAGAAGCTTTTTATTTTGATTAAATCCCAATTGTTTATTTTTGCTTCTATTTCCCTTGCCTCAGAAGACATATGTACAAAGAAGTTGCTATAGCTGATGTCAAAGAAGATACTATCTGTGTTCTCTTCTAGGATATTTATGGTTTCAGTTCTCACATTTAGGTCCTTAATCTATTTTGACTTTATTTTGTGTATGTTTTAAGAAAGTGATCCAGTTTCATTTTTTGTATGTTCCTATTTAGTTGTCCAAACAATTTGTTGAAGAGATTCTTTTCCATTGGATATTCTTTCCAGCTTTGTCAAAGATTAACTGACCATGTCATTGTGGGTTTATTTCTGGGTTTTCCATTCTGTTGCAGTGATCGATGTCTATTTTTTTTTTCCAGTACCACAGTGATTTGATTACTAAAAATTTGTAATGTAACTGGAAGTCCAGAATTGTGATGTCTCCAACTTGCTTTTCCAAGATTACTTTGGGTATTTCAGGTCTCTTGTGGTTCCATGTGAATTTTAGGATTATTTCTTCTAGTTCTGTGAAAAAAGCTGGTGGTATTTGGATCAAGATTGCATGAAAATTGTAGACTACTTTGGGTAGTATAGACACTTTAACAATATTTGTTCTTGCAATCCATGAGCATGGAATGTCTTTCCATTTCTTTGTATAGTCTTCAATTTCTTTTATCAGTGTTTTATAGCCTCACTTATTTTTAGTATTCTGTTTTTTAGATTAGTATTATTACATTTAATATTCTTATTAGTATTATTAGATTTAGTATTATTATTTTTTTGGTTTTAAAATATTTATTATTTATCTACTTTATTTTATTTTTATTTAAATTTAATTAGCATAGTGTATTAGTTTCAGAGGTAGAATTTAGTGATTCATCAGTCTCATATAATACTCAGTGCTCATTATGTCACATACCCTCCTCAGTGTACATCACCCACGGACCCCATTTCCCTGCCCCCTCCACTCCAGCAACTCTGTGTCCTATGATTAAAAGTCTCTATGGTTTGTCTCCTTCTATGATTTAATCTTTTATTTTTTTTCCCTCCCTTCACCTACAATCCTCTTTTGTTTCTTAAATTACATATATGAGTGGGATTGTATAATTGTCTGTCTCTGATTGACTTATTTCACTTCATATAATACCCTTTAGTTCCATCCACACTGTTGCATTTCATTTTTGGTGTACCTTGCTGCTATAAACCTTGGGGTGTATGTGCCCCTTTGGATCACTACATCTGTATCTTTGGGATAGATACCTAGTAGTGCAGTTGCTATGTTATAGGGTAGCTCTATTTTCAACTTTTTGAGGAACCTCCATATTGTTTTCTAGAGTGGCTGTACCAGCTTGCATTCTTACCAATAGTCTAAGAGGGGTCCCTTTCTCTGCATCTTCACCAACATCTGTTATTTTCTGACTTGTTAATTTTAGCTACTCTTACTGGTGTGAGGTGATATCTCATTGTGGTTTTGATTCATATTTCCCTGATGCTGTGTAATTTTGAGCATTTTTTTTTCATGTGTCTGTTGGTCATTTGGATGTCTTCTTTGGAGAAATATATTTTTGTATCTTCTGCCCATTTTTGATTGGATTATTTGTTCTTTGGGTGTCAAGTTTATAAGTTCTTTATAGATTTTGAATACTAGCCCTTTATCTCATATATTGTTTGCAAATATCTTCTCCCATTCTGTCAGTTGTCTTTGGTTTTGTAAACTATTTCCTTTGCTGTGCAAAAGCTTTATATCTTGAATTCCCATTTTTTTCCCTTTGTTTCCTTTGCCTTTGGGGACTTCTCTAGCAAGGAGTTTCTGTGGCTGAGGTCACAGAGGTTGCCGCCTGTGTTCTCCTCTAGGAGATTGTCTATGTTGATTCCTCAGGATTTTGGTTTGTCACAAATTTATGTCTTCCATCCATTTTGAGTCTATTTTTGTGTATGGCAAAAGAAAATGGTCCAGTTTCATTCTTCTGCATGAGGCTGTCCAATTTTCCCCAACACCATTTGTTGAAGAGACTTTTTTTCCATTGGATATTATTTCCTGCTTTGTCAAAGATTAGAGTACCATTTCTGGATTCTCTATTCTGTTCCATTGATCCATGTGTCTTTTTTTGTGCTAGTACCATACTGTCTTGATGATTGCACCTTTGTAATAGATTTGAACCCCAGAATTGTGACATCACCAGGTTTGGGTTTATTTTTCAATGTTCCTCTGACTATTCAGGGCCTTTTCTGGTTCCATACAAATTTTAGGGTTATTTGTTCCAGCTCTGTGAAAAAAAAAAAAAAAAAAGGTGATGGATATTTTTGATAAGGATTCCTTTGATTGCGTAGATTGTTCTAGGTAGCATACACATTTTAACCATATTTGTTCTTCCAATCTATGAGCATAGAACATGTTTCCACTTTGTGTTTTTCTCAATTTCTTTAATGAGTGTTCTGTAGTTTTCTGAGCATAGATCCTTCGCCTCCTTGGTTAAATTTATTCCTAGTTATCTTATGGTTTTTTGTGCAACTGTAAATGGGATCAACTTCTTAATTTCTCTTTCTTCTGTCTTATTGTTAGTTAATAGAAATGGAACTGATTTCTGGCATTTATTTTATATCCTGCCACTTTTCTGAATTCCTGTATGAGTTCTAGCAATTTTAGGGTGAAGTCTTTTGGGTTTTCCACATAGAGTATCATGCCCTCTGCAAAGAGTGAGATTTTGAATTACTTTTTGCCAATTTGAATGCCTTTTATTTCTTTTTTATTATCTGACTCCTGAGGCAGGATTTCTAGTACTATGTTGAACAACAGTGGCAAGAGTAGACAGCCCTGCCACGTTCCTGACCTTAGGGGGAAAGCACTTAGTTTTTCCCCATTGAGAATGATATTCACTATCATTTTCATGATAGTGGGTTTTCATAGATGGCTTTTATGATACTGAGGTATGTTCCCTCGGTCCCTACACCATGAAGAGTTTTAATCAAGAAAGGATGCTGTACTTGTCAAATGGTTTTCTGCACCTATTGAGAGGATCATAGGGTTCTTGTCCTTTCTTTTACTAATGTAGTCTATCACACAGATTGATTTGGGAATGTTGAACCACCCTTTCAGCCCAGGAATAAATCTCACTTGGTAGTGGTGAATAATCCTTTCAATGTATTGTTGGAGCCTATTGCTAGAGAAGAATAGATGAAGCAGAGAACAAAACACTAATATGGCAACAATGGCCCCAGAGAAACATACACTAAACAAATCAGAAGAGCCCTGAAACTGAAAAAAAAAAAAAAAAAAAAAAGAGAGAGAGACAGAGGGACAGAGAGAGACACAGAGAGAATATAATCAGACAGGTGAACTGAACAGAGCAATACACTGGATGTTGCCTATTTTGGTCTGTTAGGAAGCTAGATCTCAGAATTATAAAGAAAGAAAAGCTTATATATGTATAAAAATAAAATTAAATACAATGAAAGGATAGAATAAAATTAAAATGAAAATTAATTAAATTAAAAATGAAAATTAAAAGACAAAGAAACAAACAAACAAACAAAAAACACCACCAACACCAACACCAACAATAAAAAGAACAAAAAGAAAGAATATATATATAGATGAGCAGAACAATATACTATATCCTGGGTCTATTTTGGTCTATTTGTTAGAAGAAAATACATCCCCAAAGTGTAATGAAACAAATATATATATATATATATATATACATATATATGCACACACATATATATGTATATATATATGACAATGAAATTAAAAATACATTGAAAGGATAGAATATATCTCTAAAGATAAAATTTTTTAAAAAAGAGTTTTTTAAAAAAGTAGAAAATATAATCAGACAGTTGAAGAGAACAGATCAATACACTAGATTCTCTGTGTATTTTGTGGGGTTTTTTGTTAGAAAAAACTATATCCCCAAATTCTAAAAAAGAAAAACTTCTATATACAAAACTAAAATTAAATACTATGAAAGGATTGAATGTAAGTGTAAAATAAAAATTAAAAAGACTTTAAAAAAGAATTGATAAAATAAGAAATTGGTTGAAAAGGAACAACAACAAAAAATTAAAATTGGAAGACTAAAGAATCATGAAGAAAATACAACAAAACAAAACAAAACCTTGAATTCTATATACTGTTTCCCCCGGTGCTGGAGTTTTGCAATTTTATGTGATCAATAAACTTAGTCTTAGCTGAATGTTCTTTCTGGTCTTCTGGGGGAGGATCCTGTTGTGCTGATTCTCAGGTGTCTTTGCCCCAGCTGGAATTGCACCACCCTTGCCAGGGGAACAGGCTAAGTAAGCTGCCCTGGCTTGCTTTTTGTGGCTTTTGTTCCTTGAAGGCTTTCTGTGCATCTTTAGAGGATGAGAATGAAAATGGCAGCCTTGCTATCTCCATCATCAGAGCTGAGCAGAAAGCTCATGCCCCCAAATCCTCAATACACCCTCAGGGAAAATCAATCAATCACTCCTATTTTCCTGGTGTCCAACCATATCTCCTGCTCACTAGCCCTGTGACTGAGCATTTCTATCTCAGACACACAACTCTGCTTCTAGTCTCTAAACCCTGCAGACTCCTGTAGTATACATATGTGCTGCTCCCCCTGGGGAAGGGAGAGGGGTCCCATCATGGTTCTGCTCCTTGCTGGGCCCCTTCTTGGACAACAGTTGACCAGATGTACAGCTTGTGGTTTATGGCAACAGTGGCTTGAGGGTTTCAGCTGGCTTCACCTCTTCAATGCTTGGGAGCTCTGCCACTCTGAGGTACCCTGATTCATTCTGTGACCCCAGATATCCTGAGACCACACTGTCTCACCTAGGATTCTGCCCCACTTTACTACATGAGCACCTTTCATTCAGGAATGTCCCTCACCAGAACAGACTTCTAAAAGTTGCAGTTTTTCATGCCACTGCTGTATCATTTACCAGTAACCTGCTTATAGTGTCTCCCTTCTCCCGTGGTTTATCTTCTGATATATTGCCTCAGATTCACTTCTCCACACCTCCTACCTTGAGGAAAATGGTCACTTTTCTATTTGTAGAATTGCAACATTTCTTTTCATAGAACTCCAGTTGAGTTTGCAGGTGTTCAGAATGATTTGATAGCTGTCTAACTGAATTCCTGGGACCAGACAAAACTCCTAATCCTCTGCTGTCTTGGACTTTCTCCTTTGTATTCTTATTTTTTGTATTCTGTTACTTAGATATACCAGAATTTGTGTATCCCCTTACCGTATTTAAGAAAGACTTAGTTGTTTTCAGTTTTGGACAATTATAAGTTTATGTGTGACTGTGTGTGTGTGTGTGTGTGTGTGTGTATACATTTTCAACTAATTTAGGGAAATGCCTAGGAGCACAATTGCTCTGTCAAATACTAAGACTACACTTAGTTTTATAAGAAAATGCTAAAATGTTTTTTAATATTGCAGAATCATTTTATATTCTTACCAGCTATTAATTAGAGTTTCCTATTGCTTTACATCCTCACCAACATTTGGTATTACTAGTTTTTACATTTAAAAAAAAAAACTTTTAGCCATTCTAACATGTGTGTATTGTTACCTCATTGTTTGATTTGAAATTGCCTAATAACATATATTTAGATGTTTTAGATGTTTATTTGCCACCTGCATTTCTTCTTTGGTTAGGAGTCAAGATCTTTTGCCTATTTCTTAGTTGACATATTTATTTTCTTACTATGAGTTTTAAGTGTCTTTTTTACATTTTGAACAGAAGTTCTTTATCATATATGTGTTTTAGTAAGTATTTTTCTCCAAGTATGTGAATTGTCAAAAATTTTCAACACTGTATTTTGTAGAGCAGAAGTTTTTCATTTTAATAAAGTCCAACTTAGCAATTTTTTTCTTAATGAATCCTATCCTCCTACCCTACTTTATGTCCTTTTCCCTTCTAAATCTTCCTACAAGATTCATGATTTCCAGTAAGACTGTTTCTAGAACTTACTATATGGACCATGTTTAAGTTTCCTAGGGCTACTGTAACAATTTACCACAAAGGATACATGGTAATTTATTCTATCACACTTTTGGAGGCTAGAAATCCAAAATTTCCTTCTGGAGTCTCTACAGAGCCTCAAGGAGAAACCATGTTGCATCTTTCACATTTTACTTAGCAATCTCCTTGGGTAAATATTTAAGTTTGTTGCTTGCAAGGTCTACTTCTCACCCAACAATAGAACACAATTTAGCCAGGTTCTGCTGCCTTTATCACAAGAGTCCCCGTTCCTTCAGTGTCCATGTCCAATATCAGTCCTTCATTTTCATCTGAGAGTCCTAAGAAACATCTTTAGTATTTCTAGCACCAATTTCTTCTTGATTATGTATATAAATCTATGTGTATATATGTATATATACATCTATATGTATATATATGCATATGATCTATATGTAGATCTATATATAATGTAATATAATATATATTATTTAAGATAAAAGTTTTCTCTATAGCTCTCTTCACTTTCTGAGTCTTCACCAGAGTCAGCTTTAATGTCCATATTTTTACCAATACTATGCTTTTTTTACTGTAATTTGCCTCAAATTTCTACCAGCCTCTACCAATTACCTAATTCCAAACCTAATTCCACATTTTGAGGTATCAGCTTTCCACTTCCTAGTGCCAAAATCTGGTTATGGTTCTCTAGAGAAATAGAGCCAATAAAGATTATATCTGTATCAATATATTTATATCACCTATCTATATCTTTGCATCTATCTTTATGTCTATCTTTATGTCTGTATCACTTATCTCTATCTATCCATCCATCCATCCATGAAGATATTTTGGATAATTGGCCTTTGTGATTATAGGAATTGGTAACTGCTAAATCTTTAGGGCATGTTCATGGACCAGAAACTCAGGCAGGGGTTGATACTTCAGTCTTGAGGCAGAATACCTTCTCATGAGCAATATGAGAACAAGAGCATCTTATCTTAACTTGATTATTTCTATAAAGTCCTTATTTCTAAGTGAGGTCACATTCACAGGTTCAGTGTTTAAGATCCAGACATACCTTTGGTGGGGTCATAACTCAACCTACAATAGGACAAAAATTATATCCCAAACATCAAAAAACTATTACCCATGAAAGACTGCATAATCTTCTAGTCAACCTGATATAAATAAGAGTATTTTACAGTGTTTTTATTTCTAAAAATCAGAGTGATTACTAGATGAATATGTGGTATATAAATATCTTCTGTCAACACCAGAAAAACCTGGTAACCAAACAAAACTAAGTTTATTGGACTTACTGCATTGAAGACAGGTCTTTGTTTGATGATCATAAAAGAGGATCAAAAAGAAGAAATTAGAAAAGCGTATTTACAGAGCTTAAAGACCCCGGCAGGGTGATTTCAAAGTTGGTTAAAAGTCAGGGGGGAGATTGAAATTGTACAGAATATCTAATACTATAGTTTGGATTGCTTTATACCATGTGGAGGGAAACTTGAAGTGAAATTTGGTGAGTATGCTAGTTTAGATAAAGTCTGCTCTTCCAGAGACAAATATTTTATACTAGGAAATATATGTATGTTGGTTTTAGTGCATGTAATATATTTTTAAGTTTTAATATTTGGGAATTTCTCAGAAGTGTTTTGAATCTGCTGAAACTTTTTTATGTTTTTATTTAAATTCTAGTCAGTTAACGTATGATATAATTTAATTTCATGTGTACAATATAGTGACTCAGCACTTCCATACAACACCCAGTGCTCATCACAAGTGCATTCCTTAATCCCCATCACAGATTTAATGCATCCCCTGACCCATGCCCTCTCTGGTAACCATTAGTGTGTTCTGTATAGTTAATACACTTTCTCTCTCTTTTTTTACCTTTGCTTATTTGCTTTGTTTCTTAAATTCCACTTCCCAAGTCAAATTATTTTCCAATGGATCATTTTTTCAAATCACATGGACACCTGAATTTACTAAGATTTATAAAAAAAAAAACAAAAATATAAAGAATATTTTGAAAAATAGAAGATAGGATCAATAGGGAAGTGGCCACTAATGATAATATTTTGATAATTTATAAAAAAATCATTCTCACATCCTTCATCCTCTCTTCATCTTCTTTTTTAAAAATCATCATTTAGAGAGAGGCAGCAATATGTATGGAGAAAGTTCGAAGGGAAAATAGATGACATGAGAGCAATTATCACAAAGTCAAGATTATCTCTTTGGTAAATAAAGAATAGCTTCAGGATTCTCTGCATATAAAATTTAGTGACCTTGCCTCAAGTTAGCAAACCAGGGATTTTTTTTTTTTTCCTTCACCAGTACTTTCATGCCCTAGAGTACTGCTATCTCTAGAATAGAGTTGTCTCAATTTTCACAAACTGTCATGCAATGAGATATCCCTTTTTCTTTTTATATTTATGGGTAGCTAGAATTCCTGAGGGGATGAATTACTCAAGATAGTTAAAGATTGTGAGACAAGAAGTAATGGCCTGAAACATGAAGGGAGAATGCTTAAGCTAGATAAGATGAAGAAATTCTTAGTCATGAGGTCAATGAGGCAATCTAATAGGGTACCCAGGGAGGTAGTCAAGATACCATCACTAAACACTATTTAGACTCTAGGGAAAATTAATGAGACAAGATCTGGATGGGAGAATGAGAAATTTTATATTTTTAGACAAGGAAGAAATAATCTATTATAGGTAACCCAAGATGCAGCTTTTACATAGTTTGCCTATGTAAAAATATTAATTCTGCTTGGTATTAAAGTTTCATAATTTAAGGAAAAATAATACATTTCAAAGTGATTTTTAAAGACTTTAATCAGTACTTATGAAATAAATATTTACTGAGGGTCTACATTTTTCCAGACACTTTTCTAGGCTTATAAATATATACCAGGAATATCATGTAGGGACATGAAATATTGATTTCTAATAGTGCATTGATGACTTCATTGGTGACTTGAAACAATATATGTAATTAAAAACTAGAATAGAGTTGTCTCAATTTTCACAAACTGAATTTGAACTAATGCTTCACTCATATCGTAGCACACAGAATATACATGGATGCCTGGGTGGCTCAGTGGGTTAAAGCCTCTGCCTTTGGCTTGGGTCATGATCCCAGGGTCCTGGGATCAAGCCCCACATTGAGCTCCCTGGTGAGTGGGGAGCCTGCTTCCCCCTACTTCTCTGCCTGCCTCTCTGCCCACTCGTGATCTGTCAAATAAATAAAAATCTTAAAAAAAAAGAAATATACAATAGTACTTGATTTACATGTTACTCTGAAAATGGCATGCTATTTTCAAGTGCTTTAACTCATCCAGTCAATATTGCCTAATTTTTTCCTTCTGTTTCATTATGCTATTCAACAAAGAAAATTAATAGCTTATGCTTTATTTGTACAGATTAATGTACCCTATAATAATTAAATATAAAAACTATATTTTATATAGCTATGCTATATAAGTAATGTAGATTCATTCATGGATTACATTAAGTAAACTTAGAGTAAAATTTGAAGTATAATTGCTACATAAATCACTGTAAATATTTAAATTATACAGTTTTATTAGTTTGGATATACATGTATGCCTTTAAGTCATTACTACAGTTAAGATAATGAACATAACTACTACATCCAAAAGTCCTCTTTTCTAATCTCTTCCTCTCATCCTTCTGCATACCATACCCATCACCAGGCAATCATTGACCTGCTTTCTCTCAATATTGATTATTTTGAATATTCTATAACATTTTATATAAATGGAATAATAAAGTACCTATTCTTTATTGTCTGGCTACTTTTATTCAGCATAATTATCTTGAGATTCATTTACGCTATTGAATAGATAAATAGGTCACTCCTTTTTATTGCTGAACAGTAATCTAATGCATAAGTGTACCATAATTTGCTTGTCTATTCACTTATTCATGGATATGTTAGCTGTTGTTAGCAATTTGGGATTATTAAAAATAAAGCTGTTATGAATATACATGTAAAAATCTTTCCATAGACATATGTTTTCACTTATTTTGGTAAATAACTTGGAGTGAAATGATCAGTACCTACAAAGTTTTGGGAAACTCCCAACCTGTTTGCAAACTATTGTACCATTTTACATTCCTTCTAGCAGGGGAACAGTTTTATTATGGAGTCATTCTACTAGGTATGTAGTGGTATCTTTCTGTCATTTAAAATGGCATTCTCCTAATGATTAATGGTGTTGAACATATTTTATGGCTTGTTTGCAAACCATTTATCTTCTTTCATTACACATGTCTTTAAATTCTTTGTTCATGTTTAAATGGCTTGCAGTTTGTCCAATATGTGACTTGAACATTTAAAAAAAATTCTCTTAGTGTCTTTCCAGGAGTTTAATTTTGAAAGAAGACTATTTATTATTTATTTATTTCATGGCTCGTACATCTGGTGTCTAAAAAACAAAATTCCACTGGCATTTTTCAAAGAGCTGGAACAACAATCCTAAAATTTGTATGGAAACAGAAGAGACGCCAAATTGCTATGGAAATATTGAAAATGAAAAACTAAACTGGGGGCATCACGTTGCCTGAGTTCAAGCTCTACTACAAAGCTGTGATAACCAAGAGAGCATGATACTGGCACAAAAACAGACACATAGACCAGTGGAACAGAGTAGAGAGCCCAGATATGGACCTGCAACTCTATGGACAAATAATCTTCCACAAAGCAGGAAAAAATATACATTGGAAAAAAGACAGTCTCTTCAATAATTGGTGCTGGGAAAATTTGTCAGCTATGTATAGAAGAATGAAACTCGACCATTGTCTTACACCATACACAAAGGTAAACTTGAAATGGATAAAAGACCTCAATGTGAGGCAGGAATCTATCAAAATCCTAGAGGAGAACATAGGCAGTAAGTTCTTTGACATTGGCCACAGTAACTTCTTTCAAGATATGTCTCCAAAGGCAAAGGAAACAAAAGCAAAAATGAACTTTGGACTTCCTCAAGATCAAAAGCTTCTGCACAGCAAAGGAAACAGTCAACAAAACAAAGAGGCAACCCACGTAATGGGAGAAGATATTTGCAAATGATATTACAGACAAAGGGCTGATATTCAAAATCTATAAAGAACTCCTCAAACTCAATACACACAAAACAGATAATCACGTCAACATAGACAGGACTGGAAGAGATTATGCTGAGTGAAATAAGTCAAGCAGAGAGAGTCAAGTATCAGATGGTTTCACTTAATTGTGGAGCATAAGGAATAACACAGAGGACATTGGGAGATGGAGAGGAGAAGTGAGATGGGGAAAATTGGAGGGGGAGACAAACCATGAGAGACTGTGGACCCTGAGAAACAAACAGAGGGTTTTGGAGGGGAGGGAGGTGGGGGGTTGGGTGAGCCTAGTGGTGAGTATTATGGAGGGCACATATTACATGGAGCACTGGGTGTGGTGTATAAACAATGAATTTTGGAACACTGAAAAGAAGTAAAATAAAATAAAATGGAAAAAAAAGAGAACTGAAAAATGTAAAAAAAAACTTTTAAAAAGAAATATAAATAAAAAAATAAATTGGCTATTGATATGTGGGTCTACGAATTGTTTTATTGTTGTGTTCCATTGATACATTTGTACACCTTTACCACAGTTTTCTCTTTCTTGATGAGTGTACCTTTGTAATAAGTCAGGTTATCAGTATCTACACAAAGCCTACTGGGATTCTGACCAGAATTACAGTAAAGGTATATGTGAATATAGGTAGGACTGATGTTTTATCCATGTTGTTGCACTAATGCTGCCTATCTCTTGATGTATTTAAGTTTCTGACTTTAATTTTTTTAGTAATGATTTCTAGATTTTAATGCATAGATCTATCACAGCTTTTGTTATTTTTACCTCTAATTATTCCAAAATATTCATGCTCTTTTAAAAAAATATTATTTTTCATTTTGACTTTTTATTGGTAAATATATAAAAATATTGCTAATAGTATTTCTAATAGTTTTCAATATATTCCATAGAATTCTCTACATAGATGATCATGCCATTTGCAAACAAGTAGAATTTACATCTTTTCCAAAATTGATGTGTTTTATGTTTTCTTATTTATTGCACTGCCCAGAAGTATAAGTGAAATATTGAATATAAGTGTTGGGGGCAGTCATTCTTTTTTTTAAAGATTTTATTTATTTATTTGACAGAGAGAGAGCACAAACAGGGGGAACAGCAGGCAGAGGGAGAAGCAGGCTCCCTGCTAAGCAGGGAGCCTGACCTGGGACTCAACCCAGAACACTGAGACCATGACCTGAGCTGAAGGCAGATGCTTAACCAACTGAGCCACACAGGCACCTGAGAGCAGTTATTCTTTCTTTGTTCCTGAACTTAACAGGAAAACCATTCACTTTTTCACAATTAAAAATATTAATGAAAGAAACCTATAGGTTTCTTCCAGCTTCCTTTTATGAAATGAGGAAGTACCTATATATCTGAGAATGTTCATTAGAATGAATATTGTTTTGTTAAATGAAATTTCAGTTAATATTGCAGTGGGGTGTTTTCTGCAAATATCCAACATACTTTTATTGTCACAGTCACATTTTCAGGGTATCTATTGGGCAGGTAGTTTGGGGAATCTATTGAATCACAAGGGCAATGTTTATAGGACTTGGAATGAGGTCATAACTTGAACATAAGCATCACACTGTTCTTTTTATGCTGGCTGGGCATTACTAGAGTTTTATATAAGAAAAACTGGCACTATAAATGACCAAAAAAAAGTTGAAAATAATATGTGATCACTTTGGGGTATACCTATCAAAGTATGCATATTAAAATATAATAAAATAATAAATATTGTTATTTGCTTATCAAGTTTGTAAATATTTTTACTGGTCATGTATAGTGTTAATGCCATTATAGTAAATGAGGTATTTATCAGAAATAGCTGGTAGGAATGCAAATTAGCTAAAGGTTGAGGAGAATATCACAGTATGTTAAGGAAAAAATCTAGACTGCAAAACAAAACATATAGCATAATCGTATTCTTGTGGTATAGGTAACTATAAAAGCATCTCAAAAATTATTAAAGATATATATAATGCATACTTATTACCTGAATGATAAATTTGTGAATGTGTTTTACTTTCTTCTCTACAACTTTATGTTCCTGAAAGTTTTATGAAACAGCCAAATATTGTAGGATACATTTTTCAGGAACAGACTTTGAGCAAAGATTACCCTTCAAAATATTTACCAGGGGATATTATGAGAATTAATGTTTTTGAAGGAAGAGAAGGACATAGAATTTGGGCAGAAGAAGAAACCAAACTATGATTCAGTTTCAAAGAAAGCTTCAACCATTGTTCAAATATTCTGAAAGGGAGTATCTTACTTACAGAAGAAAATTGCTGTGGGATATTTTCTCTAAATAACATGATTTTTATGTCACAAATCATACTTTCAACATAAGGGGATGGGAGAAGTTACTGAAATACTATAGGAATACCCAGATATCAGTTGAAGGAAAATGACTACAAAACAACCATTATAAATATGTGCTAAAAATTAAAGGAAGCTATGCCAAAAGAGTAAAACAGGAGATCAATAAAGAGATGGGAATTATAAAATAAGTACCAAACAGAAATTCTGGAGCTTAATATAAAACAACTGAAATGAAACACTTATTAGAGGAGCTCAAGAGTAGATCTGAAGTGACAGAAGAAAGAATAAGCAAACTTGAAGAGAGTAGAGATTATGTAATCGAAAAAATGGGGATAAAAAAACAGTGAAGAAAACTGAATAGAACTTCAGGAAAATTTAAGACACTGTTAAACACATAGTCATAAACATAATGGGAATACTCATGAAAAGAGAGAGAAAATGAAGCAGAAAAATATTTGAAGAAATAATTGTTAAAAACTTCCCAAACATGATGAATAAATTTAATCTATACAATCAAGAAGCTTAATGAACTCCAAGTGTAATAAATTAAACACATTCACATCTATGTACATCACAGTGAAAATGTTGAAAGACAAAGACAAAATCTTAAAAGCAGAAAGAGAATAATGACATTATAAGACTTATTAAGAGAATCTAACAATGTTGAAGAATACAAGATTAATAGACAAAAATCAGTTTTATTTCTGTATCAATGTAATGAACAATCTTAGAATTAAATTAAGAACAATGCCATTTATAATAGCATCAAAAGGAATGAAATACTAGAAATGAATTTAGCAAAATAATTGCAAATGTACATTGAAATCTACAAAGCATTGTTTAAAAAATAATAATTTAAGTAGAAAAAATCCATGTTCTTGGATTGGGAGTTTTAATATTGTTAAGATTGTAATATTTCCCAAATTTATCTATAGATTTTATGCAGTTTTGTAAAACATTAAAACTTCCCTTTTTGCAGAATTTGACATGCTGATTCTAAAATTCATATGGAAATGCAGAGGAAATAATCTTGATAAAGAAGAGTAAAGTTTGAAAAGCCATGCTTCCCAATAAATAAGTTTTAAAACTTATTACAAAACTATACTGTTACTACTACTGTTACTAGAAGGGTTGTTCTACCGTAAAAGTAGACATTTAGAACAATTGGATAGAATTGACAGTCCAGAAATAAACTCACATTTTATGGTCAGTTGATTATTGACAAGGATTTTTGAAAGTCATTCATGGTGAAAACGATGTTGGGATAATTGGATATCCACATGCACAAAAATGAATTACGATACCTCCTTCCTATCACATAAAAATATTACCTTAAAATGATTAAAAGTCCTAAATATAAGTGCTATAACTTTAAAATTCTTTGAAGAAACATAGTATAAATCTTCATGACGACAGATTAAACAACAGATTTTTGGATGACACCTAAAGCATAATCAACCAAAGGAAAAATAGGCAAATTCAAGTTTATTAAAATAAAAACCTTAAAAAAAAGATTTTATTATTTATTTATTTTAGAGAGCGTGCTTGAGCAAGCAAGCTGGGAGAGGTGCAGAGGGAGAAGAGATGGGAGCACAGAGAATGCCCAGGGGCTTGATCTCATGACCCTGGAATCATGACCTGAGCCAGAATCAAGAGTCAGACATTGAACCAACTGAGCCACTCAGGTGCCCCTCAAAATAAAAACTTTTATGTATCAAATGACACTGTCAAGAAAGTTAAAAGACAACCCCAGAATGGGAGAAAATGTTTGTGTATAATATATCTGATAATGGCCTAGTATCCGGAATGTATATATAAATAAAAATTTACAACTTAACAAAAGATAAACAAAAAATTAGAAATTGAGCAAAGTTCTCGAATATAAGTTTCTCTAAAAAAGGTGTACAAATGGCCAATGACTGCATGAAAAGATGCCCAACATCATTGTTAGGGAAATGCAAATGAAAACCACGAGATATTACTTCATACCCACAAGAATGACTAAAATTTTAAAAAAAGAAGAAAAGTAAAGGCAAATAAACATTGGTGATGATAATGAAGAAATTGGAACCCTGTACATTGCTGTTGAGAATACACTGGTGCAGGCGTTGTGGAAACAGTTTGGTGATTCCTCAAAAAGTGAAATATAGTTACATCATGACCCAATAATTTTAGTCCTGGTGATATAACCAAGAAAAATACTAATATATATTCATACTAACATTTTACAGGATATCTTTAGGAAAATTATTTATAGTAGCCAAAGGTAGAAAATAACCTAAACATCCATTTACTGATGAATAGATAAACGAAATGTATCTATAGAATGGAATATTAACCCAGCTATACAAGAATAAAATGCTGATACATGCTACAACATGGATGACCCTTGAAAACATAATGCTGAATAACAGAAGCCAGTCACAAGAGACTACATATTACATATAATATTTTATTTATACGAATTACCCAGAATAGACCATTCTATACAGGCATGAAGTAGATTAGTTATTGCTAGTGATGTTGGCTGGAGCAATGGGAAGTCAATGAAAAAGGATGTTAGTCCTTTTTAGGGTGATAAAAAGATTCTAGAATTAATGGTAGTAATAGTTGCACAATCTTGTGAATATACTAAAAAATGCAATGAATCATATACTTTAAAACAGTAACTTTTATAATACACGAGATTTGTTTATTTATAAAAATAAATAGAATAAATAAAACAAATAGAAAATTGAATGCCTGAAAAGAAATGATATCACCTGAGCTTGGGATTTACAGCATATTATATACAAAATGTATGATGAACAGTAGCCTAAATACCTTGAGGAGAAATATTTAAGTATGTTCCTGCAAGGCTCATGTAGTATACATGAAGTCATATATAAAATCAACTGTGATAAATGTGTACTTTATAACTACAAGCCACTTAAAAAAATTATAGACATTGAGCCAACTGCAGTGATAAAATGGGTGCAAAAAAAAGGGAAAAAAATGAAAGAGGAAAGTACAGAATAAAAAACAAATGATCCAAAGTGAAAACACAGGAAATTGGTAGATTTTTACCCAGCTGTATCAATAACCACTTAAATGTGAAATTTCTGAGACCATATATTAAAAAGTAGAAATTGTCAGATTGGGTTTGAAAGCAAAACCCAGCTACATTTTATATACACATATAAATAAGGAATAAACACATTGTAAAGGGGGGGTGCAGTAAAAGATTTTTAGAAATATACCATAGTATCACTAATAGAAGAAAAGCCAAAGTAACAATATTATATCTTGCCCCCAGTAACATATTATTCCAGAAATGGTCATGCGGCTGAACTTCGCCCTATAAAATTAAAGGGAGGAATTTAGAGTTCATTTTAAAGAGAAGGGTTTTTTTTTTTTTTTTAAGATTTTATTTAGTTATTTGACAGAGATCACAAGTAGGCAGAGAGGCAGGCAGAGAGAGAAAGGAAGGGAAGCAGGCACCCTGCTGAGTGAGAGCCCGATGTGTGACTCGATCCCATGACCCTGAGACCATGACCTGAGCTGAAGGTAGAGGCTTTAACCACTGAGCCACCCAGGCGCCCCAAACAGAAGGTGTTTTTTTCACATTTCCCTCCTTCATTCCCAACAGATGTAAAAAGAAAAACAACAAAACCAAAACCAAAACCAAAACACTTTCACACGCAGTCATCTTGCTACCATAGGGATTACCAGCCTTGGGATAACAGGGGCAGTGGAACAGCACAGATGAAAGAAAAAGGTGTTCGATGACATCATTGGTTGAATGCCTATATTTCAAGTTACTTCAGATAAAAAACATTTTTATTAATTCGGGGTGCCTGGGTGGCTCAGTGGTTAAAGCCTCTGACTTTGGCTCAGGTCATGATCTCAGGGTCCTGAGATCGAGTCCCACAACCGGCTCACTGCTCAGCAGGGAGCCTCCTCCTTCTGTCTCTCTCTGCCTGCCTCTCTGCCTACTTGTGATCTGTCTGTCAAATAAATTTAAAAAAATCTTAAAAAAAAAATTCTTAAAAAAAAAAGAAACATTTTTATTAATTCAGTTGAAATGTCTTTTTCTGATACACAATTCTTCTCAGAATCTATTGCGGATAGTTTATTTTTTCTGTGCTAAAAGAAAATTGAAAAAAATTTCAAATAGAATCTTTTTTTTTGTTTGTTTTTTAATTTATGACAGACAGAGATCACAAGTAGGCAGAGAGGCAGGCAGGGGTTGGGGGGCAGTGGTGGAGCAGAGAGCCTGATGCAGGCCTCGATCCCAGGACCCTGAGATCATGACCTGAGCTGAAGGCAGAGTCTTTAACCCACTTAGCTACCCAGATACTCTGAAAATTTTTTGATGAAAGTAATTTCAACCAATTGTTAATAAATGACTGATTTAATAATTAAGATTACTTAGTCCTATAAAATTCAGTTTGTGATTTTAAATCTCTATGTTTAACAAATTACATATGAATATGAAATATTTTTAAAAACCTACACATTTATCACTTTAATAATCGAGATTCCATTATTCACATTCAGATACATAGATTTATAATTAATATTTTATACATCAGATTTATTTTCCTACCATTTGGATAATGCAAGTTATTTCCATTAAAGTAAATAACTCACCAAAATAAAATCCATATTTGTTTATTCTTCTTTGAATTCTTAATCAACACTGTATCTAAGTTTATTAAAATATCAGTTCCTTAATGACAATTTAATTTGAGGGAAATCTCAGTTATAAAGAAACCATTAAGTATTATCTTATGGCCCAATGCTCTACCAAAAACTTAATGATATTCACTTAATGAAATCATATTCATAGTAGGTTCACATAAAGGCTTTGGAGATAACAATTTCTAGTAGATTATAATTAATATTTTCAATCATAATTATGCATAATAAAATATAATCATGTATTCCTTTCTCCTAAGTAGGATGTTTAGGGGTGCCTGGGTGACTCAGTTGGTAGAGCATGCAACTCTTAATCTTGGGGTTGTGAGTTCAGAGCCCCATGTTGGGTGTAAAGATAGCTTAAAAAAATAAAATCTTTAAAAAATAAATAAATAAAACAAAATACAATTAAGATGTTTATAATCCACTTTGATAAGGAATTCCTTAATAAATGTTAAACAAAACACTAAATTTTAGACTTTCTTATTTTATGTCAGTTAAGGAGCTATCTTACTAAACCATTCCTTCTTTCATTAAACTAATATTTATTGAGATATGTGTTAGTGATACTCCAAATGCCAGGGATACAGGAATAAACAAGACAGTCTTAATCTGTTCTATTAACTCCTAGAGTTTATATTTTGGTAATAGACCCTATTGTCTGTATTACTAAGGGTAAAATATTAACAGATGTATCACGGTAATTGTTAAGAATGATGTTGGAATTTCTTCAATAATATGCTAAGCATATATTAGCAACTCATATAAAAACTCTCACCACAATGTATAGCACAATCTCTTTATCTTTCAGCATTTGCTACAGGCAGTGTCAGAACTGGATATGCATATTTGCGTACCTCAGAAATATAAGAAAAATTTTAGAAAGACAGAGAATATACATAATTTCAAATGTTTTCTAAACATATAAGCATGTAAATGAGAGACTATATTCCTTTTAAGTGAAAACAGTGCCTGTTGGCTTATAAATACATTAAATGTTCTCAGAAAAAAAATTACTTATTGCATTATATTATTCATCTCATAGGAAACGAATTTTATGAATTATTTTATACTTAAAATATTCTTATAACTTCAGATGCTATCTATATACTGACTGTATATATATATTTATATATATATACCTCTCAAAAATTCATGTTCAGAGGAACCTCAGAATGTGATTTTATTTGGAAGTAGAGTCTTTGCAGATGTAAATAGTTAAGATGAGGTCCTACTGGATTAGGATGAGCGCTTAATCAAAAGACTGGTGTCCTTACAAAAACGATCACATGAATATACGGAGAACACACACAAGGAGAACACCATGTGGTAATGAGGCAGGAATTAGAGCTATGCACTGACAAACCAAGGAATGCCTAGGTCGCAGTAACCACCAGAAAAGAGGAAAAAGGTATGGACCAGTTTCTCCTTCAGAACTTCCAGGAGGTACCAGTCTGGACAACACTTTATTTCAGACTTCTAGCCTCCAGAACTGTGAGGGAATAAATTTCTATTGTTTAAGCTGCCCATTATGGCTATTTGTTGTGGAAGCCTTAGAAAACTAATATAAGTCTAATATTAAAAATCCCAAACATTTTTCATATTAATTTCACAATAGAAAATACTTTTTAAAAAATTAAGACAAGGATAATGCTCTTCCACACAGAAGTTTTTACTGATTTAAGTAACATATTAAATAACATAATAGTCTCATTTTGTTACTATTGTGACGTTGCTCTCAATGACATATACTTATTATTCTTTTCAGTGTATATTTAACTGATATTAAACTTTTTTCTCTAATTTTATTGAGAAGTAATTACATACAGTACTATATAATTTAAGGGCATATAGCTTGATAGTTTGACTTACATATATTATGAAATGATTACCACAATAGGTTCAGCTAACATCCATCTTCTCATATAGATAAAATGAAAACAAAAGAAAAAAGAAAAAAAAATTGTCCTTGTGATGAGAATTCTTAAGATTTACTCACTTAACTACTTTCCTATATATCATATGGCAGTGTTAGCTGTAGTCATGTGGTACATTACATCCCTGGTACTTTTTTATGTCTTATAAGTAGAAGTTTGAATCTTTTGACCATTTTCCTCTAATTCCTCTCCTCCCTACCCTCCATCCCTAGTAACCACAAGTCAGAGCTCTTTTTCTATAAGGTTTTGTGGGTATTTTTAGATGCTATATGCAAATGGGATTATAATATATTTGTCTTTGTCTGTCTGTCTGTCTTCTTTCACTTACTAAAATGCCTTCAGTAACCATCCATGTTGTAGCAAAGAGCAGGATCTCCTTGTTTTTTATGGCTGACTAATTTTTCATCATACATATCTATCAACTTACAGATAGATAAACACACACACACACACACACACACACACACACACACACATGCTGCAACTTTTTATTCATTCATCTGTTGATGGATACTTACATTGTGCCCATGTCTTGGCTATTTTAAATAATATTACTATAAACATGGGGGTGCAGATACATTTTTGAGTTAGTATTTTCATGTCCTTTGGATTTATTCCCAGAAGTAGAATTTCTGAGTCATATAGTAGTTCTATTTTTAATTTTTTGAGATTTCCCTATACTGTCTTCCATAGTGGCTATACCAATTTATAGTCTCACCAAGGATGGTCAAGGGGTCCCTTTTCTCCACATCTACACCAGGATTTGTTACCTTGTATCTCTTGATGATGGTCATTTTAACAGGTGTGTGGTGGTATGTTGTAGTTTTGATTTGCATTTCCCTAATGAGGATGATATCAAGCATCTTTTTCATGTACCTGTTTGCCTTTTATATATCTTCTTTGGAGGAATGTTTATTCAGGTCCTTTGTCCATTTTTAAAAATTGGGTTATTATTTTTTATATTATTTAGTTACATAAGTTCTTTCAAATTTTGGATACTAACCTCTTGTCAGATAAATAATTTGTAACCTTTCCTACTTTCATTCATTCTTTCTGTTTTTTTTTTTTTTTTTACTGTTCTTTTCTTTGTTAATGGTTTCCTTGTGCAGAAGCCTTTTACTTTGAAAGAGTCTCACTTAATTATTTTTTATCTGTTTAGGTTTCATATCCAAGAAATCATTATTAAGACCCAGGCCAAGGAGATTTATTCCCATGTTTTCTTCTATGTTCTCAGGTCTTACATTAATTCTTTAATCCATGTTGAGTTAATTTTTGTGAATGGTACATGATAGTGGTCCAGATTCATTTTTTCACATATGGACATCCAATTATCCTAACATCAGTTATTGGAGAGATTGTTTTTCTCCATTGAGTATTTTTGGCTTCCTCATTGAATATTACTTGACTATATAGGCTTGGGTGTATTTCAGGGTTCTCAGTTCTGTTCCATTGATTTATTTGCCTGTTTTCATGTGAGTACGATACTGTTTTGATTACTATAGCTTTATAGTATAACTTGAAATTAGGAAATGTGATACTTCCTGCTTTGTTCTTTTTTCTCAAGGTTTCTTTGGCTATTTGGAGTCCTTATGGTTCCATACAAATTCTATGAGTGTTTTTTTCTACTTCTGGAATATATGTCATTAGAATCTTGAAAGGAATTTGATTAAATCCATAGAAGGCTTTTGGTAGTATTGGAGTATTAATTCTTCCAATCCATAAAAATAGGATACCTTTCCATTAATTTGTTTCTTCCTTGATTTCCTTCATCAATGTCTTATAGTTTTCTATGTAGAGATCTTTATCTATTCCTAAGAAGTTTATTGTTTTTGATGCTATAGTAAATGGCATTGATTTATTTTTTTCCCAAAAATTCATTGTTAATATATAGGAATGCTGGGGTGCCCAGGTGGCTCAGTGGGTTAGAACCTCTGCCTTTGGCTCAGGTCATGATCTCAGGGTCTTGGGATCAAGCCCCTCATTGGGCTCTCTGCTCAGCGGGGAGCCTGCTTTTTCCTCTCTCTCTCTGCCTGACTCTCTGCCTACTTGTGATCTCTGTCTGTCAAATAAATAAATAAAAATCTCTCTCTCTCTCTCTACATATATATATATATATAGAGAGAGAGAGAGATAGGAATGCTGTTGATTTTTATGTTGATTTTATATCCTGCAATTTGACTGAACTCATTGGTTAGATCTAACAGTTTTTTTGGCCGCATCTTCAGGATTTTTTATATGAAATCATATTATCTACAAATATAGAAAATTTTGCTTCTTCCTTTCTAATTCTTAAACTTTTCTTTTTCTTGCTTGATTGAACTAGCTAGGCCCTTCAGTACTATATTGAAAAAGAAGTGGTGAGATAGGCATTCTTGTTCCTGATCTTAGGAAAAAAAGAACTTTTCAATTTATCAATACTACCATATGATGTTAGCTGTGGATTTGTCATAGATGGCCTTTTTTATATACCTAATTTCTTAAGAATTTTTATCACGAATGAATGTTGTATTTTTCCTAATGTTTTCCTTGTGTCTGTTGAGATTATTATAGATTTTATTCTTTCATTTTATCAATGTGATTTATTATGTTAATTTATATGTGGAACCATCCTTGCACCCCACAGATAACTGCCACTCAACCATGGTCAATAATCTTTTTAATGTACCAATGAAATCAATTTGCTGGCATTTTATTGAGAGTATTTACATGTATATTCATCAAAATTTTTGGTCTATAGTTGTGTTTGTTTTTTTTTCCTAGTAATATCCTTTACTGGTTTTGGTATTGGAATAATGCTGGTCTTGTGAAGTAAATTTGGGAGTGTTCCCTTCTCTTCGACTTATTTGTAAGTGTTTTAATAGGATTGCTATTAATTCTTCTTTAAATTTTGTTTTGTTTTGTTTTGTTTTTAATTCACCTGTGGCAAGGGTGCCTGGGTAGTTCAGTGGGTTAAAACTCTGCCTTTGGCTCAGTTCATGATCTCAGGGTCCTGGGATCAAGCCTCCCATCAGGTCCTATGCTCAGGAGGGAGCCTTCCCCCGCCCCTGTCTCTGCCTGCCTCTCTTCCTACTTGTGATCTCTGTCAAATAAATAAATAAAATCTTTAAAAAAAATTCACCTGTGACACCATTTGGTCCTGGGCTATTCTTTTTTTGGGAAATATTTTTGTTCCTGTTGGAAGATTTTTGATTACTGATTGAACTTAGTAGTAGATTGATCTATCCAACTCAGTAGTAATTATCTATTCAGATTTTCTATTTCTTCCTGATTTAGACCTCTTAAAAGATTTTATTCATTTATCTGAGAGAGAGAGAGAGAGAGAGAGAAAGCATGAGTGGAGAAGGGGCAGAGGAAGAGAATATTCAAGCAGACACCCACAGAACATGGAACCCGATGTGGGGCTCCATTCCACAATCCATGAGATCAGGACCTGGGCTGAAACCAAGAGTCAGACAATCAACCAACTGAACCACCCAGGTGCCACTTCCTGATTTAGTCTTTTTAAGTTGTATGTTTCTAAGAATTTTTCCATTACTACTAGGTTGTCCAGTTTCTTGGCATACAGTTGTTTATAGTAGCCTCTTAGCGGTCCTTTGAATTTTTGTGGTATCAGTTGTATTGTCTCCTTTTTTGTTTATAATTTGGTTTGTTTTGCATCCTCTCTCTTTTTTTTTTCTTGGTTAGTCAAGCCTTGGTAATTTTTTTAATCTTTTATAAAAGTTGACTCTTCATTTAGCAATTTGTTTTTCTGTCATTTCTATTGTTTTCTGTACTTTATTTCTTTTATTTCTGCTCTAATCTTATTATTTCCTTTCTTCTTCTAACTCTGGGCTCAGTTAGTTCCTTTTTTGTTGGGGGTGGGGTTCAGTTTGTTCTGTTTCTAGTTCATTAAGATGTAGAGTTAGATTATTATTTGTGACCTTTCTTGCTTTTTAATCTATGAATTTATTAGTGTGAACTTCCTTTCTAGAACTGTGTTTGGTGCATCCTACAAGTTCTGCTATGTTGTTTATCCATTTACACTTGTTTCAAGAAACTTTTATTCCCCCTCTTTCTTTATTGATCCATCGGTTTTTCAGGGGAGTGTTACTCAATTTCCATGTGTTCATGAATTTTCTAGTTTTCCTCTCATTGTTTATTTCTAGTTTCATATTATTATTGTCAGAGAAGATACCTGGTATAATTTTAACCTTCTTTAATTTTTGAAAGACTTGTTTTGTGGCCTAATATATGGGTTATCCTAGAAAATACTCTACATGCACTTAAGAAGAATATGTATTCTGCTGTTGTTGGATAGAATGTTCTGTATATCTCTGTTAGTTCCATTTTGGTCTATAGTATTGTTCAAATCTACTGTCTCTTTATTGAATCTATGTCTGGATGATCTACCTATTCTTGGGAGTAGGATATTAAATTCTTCAACTATTATTGTGTTACTGTTTTTTTTTCCCCCCTCCTTTTAGCTCTGTTAGTTTTTGCTTTATACTTAGGTGCTCTGATACATGAAGCTGATGTCTATCTATTCTGAATTCATTGTCTGACCATTCAAAGATCTTCATTTCTTTAGGGTCAGTTATTAGAGATTTATTAGTTTCCTTTGGTTATATAGTATTTACCTGATTTTTCATGATCCTTTATTCCTAATGTTAATATCTATGCTTTTAGGTTTTCAGGCTCCTCTTAAAGACTTTACAGATTGCTTTGGCAGAGATATTTCTTCATCATAGCTCAGTTTAGGTTTCTAGGTATATATGCTTATAACGCCCTTGGGCTTGTAGGACCTGCTATTAGGGTCTATTTTGGGGTGAGAAAATTATTTGAGATCTGAGGATGGGGTTTGGGGATTGTTTCTCTGGCTGAGAACAGTTGGATACAACTGCTGTCTTGTTTTCCTGCCCAAGTGGGGATATAAGAGTAGCACTGCATAGGCTGTGTGCTCTCTGTTCAAATGGCACTGTATGTAGGGCTGCTGAGTGGCTATGTAGTTGTCAGTGTGCTCTGGTTAGGTTCTCTGGTTGGACAGATTGAAGGCTGTATCAGGGATGGGCAAGGCTACAAATTAGATTCCCTGCCTCGGTGCAGTGGGAAATGCAGCTATAAAGCCAGTAAAGCTCTTTGTTTATTGTTTTAACTCAAGCTAAGGTGCACCCAAGTTCTCTGGTTAAACAGTGCCCCTGGCTCTCTTTTAGAAACTCTCAACTCTGACTGTCCTTCTCTAAGTTTGAGTGCTATTGGACTATACAGCTTCCAAGAGTTGTCACCAGCCTTTCTGGTTAGATGAGACCTGAAGACACTCTCCAGAGCAGGTGGGGGGTTATGTCTTATCTCCCTTGCCTGGGTGGAATGGGAATGGTCCACTCCAGGTTACTCTCAATTTCTCAAGCAGATTGTCTGGTTGAGAGGGGCCAGAAGCTACCCTCAGCCTTATTTATTAATTAATCCCTCTCTCTGTATATAGCACAGGACATTTCCACTCTCAGAACTGGCTTTGCTCTGGGATTGATCAGATATTCCCAATGCCTCACAGCTGGAGCACCATGGGGCCAACATGGCTTCCAGAAATTGTTGCTAACCCTTCCAGTCAGATGTGGTCAGAAGACAATATGTGGGGCAATAACTCTCCTTGCTCTTTGCTTAGATATGGGCACAGTAAACTCCAGGGCCTGCAAATCTCTTCATCTGAGGGTCTGAATCAGGCAGATTTGTATCCCACTAAGTTCCCTATTCAGAGTGCACCCTGAGTTATTCTGTAGATAACCCAAACTGCTGGCTGAGACTACTACTTGGGCACTGTATATATGAACTGGGGCTACCAAGATTCATGTGCTGGTTGTGGTCACTCCCCCTTTTCTGTTACATTCAGACTTCCCATGGTTGAATCCCACAGATCCCATTGCAGTTTTCATGGTGAAAGATTAATTTAGGGTATCTGGCAAAGTGACCCAGTGATAGGGATTAGCTCTTTATCTCTCTGGGCTCTTCTTTACCACTGGAAGATCTGGAGGCTTAGGAGAGACCTTTCCTCATGGTGCTGCACTGGTCTGCAGGAGGAGAAATGCAGCCAATGGGTAGGGATTTCCTTCACCCTTCTAATGAAGTCTGTCTTGGTCTCTGTAGTGCAGAGCTGGGTGCTTCAGCCTCAACCCATGTACTAGCGTTCTCTCAGTTGTAGAGAGAGAGATTCTTGAGGAATTTTTTGTTGTTCTTGTGAGGGGGAGTAAAATCAGAAACAATCTATGTCACCATCTTGGTTACATTATTCCCCTTATACTAGTAAAAAAAAAAACTATGATAGCTGTTATCATTATACATGCCATAATAGTACCAACACTTCTACCAAAGTGGAGACTTTAAATGCAGAGAATATCAGTAGAATAGATTAGATGTTAAATGAAAACCCACAGTGAATATCATCCTCGATGGGGAAAAGTTGACAGCCTTCCCTTTGAGATCAGGAACATGACAAGGATGCCAATCTCACCACTGTTGTTCAACATAGTATTAGAAGTCCTAACAACAGCCATCAGACAACAAAGAGAAATAAAATGTATTCAAATTGGCAATGAAGAAGTCAAACTCTCTCTCTTCACAGATGACATGATACTTTATGTGGAAAACCCAAAAGACTCCATCCCCAAATTGCTAGAACTCATACAGCAATTCAATAATGTGGCAGAATACAAAATCAATGTAAGGAAATTATTTGCTTTCTTATACACTAACAATGAAAAAATAGAAAGGGAAATGAGAAAATCGATTCCATTTCATATAACACCAAGAACCATAAGTTACTGGGAATAAACCTAACCAAAGAGGTAAAGGATCTGTAATCAAGGAACTACAGAACACTCGTGAAAGTAATTGAAGAAGACACAAAAAGATGGAAGACCATTCCATGCTCTTGGATTAGAAGAATAAACATTGTTAAAATGTCTATCCTGCCTAGAGCCATCTATACATTCAATGCCATTCCACCAGCATTTTTCAAAGAGCTGGAGTAAACAATCCTAAAATTTGAATGGAGCCAGAAGAGACCCCAAATTGCTAAGGAAATGTTGAAAAAGGAAAACAAAACTTGGGACATCACGTTGCCTGATTTCAAGGTTTACTACAAAGCTGTGATCACCAAGAAAGCATGATATTGGCACAAAAACAGACACATAGATCAATGAAACAGAGTAGAGAGCCCAGATATGGACCCTCAACTCTATGGACAAATAATCTTCCAAAAAGCAGGAAAAAATATACATTGGAAAAAAGTCAGTCTCTTCAATAATTGGTGCTGGGAAAATTGGACAGCTATGTATAGAAGAATGAAACTCAACCATTCACTTAAACCATACACAAAGATAAACTCCAAATGGATAAAAGACTTCAACGTGAGGCTGGGAATCCATCAGAATCATAGAAGAAAATATAAGCAGTAACCTCTTGGACTTTGGCCACAGCAACTTCTTTCAAGACATGTCTCCAAAGGCAAAGGAAACAAAAGTGAAAATGAACTTTTGGGACTTCATCAAGATCAAAGGCTTCTGCACAGCAAAGGTAACAGTCAACAAAACAAAGAGGCAGCCCACGGAATGGGGGAAGATATTCACAAATGACAGTACAGACAAAGTGCTGATATCCAAGATCTATAAAGAACTCCTCAAACGCAACACACACAAAACAGATAATCATGTCAAAAAATGGGCAGAAGATATGAAAAGACACTTCTCCAAAGAAGGTATACAAATAGCTAACAGACGCATGAAAAAATGTTCATCATCACTAGCCATCAGGGAGATTCAAATCAAAACCATAATTTGATACCACCTCACACCAGTTAGAATGGCAAAAATCAACAAGACAGTAAACAGCATGCGTTGGAGAGGATGTGGAGAAAGGGGAACCCTCTTACACTGTTGGTGGGAATGGAAGTTGGTGCAACCACTTTTGAAAACATTGTGGAGATTCCTTAAGAAATTAAAAACAGAGCTACACTATGACCCTGCAATTGCACTATTGGGTATTTACCCCAAAGATACAGATATGGTGGAAAAAAGGGCCATCTGTAACCCAATGTTCATAGCAGCAATGGCAACAATCACCTAACTGTGGAAAGAACCAAGATGCCCTTCAACAGACAAGTGGATAAAGAAGATATGGTCCATATATACTATGGAGTATTATGCCTCCATCAGAAAGGATGAATACCCAACTTTTGTATCAACATGGACAGGACTGGAAGAGATTATGCTGAGTGAAGTAAGTCAAGCAGAGAGAGTCAATTATCATATGGTTTTGCTTATTTGTAGAACATAAGAAATAACATGGAGGACATGGAGAGATGGAGAGGAGCAGTGAGTTGGGGGAGATGATCCATGAGAGAATGTGGACTCTGAGAGTGCGTGTTTTGGAGGGGAGGGGGATGGGAGGTTGGGTGATCATGGTGGGTATTATGGAGCGTATTGCATGGAGCGCTGGGTGTGGTGCATAAACAATGAACTCTGAAACACTAAAAAGAAATTTTAAAAAATTAAAAAAATTAACAGTATAAACTTCATTTTTAAATCTATGGTGTAATTTGATAATAGAAGTTATTAATCTAATATTGACATGACAAAACATGAATAACATTAACTGAGATTAAATATTTTCAGAGTAATTTATCCTGATTTATTCTAAAAATTGAATCAAACTCTAAAATCCTTTGAACTTTTCAAATATTATAAAGTCTTACAATGTTTCTACTAGATTACTTAGCTCAAAAACCTTTCATTTTATAAGTGAAGAAAGATTTCAGAATAATCAAATATTTTCCTAATGTCGTTGGAGTAGGGGCTTATATTTGACACTCTGAATTACACTAGTAAAGACTGAACTTATAGTTTTGAAGGATATTTGCTACAATTTATTTCCATTATTTCAAATATATTATGTTGATGGGATTTGATTCAATATGTGGAATACATAAGAATATTGATGGCATGAAGGAGCTGGCAAAACTGATTACACTGATCCAAATCAAATTTTCTTATTTAGATTACCCGTTATCATTGTATGCCATATACTGTTTAACATTTAAAAATAAATACAATTTCATGATCAATATAACAACTGTAAATGAAGTAGGTATTTCCATTACAAATGATGAAATTTAATCCTTTAATTTGGGCAAGATGCCCAAGCCAGGCAATACTAGAGTTACAACCAAATCCTGTACTGTATTAAAGCATCACAATGTGTCAGTTTTTTTCTATATTTATCATTAATTTTCCTCCATGACACATGCTGCCAGTTGAAGAATATTTTTATTTTAGAATCTCCATCAGAGTTTGATGCATTTTTCTCTGAATACATAATCATTCAGGTTTTCTCTGCTTCACTTTTAAAAAATATATATCTGCCCTTTCTGTTTTATAGGCCCATCTACCCTTTGTCACTTAGTGTGTCCATAATTCTCTGTCTGGACCACAAATATTTGGAGAAGGAGGATGACTGTCTCTGCTAATGAAGTTAGATATCTTGAGGTTTCCAGCATTGCTCTTGCTCCTTACCTCCATCAATAGATAGGAGATATTTTTTTTTTTCTTTTAAAAGCACCTCTGTTTATAATTCCAATGTTTTGGATATAATTTTACATAAGATAGCCAGATTAATATTTTTCCTTATGAAATGGTTTTCTTCCCATAGACTTCCTTTCCTTCTATCTACTACTGGCAGCCATATAAGCAAATATGGGCATACTAGCTACACATAGACACAGATATACAGACACACACACACACACACACACACATACACAGACACCTCTTTTGAAGTTTAACTTCTGCCTTCAGTTAGTGGAGCACTGAGAATACTGAAAATATGCAGATCTAATGACTCAAAATCCAAATAAAGTCGGCATTAACGTAGTTCCCCTTGTCTATTTTTGCTTTTATAGAATGTACTTTTGGCATCATATCCAAAAAATTATTGCCTACATTGACTACATGAAAGTGAAAAGCTTCTGCACAGCAAAGGAAAAAATTAATAGAATAAAAGACAACCTAGGGAATGGAGAAAATATTTGCAAATCATACTTCTAACAAAGGGCTAATATCCAAAATATATAAGAAACTCGTGCAACTCAATATCACAAAAACAAATAACCTGATTTAAAAAATGGGCTAAGAAGCTGAATAAACATTTCTCCAAAGAAGATATACAAATAGACAATAGATACATGAAAAGATGCTCAACATCAGTGATCATCAATGAAATGCAAATCCTGGTGAGATACACCTCCTACCTGTTAGGATGGCCATTATCAAGAAAATAAAACAAATAAAAATCTCCAAAAGCTAGAGAATAAGGTCTGATGAAGATGTAAAGAAATTGGAATCCCTGTGCACCTTTGATAGGAATGTAATACAATATATTAACTATGGAAAACAGTATGGAGGTTCATCAAAAAAATTAAAAATGGAACTACTGTGTGATCCACCAATCTCATTTGTGAATATTTTTAGAAAATAGATGAAATCAGAACCTGGCAGAGATATTTGCATTCTCATATACATTGATGCATTATTCAATAACTAATACATGGAATGTTTATCAACTGTTGACTGAATAAAGGAAATGTGATATATACATACAATAGAATATTATTCAGCCTTAAAAAAAGGAAATTCTACATATGTGACAACACTGATGAACCTTGAGGTCATTTTACTAGTGAAATAGGATATTCACAGAAGGACAAATATTGCATGATTCCGTTTATATGAGGTGTCTAAAATAATCAAACTCCTAGATACAGAAAATGAAAAGGTGATTTTTAGGGGCTGAGATAAAAATGAGGAGTTCTGTTTAATAGGTATAGAACTTTAGTCATGCAAGGTGAAATAGGTCTAGAGATCTGTTCTACAACAATGTGCATATAGCTAACATTACTATACTATACACTTAAATTTTTTTATTAACATTTAATGTATTATTTGTTTCAGGAGTACAGGTCTGTGAATCATCAGTCTTACACAATTCACAACACTCACCATAGCACAAGAGGTAGAATTAACATTAATTTTTTTACTATAATAAAAAAGAAATCAGACAAGATAATACCTAAAAAAGAGTATAAGAAATATATCAGCTACAAAATAATACAAAATATATAATCCATTGATTTAAAGTTAAAATAGGAAATTCTAAACTATGGAGGTAAAAATCAAAACAGTGTATATCTTCAGGAGGATGTGACTGGGAGAATGAATAATGGAGATATGTGGACTATAGGTAATGTCCATTATCTTGATCTAAGTGGGGGTTAGATAGATGAGTTCACTTTGTAAATTGACAGAGCTGTGCACCATAATTTGTATATTTTTTCTGTAGTATATGATACTCTATAGCAAATAAAATTCAATGTAAAGATGAAGGGCCAAAATATATTATGAACAACCAAAAAAGTCAGTTTTGGGGTCACCTGGCTGGCTCAGGTGGTGGAGCATATGACTCTTGATCTTGGGGTTGTACATTCAAGGCCAAGTTTGGGTGTAGAGATTATTTTAAAAAAATTAAAAAGTATTAAAAAATCAATTGTGTACTAAGATACACATAAAAGAGGGTGCTATGTTTAGAAATGTGGCAAGACCTATGTCAAATATCCTGGTGCTAATTACTTCAAAGAGGGTGGAAAACGCCACGGTCTGGTAGGTTTTTGGATGAATAAGAATACCATCACTGAGGCTGGAATGCAATGAGAAAAGGGAAAATGTACAAGATGAGTTGGAGAGAAAAAATAAGTGCAATATTTATGTAGGGCCAATTTGGTGAATGTAAGGCTTTGTATTTTTATGTTAAACTTGACGGAAGTGTATTGAAAGACTATAAGCAGAGTGACAAGATGTGAGTTATGTTTGAAAAATGTTTCTGTATGAAAAATGAAATTTAAGTAGGAGAAAGTATAAAATTGGACTAGAGAGATCATTTAGGCCTGTAGAGAGATGACAGAGGCTTGGACTTTGTGTTACCAGTGTATGTAGTAATTAAATTGAGTCTATATTATCAGGGGACAACTGTGTATTTAGTAAGAAAGCAAATATTTTAAATTATTTATGTGTGTCTGCATATATACATGTATTATATATAATATATGCATATATAGACAAACATATATATATATATATAGACATATTTAACACTAAATAATTTCTAGTAATTTGGTCAAATAATTATTTAAAGCATTTGAAACATATAAAATGAAAACTGAAGGCACTTGCTATTGGCTCCTCCTTCAAGTTATTTGATGATGAATAAAAGACTATAATCTTCAAACTCCCACAAATCTGCACCAATTAGAATGGCGAAAATTAACAGGGCAAGAAACAACAAATGTTGGAGAAGATGTGAAGAAAGGGAAACCCTCTTACACTGTTGGTGGGAATGCAAGTTGGTGCAACCACTTTGGGAAACAGTGTGGACATTGAGGAATGGTAAAAATACCATTCCTCAAAAAATTAAAAATAAAGCTACCCTATGACCCAGCAACTGCACTACTGGATATTTACCCCAAAGATACAGATATAGTGAAAAGAAGGGCCATATGTTCCCCAATGTGCACAATAGCCAAAATGTGGAAAAAGCCAAGATGCTCTTCCACAGATGAATGGATAAAGAAGATATGCTACATATGTAGCATTTTTAGATGCTATATATGAGGCTGGAATGCAATGAGAAAAGGGAAAATGTACAAAGATGAGTTGGAGAGAAAAAATAAGTGCAATATTTATGTGGGGCCAATTTGGTGAATGTAAGAATATATATAGAAAAAATATATTTAATGAGATAATTATGTGACTTATTTTACTTATCATCTATAAGGAAAAACATACATTATTCTTCAGGATGTAATAGGCATTGATATCAGACAACCTGAACCTGAAAGAAGATTCAAGCCCTCTCAGTAACATCTGGCAAGCTAATTAACCTTATGAAACCACCTTAGTCTATTTTTTTGTAAATATGGAGAATAGTGACTACTTCTTGGAATTTTTTTAATTATTAAGAAAATAAAGGGACTAAAAAGGATTGTAAAATAGAATCATGCACTCTGGATACTTGTTGCAGACATATTCGACTCACATAGTACCAACAAAAATACAGGAGAATAATATACTGACATTAAGAAATTAGGAAAGCTGATATAAAAATTCTAATGACTGATGTATTCCTAAAAAATCATGAAATCTAAAAATACCAGTCTTGCATTCCTGCATGAGTCTAAAAAGTAGCTGTCCATTAGAAGAAGAATTAACTTTTAAGTTACCAGAGCCTACTCCTGGATCACTTCTGTAATACTGCCTTTTACCTTTAAGGAAATATTAAGACTTGTAGACAAACCCACAAAGGAGACTAATTAGCAAAAATTTTTTTGTTTGTTTGTTTAAGATGCTGGCCATAGCATGTCATTTTATCTACATTCTCCATCCCCAAACCTCATTTAATTGATAATAAAAAATAATAATAAAAATAAATGAAACCACACAAATATGAAGAGAACAGGAAAATTGAGCAAGCAACAGAATAAAAGACCTTACAAGAAATTTCTGAAAAACTGAATAAGATTAGGGAACTAATAATTGTTAAAGAAAAGCAGAGTACAGAAAAGTTAAGAGTATACATGAAGGAGCTACAGCCGGGGCAGACCTGGCATGCCTTGTAGAATCCTTGAGGATTGGGTTTTTACAGTGATAGGCCATGTGAGATAAAATCTGATCATGACAACAGAGCATTATGTACAGATATTTACTTGCAGTTGTAGGTTAATCTACTTCCATTACATGTAATGAAAGACTTTGAAGACTCAAAGACCAGTTTTTAGTTTTGTTTTGTTTTTTAATTTTTAAATAGTTACTGATTTCAGAGTGAAAGAGAGAGTGAGAGAGAGAGAGAGGAGACAACATGAGCAGAAGGGGTGAAAGGGAAGGAGAAAAGAGTCGGAAGCAGACTCTGTACTGAGCTCAGAGCCTCAATCCCAGAACCCTGAGATTGTGACTGAACAGAAACCAAGAGCTGGACACTTAACTGACTGTACTACCTAAGCACCCCAAGGCCAGTTTTTATATAATCCAATCAAAATTAGGAAGGTTTTTCTCAATATTGACTAAAAAATTTCTGGAAGACACCTAAGGATGACACTGACAGTATTAAAGCCAGAGTAAAGACTTCCTCATTCTGGTATTTTTGTATGTGCTTTACCTTAGATCCCACCCATTTAACCAGAGTTCTAATTAGCTTTTATATTTTGCTTTTCTTTATTGTTTCTCTTCTCTTTTTCCTGTTCTGTTTTTTTTTTTTGGGGGGGGGAGTGCATTTCTTAAATGAGCAGATATCATAATAACAAGATACTACTGAAGTTAAAGAGACATTCAGAATTTGCCAGAATTCTGTAACATAAATTATTGCTTTAACTTACATGTGGGGAAAAGGAGATAAGTCCTTGGGCACACAAATTGTATAGTTGGAGCTTTGATACCTTGCAACAAGCTGGGACTGTCAAAGTTTAAGGTGAACAAAATCAAATCAACCTGTCAGCAACAGAGATGACAAAAGTACTCACCTGTCTCAGGTACCATTCCAAAGTTTACCTAGTGTTTTAGGAAAATAAAGAGACTTCCCTAAAAGTTAAAAACATAGGTCTTAATATGCATTAGTATGAGGTTCAAAGTTTTGCCAACAGCATGATCCAGCCACCTCAAATTTAGAAACTAAAATGTTCCTGGATTGGAACAAGTATTCTGACAAGCAAATCAGCAAAACCAACTGAATATAAAATCCAACCCATAGAAGAAGAAATACAGATAAATAATATATCAACTTTTCTAACACTCAAGGGAACACAAGTTAAAGCCACACAGTATTTCATATATCCTAGATTAGCAAATAATTGAAAGGGTAAAAATAAGAAGGATGTAGAGAAAGGGAATTTTTATATACTACTGGAAATGCAGGGGAAATGTAATAACTTTGGAAAATAACATCTAAGTTGAAAATGTGCATAATCTATGATAAAGCATTTCTACATTTTAATAATTATATCCTTGAGATATTCTTCCTCATAATCACATGGGACATGCATGAAAATACTCATGGTTGTAGAAGCATTAGTTTAAAAAAAAAAAAGAATAGAATAGCCTCTTAACATGAAAATGGATAACTAAATGGTCACCTGTCCAAACTAATCCATACCATTTACAATGAATGAACAGTTTAAGAATAAATAACTTAGCAAATTAAAAATGTAATTGCAGAAATTATTAGGCAAGAAATAAAAATATTTGAATATTAGGAAAGACAATGCAGAATAAAAAACCAAGATGAAAAATAACATAAAAATATAAGAATCATAGAGGTTCTTTTCAGCAGTCTCACCATCCACCTATTGAAATTTCAAAAAGGAATAATGGAGAAAATAGAAAAAAAAAGTAATTAACATGACACTAGGGAATTTCTCAGAGCTGAATGATTTGGAAATCTTATCAAGATCCCATAAATATGAAGGAACACGACACACCATTTTAAATTTCAGAACAATGAGGATAATGAGAGTACACTACATGCTTGAAGAATGGGGAAGGGAGGCAGGAATAAGATCATCCATGAAAGAACTATAGTTAGACTAGAAGGATATTTCTTATCAGCAATAGAGGATGTGGAAGAATGTAATATTATTCAGCCTTTAAAAAGAAGGAAATCCTATAATTTGGGACAACATGGGAGAAACTGGAGGCATTATGCTAAGTGAAATAAACCAAACAGAAAAAGACAAATACTAAAATATTGTATGATGTCACTTATATATGAAATCTAAAAGAAGAAGAAGAAGAAGAAGAAGAAGAAAAGGAGAAGAAGAAGGGGAGGAGGAGGAGGAGGGGAGGAGGAGGAGGAGGAGAAAGAAAAGAAAAGTTGTTGAACTCATAGAAACAAAATGTAGAATGGTGGTTGCCAGGGGTTGGGGCTGGGGGTGGGGGTGGTGGTTGCAAAAATGGGGAATGTTGGTCAAAGCGTACAAGCTTTCAGTTATAATGAATAAGTTCTGAAGATCTAATGTGCAGCATGGTGCCTGTAGATAATAATACTATGTTGTATACCTTAAATTTGCTAAAAGAGTATATCTTAAGCATTTTCAGTGCATACTGAAAAATATATATTTATGTATGTGTATGTGTGTGTGTATATATATATACACACACACACACATACACACGGTGATAGATGTGTTAACTTGATTGTGATAAATAATTTATAATATATGTGTACATTAAAATTATCACATTATAATAAAGCCAGAAAAAGAAAAAGGAACAAGATCTTCAGTATTAGAAAGGAAAACTCAAATGAGAATTTGATTCCTAGGTTATAAATCAGGTCTGAAAACCCCAAAAATATATTTTCAGACTAGCAAAGACTGGGAGGATTAAGAAGCTCTCTGAAGATTTATCCAATAAAAATATGAGAGTAAATAATATAGAAGAAAAATGTAAGATGCAGGAAAGACTTCATTGAACTTGGGAGGCAAATGCTGTTTCATTTTAGAATGACAGCTGTACAGCTAGCCTAAATTGCAACCAATGCACATAGCAAGAACAAAGGACTCCACAAAGTAGGTGGAGAAATTAGCAGATTAAATAGAACAAGTAAATACCTATGAAATCTTGAGGAGGTGATAGATTCACTTCCAAAAATAGACTAACATGGTACTCAATATATTAGGTGATACAATTTATCAAATTGAAAGACTGTATTTATTTAATTTTAAAATTAATAATATAAATCAAAGCAATACAATCAAAACCCTATATACTTACAAGAGTTCCCTCCCCAAAATACTTCATTAAGACTTGAGAAAATGCTTAAATTATAAATATTCATAGTTATTTCTTGAGTATATTTTAGACTCAGTCTATACGTGTATATTTTTTACCTCTTTCCCCCCCTTTTTGTTCTACTTGAGATCCAAATCCTTTATTTTTGCAAGATTTAAAATATTTCTATCTACACTTTATGCTTGTCTTTCCTCTCCTTTGTTAATTTCTCTTAAGATTTATTTTCTCTACTACTTTTCAAATTTTCCTGCCTATTATTGCTTTTCATTTTATACTATTATTTAAATTTATTTCCAAATATCTGCAGCATATTCTTTAATTTTTATTAACATCATATGAAGAATAACTGTTCATCCCATGATATCTCAAAGATACATATTCTTTAATACTAAAGCTAAAAATAAATATTTATAGGAAAAGAGGAAACTCCTTCTTGATTTTTAGGGTAGACAGTAAAGATAAGGAAAAACTAATTGAAGTATGACTATAAAGTCACTATAAGTTTGCTTGTTCTTTTTTTAAAAGATTTTATTTATTTATTTGAAAGAGAGAGATCACAAGTAGGCAGAGAGACAGGCAGAGAGAGAGGAGGAAGCAGGCTCCCCACTGAGCAGAGAGCCCAATGTGGGGCTTGATCCCTGAACCCTGGGATCAGGACCTGAGCCAAGGCAGAGGTTTTAACCCACTGAGCCAACCTGGCGCCCCAGTTTTCTTGTTCTTATATTGACATACTTCTTTGCACTGCTGGTGACAATTCCTGATACCAGAGAATTTAATTTATGACCGAATTCTTTCTTGGAGGACTTTTTAAAAAAATTTAAATTCAATTAGCCAATGTATAGAACATCATTAGTTTCACACGTAGAGTTCAGTAATCAATCAGTTGCATATAACACCCAGTGCTCATCACAACACGTGCCCTCCTTAATGTCCATTACTCAGTTACCCCATCCACGCACCCACCCTGCCTCCAGCAACCCTGTTTCTTTCCCATAGTTAAGAGTCTCTCATTGTTTGTCTCCATCTCTGATTTCTTCTCATTCCATTTTTCCCTTTCTTCCCCTACAATCCTCTGTGCTGTTTCTTACATTCCTCATAAGTGAAACCATATGATAATTGTCTTTCTTTCTTTGACTTATCTTGCTCAGCATAATACCCTCCAGTTCCATCCATGTCAATGTGAATGGTAAGATTTCATCCTTTCTGATGGTTGGGTAATATTCCATTTTACACACACACACACACACAATCTTCTTTATTCATTATCTGTTGATAGACATCTCAGCTCTTCCTATAGTTTTGCTATTGTGGACATTGTTGCTACAAACATTGGGGTGCAAGTGCCCCTTTGCATCACTACATTTGTATCTTTGGGGTAAATACCTAGTAGTGCAATTGCTGGGTCATAGGGTAGCTCTATTTTTAACTTCTTGAGGAACTTCCATACTGTTTTCCAGAGTGGCCGCACCAGCTTGCTTTCCTACCAACAGTGTAAGAGCATTCCTCTTTACCTTGGGGACTTCTTAAACTGAGGTCCTAGATGTTTACAGATTGTTCTGAAAGTGTTTAATTTCAAGTACAAGCATTTTTCTGCAGCAAGAAGAATTTGATCATATATGTGCTTGACTCTGTTATTGGACAATTACATTTGAAGAAGTTGATTTATTAAGAAAATGGATGGGCTAGTAATATTTATGTAGTTATAAGCAGTAGATTGTATTTCATGTTTTAACTTCTATTTGAAATATGGTCAGGGTTGTGAAAACTTTAATAAAAGCCCAAGAAACACTTAACATTGTTAACTCTCCCTCTTATGTTAACTGGATTCTATATTAAGCTTCCTTAGATATCAAGATATTTAGATTAGAAAAGGGGAGCTGGTTGAAAAACAAGGAAATGAAAAAGGAAACAAAGAGAGAGTGAAATTCCTTGTTATAGCCAAGCCTCATAAGAACCCAGAAATAGTGGATTGACCAGGCTATGCAGATAGAATTCAGAACTGCTATATAGTCATGCCTCTTATAAAATAGATGAGGGAAATCAGGAGTTAATTCAGGATCCAGAGTTGCTGTAGAAGCTAGGATACCCTGTGATAATCTTACATTGCTTTGAAGTCTCTAGTAAGAATACTTCTTCATTTCAGTACTGTATCATTTACATGATGTACCCACTCCCTCTACCTTTCTGTTGCTATTCACCAGTGATTTCTTTGTAGTAGTAGCAGTAGTAGTAAACTTTTTCTTTATTTCTCCATGTAGTCTCTGCTACCCTTTTCTCCTGTGTCTTTTACATTCAGCAGCTGATAGTAAAGATTTGCTTTCCATAACACTTTCAAGTTCCTCACCAAAAGAATCTTATGGGTTTAATTTTGTCATCTTCTGTCAACTAAAACATTCCTTAGTAAGAAATTGTATAAAGTCTACTGTGCAACATGTGGATGACCTTCTCTTCAGACAAAGGCTCTCCCTTGACTCAACTGGCTGTGGTCACAGTAGGAAGGTCAAGTGTTAGGCAGGATGGCCACCAATGGATTAAGAAATGGCCAGAGCCATAGGAAACTTTGGAACAGACAGCCTAGAAAGGGCTTTAGAAATAGTAGACATTAAGAAGAGTGACCTATCCACTCCTCCAGTCTAGATTTTACGATACAGATGCCACAGTGTATGTTACCTGGCTTGACATTTAATAGTTCTGAAAACACTAATGAAAAGCCTCAAATATTAAATTAGGCTTCTAGAGAATTCTGATGCATTGCAACTAAAACTCAAATAACTTTCCTCGTGCCAGTAACTCAAAAATATATTTTTGACAGGTAAGATATCTTTTGGAAATAGTTAAAATCTTATACTGGTTTTATAAAGCCAGTCTTTAATGGATAAATTTGGAGGAAACTTTTTAAATTATTCTTAATATTGTTATCTAGAAGTTATATATTCCTATGTGGGTTTCTACCATACTGAAACTCAATAATCCAATATGATTTTATTAAAATTATGTGTTAAACTGTTAAAAAGTGGGTATAATTAATATATTGAAATTATATCATAATTACAAAAATCTAACCCAACACCCTACATGCTTATGAAGTATATGAAAAGATATAAGTAGTATACAATATTATTTTGAATTGAGATTTTGGACCAGTATCAGCAAAACTTTTTGATTAACTAAAAAAGGTAGTGTATAAAGTAACCTGATTTTTCAATGTGCAAAAAGGATTATATTTCAATGTCTAATAATTGGAGAAGAAAAACTAAGGATGAGAAAGAGTATAGAAATATGTTCAAGCTATACTTTGTAAAATTGGGTATTTGCAATATTATATTAGGAGATGTAGATTTATATCAAAGACACATTTTTGAAAATATAAATGCTTTTTAAAAAATAATTTTTCAATGCTTATCTAATAACATTTTGTTCCAAATACAGATAGAATTATAGATAATGTAAGAGTTATAAATCCTTTTTCACTTGAAGAAACTTCAGAATTACAACAGTTATGATCATCATTTTCACTGCAGAAAACAGTGTAGCCTGTTGTAAAATAGAGAAAGAGAAAGACAAAGGCACAGGGAGAAAAATAATAGCAAATGTTCTTTGGAAAACTCAACAATATATTGCAGCTGGTATGGAGATTTCATACTATTCTTCATAAATAATCTGTAAACAAGTTCTAGCATTGTTGATTCTAAAAGTATACAAAATTGTCAAAATTACAGTAATTGTAATCAGTTAAAGTAAAAAAAGAGTGTTAAAATTTTTGTCACACCTGATAGAAGTAACAAAACAAATGAATTTACCAACTATGTATAAAACATTTTGTTGAACCTGCATATGATACGGGAAAGATGCCAAAACTGATTTTCAGGCTATGATTAGTTGAAATGCAGTAGATAATCTGGAAATAAAAGTATCCTTTACAAAAGAAGCAAAAGAAAAAAATATTGGAGGATGGGATTTGGACATATACATGATGGTTGAAATTTTAAGTATTATTAAGGACAGGGAGAAATAGATGTTGGATCTAGTCTTTTCTATTTATTCAGATATACATATTCATTCCTTGATTAACCAAAGACATAACTATATACATTGAAAACATTTCCTTAGTGCTGTTAAATATTGTTACCCATATATTATAAAAATAAAAACTATAAAAAATCACTAATAAACTGATCACCTTAACAAATAATATTTCTTTTTTCCATCCCTCATTCCATTTTTTAACCACACATGCACTTTTTAAATGTTATCAACCATTGAAAAGTTAGAATATTAAGTTTTTAGATTTTCATAATTAAATGCATTTTTCAAGATGATGCAGAGAGTTTATAACCATTAATTTTAGTGGCTGTATAATAGTCCATTAAGTTGATGTAGCATAATATAATTACTGTCTCCCTACTGTTTCATATTTCATTTGTTTCTATTTTCTCTTATAAGTAAGAGTGTAATGAAATTCATGTGCACATGTTTTTATACCTCTCCTGTTTTATCTTCTCAGGACAGAAAACATTCTGGAAATAAAATGTTGGCTTTGATAGTGGAAATATAGGAGAAGAAGAAATGGAGCAATTAATTTAAAAATATGTTTCTCTCTTTTGAATCAAACCCATAATCTCACCCCATGTTTTAATTAACATTTGTTAGGGTCCATGATCAAAGGAACGAGACTGATATAAAGTGAAAATCAAACAAAGCTTTATTTCATGCCAAGCATCAAAAATCAAACTGACCGGTCAGGGCTGTCTCTTTGAAAAGACGACGATGATCCCGACAAGGTCACTCCCAAGAAGGCCGCTCTGGACGAGGCTGCTCCACAGATGAGGCCGCTCCCTAGTCAGAGCCACTCCCAAGAAGAGGCCACTCTAGAGGAAGCCGCTCCCAGGACGAGGCTGCTCCCAATGACGAAGAGGCGATGACGACAGTGACGATGACAAGGAGAACAACACCGATGACACAGACTCTGTTCCCCATGACGCCATTCTGACAAGGCTGCTCCCCAGAGGAGGCCACTGCTCCAGAAGAGGCTGCTCACTGACGAGGCCACTCCCCAGTCGAGGCCACTGCTAATGAGGTCACTCCCTGGACAGGGCTGCTCCCTGGACAGGGGCTGCTCCGGTGAGGCCACTCCCCGGACTAGGCTGCTCCCTGGACAGTGGCTGCTCCAGTGAGGCCACTCCCCGGACTAGGCTGCTCCTGCGAGGCTGCTCTGGAGGAAGCCTCTTTCCTGATGATGCTGCTCCCGCAGGGCCGCTCACAGAGGAGGCTTCTTCCCAGACGAGGCTGCTCCCCGGAATGACACAGCTCCGGTGAGGCAGCGGCTCAGGGTTCGTGGCGAGGTTGCTGGCATCCTGGCCATTCCCCGCAAACCGCTGCCGAGGGTCGCGGTGTGTGGGCCGGGCCACTGGCGTCGGGGCCGCTGGCGGCTCGGGGCCACTGGTGGCAGGACCGCTGGCATCGCTTATAACTCTGACAAGAGCTGTTACAGCGCCTACAGCTCTTACAAGAGCTGTTACAGCTTTTACAGCTCTTCTTCTTCCCTCTCCGATGACTCTCCTTCTTCCCCCTCCAACGACTCTCCTTCTTCTGCTCCTGCCGACTCTTCTCCTTCTACAGCTCTCCTTCTTCTGCCCTCAACAGCCTCGCAGACCAACCTTTATGGGGGTGGTTGAGCGCCCCCCCACACAGGCGGCCAATTGAATCCCAATTCACCCCAGTGGATATACATGCACCCCACCAATTAGACGTCTCCACCCGGCCTGCCCCGCCCCTACATCTGGGGTCCACAAGCAAGTTCCTCTAGGGGAGGGGCAGGCCCTTACACATTGATGGGTTTTTATCTTAACCATAAGTTCAAGGTAAATGACACTTAGATTAAATATTGGAGAAATGATTTGTTAATTTGATTAACAAATATCTGAATTTTGATTCTAAAAATTATTTACCCAAGTATTCAATTCACACCTAACTCTCTTTGAATTATTGTGGAGGGACTCCTGGCTAGCACAGTAGGTAGAATATGCAACTTTTGATCTCTGGGTCGTGACTTTGAACCCCACATTTGGCATAGAGATTACTTATAAACAAATAATTATAGAACTGGAATTGGTGCTAAAATAGGAAAATCAAAATAAGTGAGACATGATCTTCACCATCAAGGAGGCTTTATAGGAAAAAAATAAGTCAAAGGTCAGAAATGTAAAAAACAGAGGAACATATATGAGCTAAAAAATAAGATAATCCAGAAAAAAAAAAGATAATCCACTGAATCTAAGCAGAAGTCTGATGTATGGTTAACATGTTGCCAATTATCACAAGATAGAGATACCATGTCCATCTCCAACCTCATTTATCTAAATAACTCTAGTTCATTTGTACATCTCAGGTTGGTTGTCAGCTTCTTGCTTCCTTGGTTATCTCAAATTCCTTGACTATATGTTGTTATTTTATTATGTGATTTTTCTTCTGAGTCCTTAGTTTGTAATAACAGATTCATTTGTGATTAAAGTCTGACTCTTCAAATTTGGCACAGTGCCAGAAATCTGGCTGGTACTCACTAAATATATGTTGCTCAACTAATTTGTGGATGGAAGAAGAAAAGATCCATGCTGACTAGAAGTTATAGAGCAATCCTGATGAAGAAGGTAAAACATGTAATAGACCTTGAGGAATTGAGAGGTCAGATGTAAGGGAAAAGATTTCAAGCAAGGAAATGACATTGGTAAATTGACAATGGTAGTAATAAGAATGTATTTGTTATAGCTGAGTCTGAAATTTATTTATTGATTTTTAAAGATTTTATTTATTTATTTGAAAGGGAGAGAAAGAGAGAGATAGAGAAAGTGGGGTTGGGGGGCAGGGAGAAGCAGGAGCCTGATGCCAGCTCATTCCCAGGATTTGGGGATGCTGATTTAAGCCAAAAGCAGTGAATTAACAGACTGAGCTACCCTGGGCCAGGAGTCTGAAATTTATGTTAAGGTATAATTTCATGCTTCTGGAGAATATTAACAATCTTGGTGAAATTAGGTAACATATATCAAGGTCTGTTCTGTTGACTTGATCCAAAGGCTGTAATGATTTTGGAAGAAGAGGTAAGAACTTTTAAGAGAGAAGTATTGGAACAAATTCACAATCCAGAAGTGTGATGGGTTTTATGTTTCTAGGGTTTAGGGTGTGGCCAGCTGTAATGTGACATGAATGTTAATGGAGTAAAATGAATTAGGGATCTTTGATGTTCAGCTATATAATAGATGATAGAAATGGATGTTATAGCTACTGATACTGACAGCAGGTAATGCAGTAAAAGAAAAGTATAACCTGAGATTTACATAGAAAGTAGAAAAAGTGAACTTAAGATAAATAGATTATGACATTGATTATATGGACACCAAATGGGAATAAATGAAATGGAAACTCCAGTCCTTTGTCATCTTTGCCATCCTACCCCATCCTCAGTGTTTTCTGTTCTCAACATAACAAACACACTAAATCTTCCAAAATGTAATTCAGGCCTTAACACTGTTCTACTCAAAACCCTGGAATAACTCTCCCATCCCCTGTAAAGAAACAACATAGGATATAATCTTCATGGTCTAGTACCCTATACAAGATCTGACCACTGTTTATGTCCTGACTTCCCTTCTAACTACCATTCTACCTCCTACTCACTGTATGCTAGATACAATACCCTCTTTGATTCTCATAAACCCTTATCTTTAAACTAGCTTCCTCTTCTTTTTACATGAAATGCTCTTCCCCCAAATATCCATGAAGCTAATGTCTTTATCTTCTCCACCTCCCTTTGCTCAGTAAGCCCTGTTCTGACCATTCTATTTCAAAATGAAGTATACCCTCTTGTCTTAGTTCAGGCTCCTATAACAAAATACCATAGAGAACGGCTTATAAACAACAGAAATATAGTTCTTTCTCATAGTTCTGGAGGCTTGAAGTCTGATATTAAAGTGCTAGCATGGTTGGGTTCTGGTGAGAGCCCTATTCCAAGTTGCAGACTTCTCATTGCAACTTCATGTGGTATTAAACACACGGCAACATGGGTTACCTTTTAGAAGGGCACTAATCCCATTTTCAATGGTTCTACTCTCATGACCTAGTTATCTCAAAAAACCCCCACATATTTGAGGGTTAGATTTCAGCATAAGAATATAAAGGGAAGACAAACATTCAGTTTATTGTGTTCTGCCCCTGTCCTCCCAACCCCAATTCTTATTCTTCCCATATGCAAAATATATCCCAATAGTCCTCAAAATTTAACTCATTCCAGCATCAACTTTGAAGTCTAAAGTCCAAAGTCTAGAGGCACAATTCATCTCTAGGTAGAATTCTTCTCCAATTATGAACCTACTTGTTCATGCCTATCCCCTTTACTCTGTTCTTTTTTAATTTAATAGAAATTACCAAATTTTAACTTTCATTATAATCTCATTTTTAAATATTGATTGTTTATGGTCTATCTCCCTCCCCCCAACTGGAGTGAAAGCTACCTCTGTGCAGATTTTTGTCTAGTATGTTCACTAATGTATATCTCAAGTGCCTAGGATTCTACCTGGCACACAGAAAGGATTTATTATATTCATAAATCAAATGAGTGAATTCACTTTGACTAAAAAACTTAGGGGAAAGTAGGTAAATTAGAGGTTAAGGTAACTTGGCAATATATAGAATTATAAAAATAGATGGGAAAGGCAAGACTGATTGTGGGATAATAGGGGGAAAGTCATATTTGGTCATGGCAAAAAATTGAAGATGAAATAGAAATTTAAGCAAGATTAAAAGGAAATTGACAATAATAAATGGTAATGCACATAGCTTAAGAAAAAAAGAGAAAATGGTATTCGTTTGAGTTGGTGGGCTGGGGTGGATTATGGGGATACAAATGTTCAGATAGAGGAATAGAACAACGATTCCTTAAGAAATTAAAAATAGAGCTTCCCTATGACCCTGCAATTGCACTATTGGGTATTTACCCCAAAGATACAGATGTAGTGAAAAGAAGGGCCATCTGTACCCCCAAAGTTCATAGCAGCAATGGGCACAATCACCAACATGTGGGAAGAACCGAGATGCCCTTCAATGGATGAATGGATAAAGAAGATATGGTTCATATGTACTATGGACTATTATGCCTCCATCAGAAAGGATGAATACCCAGCTTTTGTAGCAACATGGTCAGGACTGGAAGAGATTATGCTGAGTGAAATAAGTCAAGCAGAGAGAGTCAATTATCATATGGTTTTGCTTATTTGTGGACCATAAGGAATAACACGGAGGACAAGGGGAGATGGAGAGAAGGGAATTGGGGGAAATTGGAGGGGGAGATGAACCATGAGAAACTGTGGACTCTGAGAAACAAACTGAGGGTTTTGGAGGGGTGGGGGTTAGGGTGTAGGGTGAGCTTGGTGGTGGGTATTATGGAGGGCACGTATTGCATGGAGCACTGGGTATGGTGCATAAACAATGAATTCTGGAACACTGAAAAGAAATTAAAAAAAAAAAAAGAACAATGTATGTGCCAATTATTTCAGCAGCCAACTCAAGAAATCACTAAAAAGTAAGATGAGAAAATCTTAGAGCTTTTTTTCTCACAAATATGAATCTGTGTCTTAAAATAACATAAATTTATTCTATTTTTTTTGTTTATGGTAATATTTTTCTTACTAAGCCCCTAGTATGTGCCAGATACACTACCAAGCACTTTATATATCTTATCTCATTTAAACATCATAACAACCAGACATAAATTTAAGAGATAGTTCACTTTATTTCAGCATTTGATTAACCTGATATATACTTTGACAAACTGAAATCCCTGCTGTGTTTGTTGAGTGTACAAAATGCAATCTGGATTTCATCTCAAGTGATCAGTATTTGAAAGGTATTGCTTGTATCATTAAACAATTTCAAAATGCAATTAAAATGGAAAACAAACAATTAAGAAAAAAAACATTTTTGGCATATGCCAGCCTCATTATTTGGACAACAAATTTATCTCTAATTAAATTGGTATCTAGAGTACTCCATAAATTGCCATTTATTACTTTTTTTCCTGAACTCATAGTTCTTGTTCTATTCTAAGGAAATCTACATCTTAAAATATCTCTTTGTTCACATCCCATTTTGCAATTATTATTTGTGTATCTACAGGACCATTGGAAAAAATTATCTGAAATATATGTGAGACACTGTATGTTTTCACTTTGTTTATAGAAGAATAAGATTCATTTTATTGAAATACATGTAAAATATTCCTTGGGTAAAAATCCATTCTCAAATGGATGAGTTAAAGATCATACAGTGAATGTTAAATACAGGATTAAAAAAAAATCCCCCATCATAAAAAATTTAAAACATAAAAATAAAAATAGAACTACCATATGATCAGGAAATCCAACTTCTAGATATTTATCTGAAAGAACAAATATCAGTATCTCAAAGAGGTATTAGCACTCCCATAGTTGTTTCAGCATTATTCACAATAGCCAAAATATGGAAACAACTTAAATGTTCACTGAGAGATAACTAGATAAAGACCATTTGATATGTATATGTACATGGAATATTATTTAGTTATTTAAAAAATAATTTCTGCAATATGTGACAATTTGGATGAACCTGGAAGACATTATAATAAGTGAAATAAGCCAGTCACAGGACTAATACTGTATGATTCCACTTTATGACGTACCTACAATAGTCAAATTCTTAAACTCATGTTCAAGAGTAGAATGATGGTTGCCAGAGGCTGGAATTGGAGTGAAATGGGGATTTGCTAATCAATAGGCATAGGGTTTCAGTTAAACAAGATGAGTAAGTTGTAGAGATCTGCTGTAGAACATTGTACCTGTAGCTAACAGTACTGTATTCTGCACATAAAAACCCAATAAGAGGATGTCTCATGATAAGTTTTCTTACACAATAAAAGTCCTAAAAAGCAAAGAAATAATAAAATAAAAAATATATGAAAGGTCATACAGTGCAAAATATCAGGATATTGTATTTTTTGTCAATAAGGGAATTTAGTATTAATCAATGATAACAGAAAGGTGAGTTATTTCATATGGAAGCAAAGGTTGCCTTATAACACTCAAGCTGATTAGATACCATTGCAAATACGTACTTTATAGCCAATAAATACATTTCAGTGTCTTGACCTATGAAAAAACATAAATCAATAAAAACATTAGTAATGTTATTTTCACACTATTTATAGGGAAAATATGAATATTGTAAAAATAAGTGTTGACAAACTAAAAAAATAAAAATTTGATTTCATTTTTTATTGAAGTATAGTTCACATACAATGTTACATTAATTTTAGGTGTACAACTTAGTGATTAAACAACTCTATAAGTTATGCATTGCTCACCACAAGTGTAGTTACCATTTGACACCATAAAGTGCTTCTACAATATCACTGACTATATTTCCTATGCTATACATTTCATCACCATTACTCATTCGTTCTATAATAGAAAGCCTGCATCTCCCACTCACCTTTGTCTATTTTGCCCATCCCCCTACCCTCTTTCTCTCTGGAAACCACCAGTTTTTCTCTGTTTTTATGGGTTTGTTTCTATTTTCTTGTTTGTCTTTGTTCATTTGTTTGCTTTTTAGGTTCCACATTTAAGTGAAATTATATAGTATTTGTCTTTCTTTGTTTGACTTATCATACTCAGCATATTACCCTCTAGGTCCATCCATGTCATCACAAACAGCAAAATCTAATTCTTTCTTATGGCTAAATAATTTCCCCTTGTTTGTATGTGTTGTGTACATGTATATATATTTATATAAATATATATGTATGTATGTATCTAGATAGCTATATATTTAGATAGTTATATAGATATATCTCCCTTAGCTATTCATCAGTGAACACTAAGGTTGCTTCTACACTTTGGTTATTGTAAATATGCAGCAGTGAAATGACTGGATTTTATGCTATTTCTATTTTTAATTGGTTGAGGAAAGTACATAATGTTTTCTACAGTGGTTACACTAAATTTGATTCACACCAAGAGAGAACATTGTCCACATTATTGCAAATACTTATTTCTACTCTTATTGATATTAGACATTCTGACAGGTGTAAGATGATCCCTCATTATGGTTTTGATTTGCATTTCCTCAGTGATTAGTGATGTTGAATGTCTTTTCATGTATATATAGGCCATCTGTGTGTCTTCTTTAGAAAACTGTCTATTCAGGTCCTTTGCCCATTTTTAATTAGATTTTTTTTTGTGTGTTGAATTATATAACTTCTCTGTTTTTCTTTTCTCTGTTTTTATGTTAACCACCTATTAGATATATAACTTGAAAATATCTTTTCCTGTTCAGTAGGTTGCCTTTTCATTTTGTTGGTGATTTTCTTCACTGTGCAAGGGTGTTTTATCCTGTCATAGTCCCAAAATAGTTTATTTTGCTTTGGGTTCTCTTATCTGAGGAAAGATATCCATAAATATGTAACTAAAGTTGATATCTAAGAAATTAGTTCTTTGCTTTTAGGAGGTTTATGATTTCAGGTCTCATATTTATGACTTTAATCCACTTTGCGTTTGTGTGTGTGCATGTGTGTGTGTGTGTGTGTGTGTGTGTTGTAAGAAAGTGGTTCAGTTTCATTCTTTTGTATGTAGCTGTCCAGTTTTCCTAGCACCATTTCCTGAAGAGACTGTACATTTCCCATTGTATATTCTTCCATTCTTTGTAGTAGACTAATAGACCATATAAGTATGGGTTTATTTCTAGCCTGTCATGTTCCATTGACCTATGTGTCTATATTTGTGTGTTACCATACTATTTTGGTTATTGTAATTGCTCAGTAAGTCTTGAAATCTGGGATTATGATACCTTCAGCTTTTTTTCTTGTCAGGATTGCCTTGGTTACATAAGGCTTTGTGGTTCCATAGAAATTTTAAGATTATTTTTTGTAGTTCTGCAAAAAAAATACTATTGACATTTTGATAGAGATTACATTGAAAATGTAGATTTCCTCAGGTAGTATAAATATTTTAATAATATTAATTCTTCTAATCAATGAACACAGTATGTCTTTCCATTGTTTGTGTCATCTTCAGTTTTTTTCATCAGTGATTTATAGTTTTCAGAGTATAGGTCTTTCCCTCCTAGGTTAAGTTTATACATAGGTATTTTATTCTTTTTGGTGAAATTGTAAATGAGATTGTTTTCTCAATTTCTCTTTCTGCTACTTTGCTATTAGTGTATGGAAATACAACAGATTAACATATTTTCACTTAGTATCCTACAAATTTAACAAATTCATTTATGAGTTCTAGTAGTTTTTTGGTGGCATCATTAGGGTTTTCTATATATAGTGTCATGTCATCTACAAATAGAGAAAATTTTACATATTCTTTATCAAATTGGATGATTTTACTCCTTTTTACTGTTTGCTGCAGCTAGGACTTTCAGTGCTATGTTGAATAAAAGAGTCAAGAGTAGACATCCTTGTCTAATTCCTGAAGGTTCCCAGTTTTTCATCATTGAATATTATGTTAGTTCAGAATTTTTTTTTTAAATTTTAAGGTATGTTCCCTCTATACCCACTTTGTTTAGGGTTATCATGAACAAATGTTAAATTTTGTCAAATGCCATTTCTGCATTTTTTGAGCACCTTATCCTTCCTTTCGTAAATGTGATGTTACGTATTGATTGATTTGTGGATATTGAACCATCCCTGAACCCTGGAATAAATCCCACTTGGTTGTGGTGAATGATTTTTTAAGGTATTGTTAAATTTAGTTTGTTAATATTTTGTTGAGGATTTTTGCATCTAAGTTTATCAGGGATATCAGGTTGTAGGGTGATCTATCCTGGAGAATATTCCATGTCATTTAAAAAGAATGTGTATTCTGCTGTTTTTTGGATGGAATGTTCTGTATTTCTGTTAAGTCCATTTGTCCTGATGTTCACAGCTACTGTTCCTTTGGTTTTCTGTGTGGATCATCTGTCCGTTGATGTAACTGGGATGCTAAAGTTCCCTATTATGTTTGTTTCACTGTCCATCTTTCCCTTTATGTCTGTTAATATTTGCTTTATGTATTTAGATGCTCCAATATTGAATACATAGATGTTTACAATTGTTATATATTCTTGTTGGATTGATCCTTTTATCATTATGCCTTGCCTTTTTTTTCCCTCCTGCTATAGTATTTGTTTTAAAGTGTAATTTGTCTGATATAAGTATTGTCTTCCTGTTTTGTTTTTCTTTCTTCCTTTGCATGAGATATCTTTTTCCATCCCTTCATTTTCAGTCTGCATGAGTTTATAGGTCTGAAGTGAGTTTCTTGTAGGAAGCATAAAGATGAGCATAAAGATGAGTCTTGGTTTTTGTTTGTTTGTTTTTCATCTATTCAGTCAACTCTGTTTTTTGATTGGTGCACTTTGGCCACTTTTATTTGAAGTAATTATTGAAAAGAATGTACTATTTTCCATCTTGTTAAGTGTTTTCTGGTTGGTTTCATAGTTTTCTCTCTTCTTTTCATCTTTTCTTGCTCTCTTTGTTATTTATGATTTTATTTGGTATTATGCTTGGCTTCATGTCTATGTTTTCTGTGCATCTATTATAGGTTTCGGATTTGTGGTTACCATGAGATTTGTATATAACATCCTAAGTATATTGCCGTCTATATTAAGTTAATGGTCATTTAATATCAAACACATTCTAAAGAATTTTATTTTTACCCTTCCTCCATGTTTTATGGATATGTTGTCATATTTTATATCTTTTTTACCTTGTGAGTCCTCTTAAATAATTTTTTAGACATAATTGATTTTACTACTTCTGTGTTTTAGCTTTCATACTAGTTTTATGTGATTGCTTTACTACCTTTACTATATGTTTGCTTTTACTCATGAAATTTATTTCTTTTTTAATTTTTATATTTCTAATTATGGACTTTATCCTACTTACAGAAGTTCTTTTAATATTTCTTGTAAGTCAGTGGTGATGAACTCCTTTAACTTATGCTTGTCTGAGAATCTACATCTCCTTCAGGGCTCGTGGGTGGATCAGTCAGTTAGGCGGCTACCTTCAGCTAAGGTCATGGTCTCAGAGTCCTGGGATCGAGCCCCACATGGCGCTCTCTGCTCAGCGGGGATTCTGCCTCTCCCTTTCCCTCTGCCTGCTGTTCCTCCTGCTTGTTCTCTCTCTCTCTCATTCTGTATCAAATATATAAGTAAAATCTAAAAAAGAAAAACCAGTCTCTCATTCAATTCTGAATGATAAGTTGCTGGGTAGAATATTCTCAGAATATTCTTGGTTACAGTTTTGTTGTTGTTGTTTTGTTTTCCTTTTGGCACTTTGAGTGTATCATGCCACTGTCCCTGGCCTGCTAAGTTTCTGTTGAAAAATCAGCTGATAGTCTTAAGAGATTTTTCTTGTAAATAATTGTTTTCTTTTCTCTTGCTGCTTTTAAGATTCTCTTAATTACTTTTTGCATTTTAATTATGTGTCTTGGTGTGGACTTATTGGATTCATCTTCTTTGAGGCTTTCTATTCTTTTTTTTTTTTTTTTACTTATTTATTTGACACAGAGAGAGAGATCACAAGTAGGCAGAGAGGCAGGCAGAGAGAGAGGGGGAAGCAGGCTCCCCACTGAGCAGAGAGACTGATGCATGGCTCAATCCCAGGACCCTGGGATCATGATCTGAGCTGAAGGCAGAGGTTTTAACCCACTGAGCCACCCAGGTGCTCCTATTCTTTTTGAACCTGGATACTTACTTCCTTCCTCAGATTAAAAAATCTTCAGCTATTATTTCTTCATACAAGTTTTATGCCCCATCTCTCTCTTCTTCTGATTCCTCTGTAATGTGAATGTTATTACGCTTGGTGTCGTCTCAGAGATCCTTTAAATTTTCCTCATTTTAAAATTATTATTATTATTATTAGTGTTTTGCTATTTAACTTGGGTGCTCTCCATTACCCTATTTCCCAGATCTATGTGAAGAAAATAAAGTAATAAGATTTATTTTCTAAAACCGTTCACTTTTTCTGTGAAATCTTAAATTTTCAAAATAGTATATCTTGATCTTTTGATGCCAGAATAGATTATGTAGTGAGCTCTAAATACAGACAAATCTGAGTTTCAAACTTGTCTATGCCAGTTCTTAGTTGTATTACTTATAGTTTACTCCCCTGGGCCTTGTATTTGGTTATAAAGTGGTTATAATAATATATATATATATATATATATACATATATATATATATATATAATAGGAATGATACTATATTTTGTCAAATGCTTTTTCTGCATCAATTGAGAGGATCATATGGTCCTTTTCACTTCTCTTATTAATGTGTTTTATCATATTAGTTGATTTGTGAGTGTTGAACAACCCTTGCATCCCAGGAATAAATCCCACCTGGACATGATGGATAACCCTTTTATGGGCAGAAGACACGAACAGACACTTCTCCAAAGAAGACATGCAAATGGCTAACAGACACATGAAAAAAATGTTCAACATCATTAGCGATCAGGGAAATTCAAATCAAAACCATATTGAGATACCACCTTACACCAGTTAGAATGGCAAAAATTAACAAGACAGGAAAAAACAAATGCTGAAGAGGATATGGAGAAAGGGGAACCCTCTTACACTGTTGGTGGGAATGAAAGTTAGTACAACCACTTTGAAAAACAGTATGGAGGCTCCTCAAGAAGTTAAAAATTAAGCTACCCTATGACCTAGCAATTGCACTACTGGGTATTTACCCCAAAGATTCAGATGTAGTGAAAAGAAGGGGCATATGTACCCCAATGTTCATAGAAATCATGTACATAATAACCAGGCTGTGGAAGGAGCCAAGATGCCCTTCAACAGATGAATGGATAAAGAAGATGTGATCCATATATACAATGGAATATGACTTAGACATCAGAAAGAATGAATACCCACCATTTGCATGAACATGGATGGAACTGGAGGGGATTATGCTAAGTGAAATAAGTCAAGCAGAGAAAAACAACTATCATATTATTTCACTAATATGTGGAACATAAGGAATAGCATGGAGGACATTAGGAGAAGGAAAGAAAAAATGAAGGAGGAGGAAATCAGAGAGGGAGATGAACCATGAGAAACTATGGACCCTGGGAAACAAACTGAGGGTTTCAGAGGGGAAGGGAGTGGGGGGATGGGTTAGCCTCATGATAGGTATTAAGGAGGGCATGTATTGCATGAAACACTGGGTACCATATGCAAACAATCATGGGGCACTACGTCAAAAACTAATGATGTACTGTATGGTGAGTAACATAACATAAAAAATAAATATAAATATATTATGTATTCACATAAATATATATAATAATATATAATGTAATATTGGGCAAGAGCAAATCTGAAAGCATGTATACTTTTTTCCATTTGTCATTTAATGAAACCATAGCTCTCAGATGTAGAATGCATATAAGATTTTAAGTAGAATTAGTATAAAAATTAAATAAGTTCAGGTATACGTAATATCTGAAATATGTCTATACTTACGTTATGAGTAAGTGGTAATTTTTTTCATTATCATTATCACTATCATCATCCAAGTAATATGCAAAACAAAGAACTGCACAATAGGTTAATCTTGAAGGTGCCATTTTTTCATATTATAAGTGATTACTATAGCTCTGAGTACATTTCATCCAATAGAGAAGACTGTGTGCTGATTTGTGTGATAATGGAAGAACACTATTGAACTTGGTCATTTATGCAAGGTAGCAAGATGTTTTCCATAAGAGGCAGATACTTCGTATATATTAAATATTCACTTAGCTAAGGCCAGTTTTACAAATGGAAAATAAATTCTAGTAATATTTTTAAATACTCTAGAAAATCTCAACCAAAGTAATAAAACAAAATTTCAAATAATTCAAGTATTCCTAGCTGTTTTTATTTCTTTTTCCAGCATCACCTAGGTTATTTCACGTCTTGAATAGACCATATTCCAAAGGAAGTTTTCCTTTGTAGTCATCTTAAAACAATTTATTATCATGTGTGTATACTTTTAATGGAAATGGATAAAGAAGGAAGATTTAAAATTATGAAGTCCAACACTTTTAAAAACTTTCTATTTGAATTCAATTTAGTTAGCATATGTATATTATTAGCTCCAGGGATAGAATTTAGTGATTCATCGGTGGCATATAATACCCAGTGCTCATTATATCAAGTGCCCTCCTTAATGCCCGTCACCCAATTACCCCATCCCCCCAACGACCTCCCCTCCAGCAACTGTCAGTTTCTTTCCCATGGTTAAGAGTCTCTTGAAGCCTAACATTTTGATTAGAGTAAAAAAATAATTGAAAATTAACAAAAATGCTATTTACCACTTTTACTTTTAAGAAAAAGAATATTTTCCTGGTAAGTTAGAAACAAATTTTATTATAAAATAATTGAGGATATAAAAACATTCTGCTTCTGGAAATTGTAGGCCATCTTACTACTTTACCAAAATTTATGAACCTATAATTTGTAAACTAGCATTTTATTAAATACTAGAAATGTGATTTAAATTTTTAAAGATTTTATTTATTTATTTGAGATAGATAGCATGAGAAAGAGAGCATAAGTAGGCACAGAGGAGAGGAAGAAGCAGGCTCCCCACTGAGCAAGGAGGCCAATATGACATAACTCATCCCAGGACCCCAAAATCATGACCTCAGCTGAAGGCATGAACTGAACAACCCAGGCACCCCTAGAAATTTAATTTTATGTAACCCTACATATTAAAATTCTCTACATTCATTTGTATTACAACAAAATTGTAGTAAGTTATTTTATATTTCGTATTCTTTATTTTACTTCCACACTAAGGTAAAAGTCAAAGAAATATCACAACAAATTCAATATTTGCTTTCAAAATAAATCAGGATGTTTGAGCCATTTCCTGAAGTTCCTAGTTATGTAGATTACCAGAGAAGTCTACTGTCTTGCATATATTAGTAGAGCATTTAAGTATAAGTCCAAAGATTACAGGATATGGAAAAATAAACTGAGAGTTTTGAGCTTCAGATTTTTTTTTTAAAGATTGTATTTATTTATTTGACAGAGAGAGATCACAAGTAGGCAGAGAGGCAGGTGGAGAGAGGAAGGGAAGCAGGCTCCCTGCTGAGCAGAGAGCCTGATATGGGGCTTGATCCCAGGACCCTGGGATCACGATCCCAGTCGAAAGCAGAGGCTTAAACCACTGAGCCACCCAGGCACCCCTGAGCTTCAGATTTTAATGATTAAGAAGTGAGAGAGTATACTTGCTTCATCTTTGTCGCATATTTGGTATGCACATACTTGTAATAAGAGCATGAACAATCTGAACTAGTTTGACTCTCCCATGAAGTCAGATGAAAGTATGAAAGACAGTGATGATCATAACATAAGTTATGACATAAATTTTTACTCGGTTCCATCATAATACCATCTAAACATGACAGGAGTGGGAAGAGGACCCCATGCAATTGTTTCACCAAACAGTAATGGTTACAAGTTTAGTTTATAGAAATATTTATGTGAGAATTAAAAGCATAGCTCGTTAGAGTAACAAAACATAGCTTTTTGACACCAAGTTTTCAGCTTTTAATAATCATTCAAAAGAAGCCAAATGAGGACCAAAATTAAACTCAAAGAGTAAAGTATGCGAAATTTTTAAGAGTTGTGAACAAACAGAACCTTGATTTCAGAGATTCCTTAAGGGACATATATTTAGAAAATTAAGCAACATGATTAATAATAAATATATTTTAAAAACCTCTGAGGAGGTTTTAATATTTAAAGTTCATCATTTTTCCTTACAGGTCTATTATTATTTCACCATGATAAGCACCTCCTATTAATGTTCAAATCTAATTTTGTCACGCTTACCATTTGTAGTAAGCTCTCCAGTTTCTGAGCCAGTTGACCCGGTGTAGACATGGTCTCCCCACCCGTCTGCTTCAACCACTGCTATGATGCCTTCTGCTCATATAGTTAACTTTCTCTCTGCATATGTATTATTTCTGCAGGTGCCTAACCAAAAAAAAAAAAAAAAAAAAAAAAAAATGAAGAATTGATAGTCTTGCTCTATCACATGAAACTATAGTAAAAGAAATTGGTGTTGATGTCTATTTAGACAGATCATTGGACTGATTAGAGAGAGGGAAGTGCATATATTTATGAAAACTTAGTATATGATACAACAGGCAGTAATGATCCCTAAACTAGTTATCCATATGGGAACAAAACAAAGAAATTTCATGGTCTTCTCTTACCATAAAATTTAATTCTAGAAGAATTAAAGACTTAACAAAGATTTTAGAATGGGAAAATTCTTCTTTAAGAAAAAAAAGGACTTCTTAGATGAGATAAAGAAGAAGACAATATTAGGAAGATTAATAAATTAGACTATCATAAATTTATAAAATGAAAAGATACATAAAAGCTGGAAGGTGTTTTTATAACACATAAAACAAGAACATATATACTTATAAAATATGAATTATATATAAAACATAAAATGTAACATGAAACAAGATTATATGATTTTACATAATTTAAAAATTATTTTTAAAAGTCTTTAAAATCCATAAGTTGAAACAAGTTGAAAAAAATTATCTAGAGACCAAGTAAGAATTTTACTTACACATAAATGACTAATGAAATAAAAATATCCTCAATTTCATTTGTAGTACAGAAATGCAAATTGAACCAAAAACTAATTTGGCAAAAATCTTAACATGGGTGACTACACAGTAGATTGATAAAGATATGGGAAGAAACATTTTATTTGGGTGGGTTGAAATACAAACATATATGAGGACTTTGTGACTCTTGGAATATATTCTATCTTACTTTTTTGAATGAGGAGACCTGTTACAAGAATGTTTACCAAGTTATTGTTTATAATTGGGAAAAAAAAATGTGAAAATCACCCAAATATCCAATTACAATATAATGGGTATATCTATCATATATTTATATAGTAAAATATAATGTCTTATTTTAGTGACTAAGAATGAGGCCTCTGAAGTCAGAATTTATAGATATGAAACATAAGTCAACTATTATTCTATAATCACTTCATTTCTGCATGTTTCAGTCTGCTCATATGTAAAATGAGAGTTTCTAGCACTTATGGCTTTCTAGATATAGATGAATTTTGATATAAAAAGAGTTTAGAACAGCTTCTGGAACATAATAAGCACTATAGGAGGAGTAGTTATTTTCTTATTGCTTTTGTACAATGATGAAAATGAATAAATCTGTATCATGGGTGTTCAGATGGTGAAATGAATGAAAAATTTATTTTTTTTCAATTTTTAAATTCTTTTGTACTTTTTCATATATACATGATATGTATTTTAATTTTTCTTTCTTTGTTTTTTTAATTTAACTTTATTTTTTCAGTGTTTCAAGATTCATTGTTTATACATTCATATATTCATTGTTTATACATTGTTTATACACCACACCCAGTGCTCTGTACAAAACATGCCCTCCTTAATACCCACCACCTTAATACCCATCGCCTAACCCCCCAACCCCCTTCCCTCCAAAACCCTCTGTTTCTCAGAGTCCACAGTCTCTTATGCTTTGTCTCCCTCTCCAATTTCCCCCAATTTACTTTTCCTTTCCTTCTCCTAATGTCCTCCATATTATTCCTTATGCTCCACAAGTAAGTGCACCATATGATAATTGACTCTCTCTGTTGACTTATTTCACTCAGCATAATCTCCTCTACTCCCATCTATGATGTTATAAAAGTTGGGTATTCATCCTTTCTAATGGAGGCATAATATTCCATTGTATATATGAACCATACCTCCTTTATCTATTCATCTGTTGAAGGGAATCTTGACTCTTCCCAGAGTTTGGTGATTGTGGTCATTGCTGCTATGAATACTGGGGTACAGATGGCTCTTCTTTTCACTACATCTGTACATTTGGGGTAAATACCCAGTAGTGCAATTGCAGGGTCATAGAGTAGCTCTATTTTTAATTTCTTAAGGAATGTCCACACTGTTTCCCAAAGTGGCTGCACCAACTTGCATTCCCACCAACAGGATGAAAGTATTCCCCTTTATTCACACTCTCTCCAATACTTGTTGTTTACTGTCCTATTAATTTTTGTCATTCTAACTGGTGTAAGGTGGTATCTCATTGTGGTTTTGACTTGAATCTCTCTGATGGCTAATGATAATGAACATTTTTTCATGTGTCTGTTAGCCATTTTTATGTCTTCTTTGGAGAAGTGTCTGTTCATGCCTTCTGCCCATTTTTTGATGGGATTATCTGTTTTTTGAGTGTTGAGGTTGAGGAGTTCTTGGATATCAGCCTTTTGTCTGTACTGTCATTTGCGAATATCTTCTCCCATTCCATGGGTTAGTTACCTCTTTCATTTGTTGACTGTTTTTTTTTGTTTGGTTTGGTTTTGGTTTTTGTGTGTGTGTGTGTGTGTGTGTGTGTTTTTTTTTTTTTTGTTTTTGTTTTTTTTTGCTGTGCAGGAGTTTTTGATCTTGATGAAGTCCCAAAAGTTCATTTTCGCTTTTGTTTCCTTTGCCTTTGGAGACATATCTTGAAAGAAGTTGCTGTGACTGATGTTGAAAAGGTTACTGCCTATGTTCTCCTCTAGGATTTTGATAGACTCCTGCCTCATGTTGAGGGAATGACATCCTTTAACATGATGTTGAATAATAAAAATGTGTACCAGAAAAATATACACAATATGATACCATTTATATAAAATTCCAAAACAATGGTAATTCATACAAGATAGCATTTGAGTATACTTAAATTTATGGTAAAACTAAAAAGAAAGCAGAAAAGTAATTATGTATTTCATCAGAGTAATAACCTCTTACAAAAGCTGGAAGATGGGAAAGTGACAGGAAGAATACAGGAGACTTGAAACAGAGCAGTCATTTCAAATGTTTTAATTGGGTGGTGCGTATATCAGTGTCATTCATTATGTACTACTAATAAGTTGCATATTATTTTGTAATGTACATTATTTAGAACAAAAGTGAAAGAGATTATTCATAACCATATAGCATATACACTTTCAGTATTACTAGAAGTAAGGTGATCAACCATCCCTGTTAACCCTGAACTTAAGTGTTTCCCAGAATTCTATATTTCCTTATGTTCCACATATGAGTGAAACTGTATGAGGACCATAGTGGAAGGGAGAGAAAACTGAATGGGAAGAAATCAGAGAGGGAAACAAACCATGAGAAACTCTGGACTCTGGGAAACAAACTGAAGGTTACAGAAGGGAGGAGGTTGAGAGGTGGAATAATTGGATGATGTGTATTAAAGATGGCACCTGTTGTAATGTGCATTGGGTGTTATATGCAACTAATGAATCATTACTACATTTCAGTAGTAAAATTGGAAGTCACAGGCAAACTAAGAGGGTTAGTCACCCTAGAGTTATGAGTAAATTTACCAGTAACTTTGAATGCTACTAAAAAAGAATCCATCCAGTTAAGTATTATTTTGGTGTATATATATAGTAAAAAATATACATTAAGTTTTTAATGATTTTATTTATTTATTTGACACAGAGAGAGATCACAAAAGGCAGAGAGGCAGGCAGAGAGAGAGGGGGAAGCAGGCTCCCTGCCAAGCAGAGAGCCTGATGCAGGGCTCGATCTCAGGACCCTGAGATCATGACCTGAGCCAAAGGCAGAGCCTTAACCCACTGAGCTACCCAGGCGCCCCTACATTAAGTTTTTAGAGATACATGAGTTCCTTTTCTTAAATACAAGTACATCTATATCATTCTCAAGTTGTTTCCACCTGTGTCCTTTTTAGCAAACTATATGATACCTTTTGCTTCAAAAACTTTGTAACTCTTATTAATGAAGACATTAAGTAAACTTGGCTTATTGCCCAAAGGTTTTTAAACAGAAGTGTACATCTCTCCAAGTGGCATGTGTTGTCATTTGTGATCAAGAACTTAAATCTATAATCCTGGTAATTAATACATGCCCCTTGGAATTTCAAATATCATCTATTAAATAATAATTCTTATCACTATATTCAGAAGATGAAAAGTCATCATTTTTGTTGGTGATATGTTCTACCATTGATCAATCTGAAGCATAATGTATTGGAAATAGGAAGTAGTTAAGACATGAGCAGAACAGTCTCAGGAGTTACATCTTCTCAGGAAGATAGCTCAGTGCTCCATTTAAGCAACTGTTAGTTGTCTTCTAATGTTAATCATTTCTCTGGAGATACACTTTTTTCTAATGACATTTAGAGCAGCAATTCCTTGAGTGTAAATTACATTTTTTATATAAAAATCTAAATTCCTTACCAAACTTTGCATGATCTAGACCCTAGCTTTTCTCAGACTTCATAACCTACTCATTTACAGCTCCTATCCTCCCCCTCTTTTTGATCTTACCATTCTTTCTGATCATACCAACCTCCTTGTTTATAGAACATGCCAAGCGGGCATCCACCTCTGTCTTACTTCTCTCACACTTGTGACTGCTTCCATCTGGAGTATTTTACTATAAGATACTCCTTACTGGTTTTCTTCCTCCCTTGTTATTAAAAAGTTACCCAATAAAAGGGACCTTCTGTTGGGGTGCCTGGGTGGCTTAGTTGGTTAAGTGACTGTCTTCAGCTCAGGTCATGATCTCTAGGTCCTGGGATCAAGTCCCACATCAGGCTTCCTGCTTAGCAGGGAGCCTGGTTCACCCTCTTGCACTCTCCCTGCTTGTGCTTTCTCTCTAGTTCTCTGCCAAATAAATAAACTCTTTAAAAAAGGGAGGGGGGGAGACCTACCTTTATTAAATGGGGATATCTTTATTAAATCCAACAAATGATTTCCTTTTCTTATAGAAACTTTAAAAGAATAGATGGAAGTGTCTTTGCATACATCAAAGTTGTGATTTTTTTTTCCTGGTTACTTAATATTTCTTCAAAGTGGCTTTATGTTTTAGACTTTCTTTTTAAAATTTATTTCTTTATTTAAAAAATTATCTGCATTTTAATTAGTTAACATACAAAGCGATATTTGTTTCAGGAGTAGAATTCAGTGATTCATTACTTAAATACAAAAACTAGCGCTCATCCCAAGTGCCCTTTTTAATACCCATCACCTGTCTCGCCCATTCTCCATCAGCTCTCAGATTGTTCTCTAATCTTGTGAGTCTCGTGCAGTTTGTTTCCCACTCTCCCTCCCCCCCTCCCATACAATCCTCTGCTTTGTTTCTTAAATTCAATATATGACTGAAATCATATAGTATTTGTCTTTCTTTGACTTATTTCATTTAGCATAATACATTCTAGCTCCATCCACATCATTATAAATGGCAAGATTTTATTCTTTTTGAAGACTGAGTAATATTCCATGGTGTGTGTGTGTGTGTGTGTGTGTACACACATATATATATATGTATACATATATATATATATGTATACATATATATATATGTATATATATATATCACATCTTCTTTATCCATTCACCAGTTGATGGACATTTGGGATCTCTCTGTAGTTTTACTGTTGTTGCTAATCCTGCTGTAAATATCAGGTGTATATACCCCTTAAAATATGTATATTTGTATCCTTTGGATAAATACCCAGTAATACAATTGCTGGATCATAGGATAGTTCTGTTTTTAGTTTCTTTTTTCTATTTTGGATTTTTTTAAATTAACATATAATGTGTCATTTGTTTCATGGGTACAGGTCTGTGAATCAACAGTCTTACACAATTCACAGCACTTATCATAACACATACCCTCCCCAGTGTTCATCACCCAGCCACCCTATCCCTCAGCACCCCTAGCAGCCCTCAGTTTGTTTCCTGAGATTAAGAGTCTCATGGTTTGTCTCCTTCACCAGTCAATCTTGTTTCATTTTCCCCTCCCTTCCCACCATGAGCTCCCACTCTGCCTCTCAAATTCCTCATATCAGAGACATCATATGATAATTTAGACCTTCTTTTGTGACATGTCAATTTGATAATATATTTTGGTGTCTCTGGGTACATAATCTCTTGTGCATGAATCAGAATGGGTTAAAGTCTTATCCTCTGTCTCTACTTATGTAGATTTGAATGAATGAATGAAGCCAGTCCCTTAGCTCTTTTGGCCTCCATTATTTACTTTATGAAAAAGGGATTATCATAATATTTTATATCAGTCTAAAGCAGGGAGCAAGTAGAATATCTCTGGGGTGTCTACCTGCTATCTTGGATTTATCTTTCATTTTCATTTTCTTAATTATCTTTTTGGGGCTTGTAACAGGTTAAGAAAAGCAGTGGTTTGAAACTTTTTACTGTGTAATATAAGATTGTGTTATTAGTACCTTCTTACATCTATAGCTTTATTGAAGTATAATTAAAGTACACTCAAATGCAAATATTTGAAGTTCAGAATTTGGTGTTTACATATGTGTAAATATCTTTATAATATATAATTATGTTAATTATAGCATATATTAAATATTTAAATATATCATAAATATATTTATATTGTATATAAAGAAATTTATTTCATATCATCATAATTATAATAAACATTTCCACCCTAAAAGTCAAGCCTCTTCCCTTGATACACACCACCTCCTACCTAAGGAACCACTGTAGATTAATTTACATATTACCAAATTGTATATAAATAGAATCAAACAACATGTACTTCATTTTGTTTGTTTTTTCCACACAGAATTATTTCAATATTAATCCATGTTGCATATTTCAACTATTTTGTTATTTCTAAATAGTATTCCATTACATGAATATGCCACATTTAATCATCCATTCACCTATGACAAAACTTTGGGTTGTTTCTAGTTTTTATACTGTTACAAACAAAGCTGCTGTGTATACTTATGTATAAGTACTTGTAGGATATATGCCTTTATTTATCTTGGGTAAATACCTAGGAGTGGAATAACTAGAGTGTATCTTGAATGTATGTTTAACTTTTAAGACATTGCCAAACAGTATTCCATAGTGGCTGTGCGATTTTACATTCCTACCAGGAGGGAAGGATAAGAATAGCAGATACTCCAAATTATAACCAAGACTTTGAATGATCAGTCTTTTTAGTTTAGCTATTTCAGTGGGTATAAAATAACACTTAATTAGCATTTTCCCAATGACTAATGTTGAGAGTTTAGTTAAGCTACTCTATGGTATTGCTGCCTTAACATCCACTTATTTGACCAAGAGGCTAGTAGGAGCCCTAAAAAAACATCAGCTTCTCAAACAAATGCATTCCATAGGTATCAGCCTATAGAGTTACAAGTAAATGTAAGCTCCCGATATTTCTTCCCTAACAGGCCCTTGTGTAAATAGTCTCTTCTGTCACTTAGGGCCTTCCCCTTAGAGCTCCTTAGATAAGTAAAAAAGCCTCACTCTTTTTGGCTTGGATTTCTGCCAACAACCTGCCTTGACGTCCATGTATGGTCATGCTGTGTACTTTTTCCAGGACTTGTGAGTAATAAATTTTTCTATTTCAATTTTCTGTAGTCCTTTGTTGAACCAAGTATCACCATCCAACACTCTGGGAGGCTCTTGTTGACAAATGTTAATTTTAAAAAGTCACAATAACTAATGATATTGAGCTTCTTTTGATAAAATTATTATCATCAACACATTCTTTTTGGTGAAGACTCTACTGAACTCACATATTATTTAGCTTATAAAAATTATTAATATATTCTATACACAAGTTCTTTGTTAGTATAAGATAATATTTTATGCAGTCTGATTTGCCTTTTTATTTTCTTTATGAAATCTTAGGAATGAAATTTTTAAATTTTGTGAAGTTTATTCAGTGATTTTTAAATGTTTTTTGAACATTTTTTGACTTTTTGTTTCCACCTTTTTTTTAAATATTAAAGGATAATTGACATAATGTTATATTAGTTTCAAATGTACAATATATTGATTTAATGATTACATATGTTACTCCATGCTATACCATGGTAGGTATAATCATAACCTGTTGCCATACAATGTTACTAAAATATTTTTGATTATATCCCTTATGTTGTACGTTTCCTTCCCATGATCTATTTATCTTACAGCTAGAAGTTTATACTTCTTTTTAAAAAAAATTATTTATTTTTATTATGTTCAGTTAACCACTATAGTTTTTGATGTAGTGTTCAATGACTCATTAGTTGCATACAACACCCAGTGTTCATCTCATGTGACTTCCTTAATACCCCCCTCACCCTGTTACCCCATCCCATCAAACCCCTCCCCTCTAAAACCCTCAGTTTGTTTCCCAGAGTCCATAGTCTCTCATGTTCATCTCCCTCTCTGATTCCTCCCCTTTCAGATTTCCCTCCCTTTCCCTATGGTCCTCCATCCTATTGCTTATGTTCCATATATGAGTGAAACCATATGATAATTGTATTTCTCTGCTTGACTTATTTCACTTAGCATAGTCCCCTTCATTTTCATCCATGTTGACTCAAAAGTTGGATATTCATCTTTTCTGATGGCTGAATAATAGTCCTTTGTATCTATGAACCACATCTTCTTTACCCATTCATCTGTGGAAGGGCATCTTGGCTCCTTCCACAGTTTGGCTACTGTGTACATTGTTACTATGAACATAGGGGTGCATGTGCCCCTTTTTTCACTACATCTGTATCTTTGGGGTAAACATCTAGTAGTGCAATTTCTGAGTCATAGGGTAGTTCTATTTTTAACTTTTTGAGTAACTTCCATAGTGTTTTCCAAAGTGGATACACCAGCTTTCACTCCTACCAACAGTGTAAGAGGGTTCCCCTTTCTCCACATCCTCTCCAACACTTGTTGTTTCTTGTCTTGTTAATTTTTGCCATTCTAAGTGGTATAAGGTGGTATCTCAGTGTGGTTTTGATTTGAATTTCCCTGATAGCTAGTGATGTTGGGCATTTTCTTCAAGTGTCTGTTAGCCATTTGTATATCTTCGTTGGAGAAGTGTCTGTTCATGTCTTCTGCCCCTTTTTTGACTTGATTATTTGTTTCTTTTTTGGTGTTGAGTTTGAGAAGTTCTTTAGAGATCTTGAATATCATTCCTTTATCTATAATGTCATTTGCAAATATCTTCTCCCATTCTGTGGTACTTAGTTTTGTTGACTGTTTCTTTGCTGTGCAGAAGCTTTTTATCTTGATGAAGTCCGAAAAAGTTCATTTTTGTTTTTGTTTCCCTTTCCTTTGGAGACATGTCTTGACAGAAGTTGCTGTGGTCAATGTCAAAGAGGTTACTGCCTATGTTCTCTAGGATTTTGATGGTTTCCTGTCTTACATTGAGGTCTTTCATTCATTTTGAGTTTATCTTTGTGTACGTTGTAAGAGAATGGTTGAGTTTCATTCTTCTATATATATCTGTTCAAGTTTCCCACACCATTTATTGAAGAAACTGTCTTTTTTCCGTTGGACATTTTTTCCTTATTTGTCACAGATTAAGTGACCATAGAGTTGAGGATCCATATCTCTTCTCTCACTTCTGTTCCATTGGTCTATGTGTATGTTTTTGTGCCAACACCATATTGTCTTGGTGATCACAGTTTGTAATACAGCTTGAAATCAGGCAATGTGATACTCCCAGCTTTGTTTTTCCTTTTCAACATTCCCCTGGCAATTTGGGGTCTTTCTGACTCCATACAAATTTTAGGATTGTTTGTTCTAACTCCTTGAAAAATGGTCACCAAACCAGGTGCTCCTGAATTGTCCTCTGTGTGGTCTGTGCGTGCCTTCCTGTTGTGGCTGAGCTGCAATTGTGTTCAGCCCAGCCAGCTGTAATGAACCAATTTGCCTGCTGTGGATGCACTGGGCAGGGTTTGGCCCCTGTACTGTGTAAGTACCGCGTGCTAACGGATTGCACCACTGGAGCACCTTGGCCCCCATACTGTTGAGAGGCCTGGCTGTGCCCACAGCAGGCTCATTGGTGGGTGATGCTGAAACTCAGTTTAGCTGTCTGTAATTAGCCCCTCTGCCACAACTGTATGCACATCAAAGAACAGGATTTGCTATCTTCCCACCTCACCAGAGCAGGAATCACTTTGGTGTAGAACATGTCCTGGCTTGGGCTGATGGATGAGTATAATGGGGCAAGAGCCACTTTGCCAGGATGCAAAAGTGGTGAGATGGGAGTGCAAAGGAACTCTGAGGCAGGGCACATGTGCTAGCAAGGTAGATAGGGAACGTTAGCAGTGGCTTCTGCAAGCATCTAGCTTTTTAGGTTGAGGGAGGGGGACAGAAATAATGCCCATTAGCACTTTTGTTCCCAGAGATCCTTGGCCCCCAACATACATCCTAAAATTGGTCAATAAATCTTCATTTATACCACAAGCACTTTTCAATCTGCTTCTCCTTTTTGCTGTCTTCCCTTGAATACCTTTTTCAATGTTTTTTGTGTGCTATTATAAAAATCCTTAGTTAGCTTTTTTCCTCAAGAAGAGTTTTAGCTTTCGTACATAGGTCAATGATCCATTTTGATTTAACTTCCATAAATAATACGAGGAAATGGCTTATGTTCTTTTATCATGTGTTTGTTTATTTACTCATTTATTCATTTTTGCATATGGCCAAACTATTGTTTCAGCATTATTTTTCATAAAAAGATTTTCTATTTCACTGCTTTGCCTAGCATTTTGGTCAAAAGTCAGTGACAACATAGGCAGGCCTATTTCTTGACACTATTCTTTCCTACATAGCTACATGATTTTTTAAAGGCCTATATCATGCAGTCTTTACTGTAGACTTATAGTAAATTTTGATATCAGGTAGTGTAAGTCCTTCAAGTTTTTATTTTTTTTTCAAAATTATTTTGGCTAATTTTGGTCCTTTATATTTCCATGTAAACTGTAGAATGGATCATCAAATTCTTCAACATAGCCTGCTGAGAGTTTTATAGGGATTGTGTTGATTCTCCAAAGCATTAGAGAGAGAGTTAACATTTTAAGGAAATATGAAATATCCCAATCAATGGACAAAGTGTATCTTTCCATTTATTTAGAACTTCTTTAATTTTTCTCAGGAATATATTATACTTTTCAATTTATTAGACATCACTTTTTTTTTAAGATGTTATTTATTTATTTGAGAAAGAGAGAGAACACAAGCAGGAGGTGGGCCAGAGGGAGAGGGAGAAGCAGTGGGGCTCAATTGCAGGATACCAGGATCATGACTTGAGCCAAAGGCAGACACTTAATCAACTGAGCCACCCAGGCACCATACACTTCACTTCTTTCATTAGATGTATTTGTAATTTATTATATCTTTAATTCTACTATAAATGATATTAATTAAAATATTATTTGCAGCTGATCATTACTAGAAATGATAAGTAGAATCAATTGCTATATGTTGACTTTGTACCCTACTACAGTGTTTTTTCTGGTTCCTTAGGATTTTCTTTTCTTTTCTTTTTTCTTTTTTTTTTTAATTTAAATTCAATTAGCCAACATATAGTACATCATTAGTTTCAGATGTAATGTTCAATAATTCATCAGTTGTGTATAATACCCAGGGCTCATCACATCACATACCCTTGTTAATGCCCATCATCAAGTTACTCCATTCCTCCACCTACCCCCCCAGCAACCTTCAGTTTGTTTCCCAGAGTTAAGAGTCTCTCATGGTTTGTCTCCCTCTGATTTCTTCCCATTCAGTTTTCCCTCCCTTCCCCTATGATCCTCTGCACTGTTTCTTAAATTCCACATATGATAATTATCTTTCTTCAATTGACTTATTTCACTTAACATAATACTTAGGATTTTGTACATAGACAATTATGTTTCTGGATTCTGTGCATAAAGACATTGATACTTCTTTCTTTGCCATCTGATTGCATTTTGCCAGCCCACTCCTCACCTCCTTATTACACTTGTTAGGAAAATCAAATTTAAAAAAAATATATAATCAGGTGAATTATATTGATTTTCAAATGTTGCATTAACTTCGCATTCCTGGAGGAAATATGCTACATGGTTTTGATGCCTTAGTCTTTTTTGTATAGAGTTAAATATGACTTTTTAACTTATTATACATAATTCAGCATCCAGCTGAACACTTGAGGGAAAACCTCAGGTTCTTGTGTGTGTGTGTGTGTGTGTGTGTGTATTTATGTGCACGTGTGTGTGTGTGTCCACTCAGTTCTTTCCTCTTTAGTACTCTGCCCTGCACATTTTACCTGCCTTGCCCTCCCTAACTCTGATCTCTGTTTCTTTGCTTAGGGAGATTGAAAAAATCTGTTTAGGTTTTCCCTCCATTGACTGCTGCCTGGAAACTCACTCTAGGCAAAGTATGATTCACTTCATCTATTTTTGTTTTTGTTTTTCTTTTCTCTCAGAGATTAATGCCTGTTTCCCCAAACTTGAAAACCACGTTTACCTATTTTGTCCAATTTTTTATTTGTTTAATGTAGTAAGGTTAATCTGGTTCTCTTAACACATCATGGCCAAAAGCAGAATTATTATTATTAAATAATAATTTATTATCATTAAATTTTGGATATAGACATATAGCCCAATTTAAGAATTTATCTTTTTTTTCTGTTTTAATTAGTGTGATAAGAAATTTATTTAGAAATGTATGACTGCCTTAATTATTAGTCATGTCACCAAAACCATTGATAGTAGAACACAGCATCTATGTTTGAACCCATAGAAATAACCTGAAAGAGAGTATATCTTTCAGCTATCACTTTATGTTAACAAGGGCTCAAACCAAGATGAAAATATTGATTCAAAGTATTTCTACAGTGGTGGTTCATATGGTGGATTGATAAAGCCAATTATTTTCTTTTAGTTTTAATATTAAATAAATCTTAATTTAACTATGATAATTTCTGAAAATGATCTGCATTTAAATATGGCTTTTGTGATATATGTCTTAACATTTATTTTGCTTTTATAAAGCAAATACAACTCAACTCCTTTTGCAACTTCACATTATTTGTCTCCAGCAATTTATACCTAATAAACAATGATACCGCTTTTCATCATGGTATTGATCATGCTACTTTGAGAGTGGTACCTTGATGCCTATGACATCCCATACCCTAACCAACCAACATATTGTTCTAACCATTATAGGAGGAAGCAGAATTCATTGATACAAAAAATCCCTAGTTATTAAAATAAACAAATCAGTCCTATACATTTTGAAATGTAAATCTTGATTATATTTATAAAAAAAGCTGTATAAAAATAATGTTTCTTTATTAAAAAATAGTACTTTATTAATGCCATCACATAGAGTAAACTAGGACAACTACATCATAATAATCTGTGAGGCCTAATCTTTTTTTCTCCAATTAATGAACATTTATTTACATACTCAAATGTGCATATAGACACATATGCAAAATTCTTTTTCTCAGTCACTTTTGGTGAAAAATGCAATAAAAATAATATATCAAAGTATATGAACTACCAATGTTCTAATATCTACTTATACTCAGTTGGATATTTATCTAAAATGGAATTTAAATCAATAATTACAAAAATGCTGCATCAAAAAATATTTTGGTCAAATTCAGAGATGACTAAATAATCATTAAGTACATATTCTCTCCTGGAATCATCTGATATTTAAATAGCAATGATATATAGTTTGAATTCAGAATGTATATTCATTTATGATTCTCATAAGGCTGCAGAAATCTTCCACATTTGGGGTGGAAGTGGATACTAGTGAAGTAGAAAATTCAAACATTTTGAAGTACTAAAAGAAGTGTCCAATTTCCCTTTCTCAAATCATTTGGACTTGGCAATTTATAGATTAGAGATTATAAGAGAAAACTGAACAAGAGTTCACCAGCAACAAGAAATTGAAATTCTCTTTGAATTCACACATGCTGCCCAGGATTTTTAGAGTTTCCTGGAAATTGTACTAATTCCAGATAGCACAGCAATAATTTTCACTCAGTGCAAATTCTGCTAACAAGTCTTGTCAGCAAGAAGAGGAAATAGATTTGATCTATTTATTCACTATAATTGTACTACCCGGAAAGAATTTCTGAGATACTTATAATTCCTCGTAGAAATTCTAGTAGTTCTAGTTAACTTATGAATTACAGAGAAAGACTGTGCCATTTTCTGGCTTGTTCTGAATTTACAAAAGTTAATATCAAGTTAAGGAGATCAAACATTTAATTGTGACCTTTTCCAGCATGTATTAAAATGATCCTAGAAGGAAAAAAAATCAGTAGAATCATAGTTTATTAGGTTGGTTAAATGTCCCTCCGTATCCAGACAATTTACACTCTTTCATTCTACTTAACAACGAACAACCCTTCATTCATAGAGTGTGCTATATAAAGTGATCGTTTTTCATAATAGTAAGAGGTACTCAGAAACAAATTTTGTAAAAACTCACAGAATTTTAGATATGAAAGGAGCCATGGAAAATATCTATTTTAGTATCTTCAACTTTATATATGATGAAATTGTCCTCAGAAATCTCTTCAGTTTATCCCCTTTCCTTTTTTTTTATCCCCTCATTTTCATAGCCTAATCACATTATACCTTGAAATGATAATGTGTACTGCTACTAGGTTAAGAAAGACATTCACATAGTCCCAAAGTTTATCAATTATGCTTTGAATTTCATAACTATTGCTCACTGGTTTCTATAATTATATATTTGTGTGTGCTTTCAAAAAATAATTGGCATTGTGTTTTTTTTTAAATTTTATTTATTTATTAGACCTAGAGAGAGAGATCACAAGTAGGCAGAGAGGCAGGCAGAGGGAGAGGGGGAAGCAGGCTCCCTGCTGAGCAAAGAGCCCGAAGCAGGGCTCCATCCCAGGACCCTGAGACCATGACCTGAGCCAAAGGCAGAGGCTTAACCCACTGAGCCATCCAGCTGCCTCTAGCACTGTGGTTTTTGAGCTAAACTGGTATATAGCATTATGTAAATTTTAGGTATACAACATTATAATTCAACATCTGTTTACACTAAGAAATAATCACCTCCAAATGTCTAGTTACCATTTATAAACATACAACTGACTCCCTTCACCCATTTTGTCCACTTCCCACCCCTATTCTTTTCTAGTAACCATCAATTTGCTCTCCATATTTATGAGTTTGTTTTTGTATTCTTTTCCTTGTTTGTCTAGATACCACATATGAGTGAAATTAATAAATATTTTTCTGTCTGCTTATTTTACCTAGTGTAATTCCCTTAAGTTTTATCCATGTTGTCACAAAAAGAAGACTTAATTCTTCTTTATGGTTGAGTACTCCATTGTATATGAATACCACATCTTTATCCATTCACCTATCAATGGAAAAGTAGATCATTTCTATATTTTGGGTATTATAAATAATAGTGCAGTGAATATAAGGGTATATATATCTTTTTAAATTAATCTTTCATAATCTTTAGATAAATACCAAGAAGTAGAACAGCTGGATCTATTCTGTTTTTTTTTTGAGGAATCATCATGTTGTTTGCCACAGTGGTTGCACCAATTTATATTTCCACCAACAGTGTGAGGGTTTCTTTTCCCTACATTCCCACCTACATTAATTATTTCTTATCTTTTTTATAATAGCCATTCTAACAGATATGAGGTGATACCTCATTTTAATTTTAATTTGCATTTTTATAATAATTAATGATGTGGAACATCTTTTAATATGCTTGTTGACCATCTGTATGTCATTGGACAAATGTCTCTTAGATTCTCTGTCCATTTTTTCCTTTTTTGGTTTTGTTCCGGTTTTTAGGTTTTCATTTAAATCCCAGTTAATTAACATACAGTGTAATATTGCATTCAGGTGTATAATATAGTGATTCAACATTTCCATACAACATCCAATGCTCATCACAAGTGTGCTCCTTAATCCCCATCACCTATTTAACCCATACTCCCAACGACATCCTTTCTGTAACCATGTATTTTTTCTATAGTTAAGAGTCTCTTTCTTGGATTGCCTCAGCGACTCAGTAGGCTGAACATCTGACTCTTGATTTCAACTCAGGTCATGATCAAAGGGTCATGAGATCAATCCCTGTGTCAGGCTCCATGCTCATTGTGGAGTTTGCTTGTCCATCTTCCTTTACTCCTTTCCTCTGTTCACTCTTTCTTATAAACAAACAAACAAATAAATAAAATAAAATCTGTTTCTTTCTTTGCCTTGATCTCTTTTTTCCCACCTTTGCTTATTTGTTTTGTTTATTAAATTCCATGTATGAGTGAAATCATGTGGTATTTGTCTTTCTCTGACTGATTTATTTCACCTAGCAATAATACTCTCTAGCTCTATCCATGCCATTGCAAATGGCAAGATTTCATTCATTTTTATGGCTGAGTAATATTTCATCGTGTAGGGGTACCTGGGTGGCTCCGTGTGTTAAAGCCTCTGCCTTTGGTTCAGGTCATGATCCCAGGGTCTTGGGATCAAGCCCCACATGGGGCTCTCTGCTCAGCGGGGGGCCTGTTTCCTCCTCTCTCTCTGCCTGCCTCTCTGCCTACTTGCGATCTCTATCAAATAAATAAATTTTAAAAAATATTTCATTGTGTATATATTCCACCTCTTCTTTATCCATTCATTGCTTAATGTACACTTGGGCCATTACCATAATTTGGCTATTGTAGGTAATGCTGCTATAAACATCAGGGTGCATGTATACCTTCAAATTAGTATTTTTGTGTTCTTTGATAAATATCCAGCAGTGCAATTCCTGGATTGTATGGTAGTTCTATTTCTACCTTTTTGAGGAATCTTCATACTATTTTTCATACTCCATATTCTGCCCATTCTTTAATCAGTTTGTTTTATTGTTGAATTATATTATATTATATTATATATATCTAGTATATATAATTATATATAATTACTATAATCACAATTATTATAATATAATGATTATAATATAACCACTATAATTACATAAAATTATATATTTATATATGATTTATATATAAAACATATATTTATGTATATATCTAATTTTATATATAATATAAAATATTATATACAATAATTGTGATTATAATTATTATAATATATGATATTTGGTTATAATTATCATATATAATTATACCATATTATATTAGAGTTCTGCATATATTTTGGATAATAATCCCTAATTGGACTTATAATTTGTAAATATCTTCTCCCATTCTGTGGTTTGTCTTTTTGTTTTGATGATGGTTTCTTTTGCTGTAAAGAATTTTTTTTTTAGTTTGATATAGTTTATTTTATTTATTTTTGCTTTTATTATGCTTGCCTTTGGCATCAGATCCACAAATACATCACAAAGATCAATGTCAAGGCTTGTGGCCTATATTATCTATAAGGAATTTTATGATTGCAGGCCCTAAATTAAAGTCTTTAATCAGTTTGGAGTATATTATGGTGTATGACGTAAGATAAAGTTCCAGCTTCATTCTTATGCATGTGGCTAACCAGCTTTCCCAACACCATTTATTGAAGAGATAGCTATCTTTTCTCCATTGTATATTCTTGATTTCTTTGTTATACATTAATTATTCATGTATGTGTGGATTTAGTACTGAGTCCTCTATTCTGTGCCATTGATTTATGTGTCTGTCTTTATGCAAATACCATACTCTTTTCATTACTACAACTTTGCAGTACAGTTTGAAATCAGTAAGTGTGATACCTCCAACTTTGTTTTCCTCACCTATAATTGTTTTGGCTATTCAGAATCATTTGTGGTTCCAAACAAATTTTAGAACTATATCATCTAGCTCTGTGAAAAATGCCATTGGAAAATGATAGGAATTGCATTGAATTCATATATTGCTTTGCATAGTAGGGACATTTTAACAATATTAATTCTTCTAATCTATGAGCACTGAATATATTTTTATTAATTTGTGTCTTTTTCAGTTTTTTTCATCAATGTGTTTTCAGAATATAGATCTTTCACCTTTCAGAGTATAATTTGGTTAAAATTATTTCTAGTCTTTTTTTTATTTTTGGTGCAATTATAAATGGGATTATTTTATTAATTTATATTTATGGTAGCTCATTATTAGTGTATAGGAATTTCAGAAATATCTGTATTTAGACTTTGTATCCTATAACTTTACTGAATTCATTTTTTAGTTCTCTAGATTCTGTTTTGTTTTGTTTTGGTATAGATTTCAGGATTTTCTAAAATAGTATCACATCATCTGTAAATAGAAGCAGTTTTACTTCTTCCTTTTTGATTTTGATGCATTTTATTTCTTTTTCTTGTCTGATTGCTGCAGCTAGGACTTCCAATACAATGTTGAATAAAAGTGGCAAAAGTGGGCATCATTGCCTTGTTCCTGGAACTTAAAGGAAAAACTTTTAGTTTTTCACTATTAAGTATGATGTAAGCTGTGGGTTTTTCATATTTCACCTTCACTATGTTGAGTTACAGTCTCTCTCTATTGGTTTTTTTGAAAGTTTTTACCATAAATTGATGTTGAATTTTGTCAAGTGCTTTTTCTGCATCAATTGAAATGATCATATGATTTTTATTTTTCATTTTTGTTAATATGGTATATTACATTGATTGATTTGTGGATGTTGAACCATCCTTTCCATCCCTGGAATAAATCCCACTTGATCATGGTGTATGATCCTCTCAAGGTGTCATTGAATTTGGTTTGCCAATATTTTATTGAGGATTTTGCATCTATATTCATCAAGAATATTGGCCTATACTTTTTTTCTTCTTTTTTTGGTGTATCTTTGGTTTTGGTATTAAGGTAATTCTGGCTTTATAAAATTAGTTTGGAAACATTCATTTTTTTAGAAAAGTTTCAGAAGGAAAGATATTAAATATCTGAATATATGGTAGACTTTTGTTAGTTGGGAATTTTTGCCTTACTGATTCAACATGCCCAAAAGAAACGTTCCTGGTTTATCAATATTGTTTATCTTTTCAAAGAATCAGCTCTTAGTTTCATCAATCTTTTCTGTTGTCTTTTAATTCCCATTTTATTTATTTCTGCTCTGACTTTTATCATTTCTTTTTTTCTACTAACTTTGGGTTTTGTTCTTTTTTATTTTTAATAGTTCTAGATGTAAAGTTAAATTGTTAAATTGAAATTCTCTTGTTTCTTGAAGTAGTCCTGTATTGTTCTGAACTTCCTTTTTAGAATCATTTATGTTGTATCCCATAGTTTTTACATGTTGCATTTCTGTTTTCATTTCTGTCTAGGTATTTTTTTGTTGTTCCTCTGATTTTTTGATGATCCATTGTTGTTTAGCAGCATGTTTTTTATCCCCACATTATTGTGATTTTTTTTCCAGTTTTATTCTTCTAATTGACTTTTACTTTGACAGCACTGTTGTCAGAAAAGATGCTTGATGGGATTTCCATCATCTTGATTTAATTATTCTTGTTTTGTGGCCTAACCTGTGTCCCATGTGTCATTCCTTGAGAAAAATGTGTATTATCTTGTTTTTTAATTGAATGATCTGTTTATGTCTATTAAGTCCATCTGGCCTAATGTATCATTTAAGGATGATGTATCCTTTTAATTTTCTGTTTGATGTATCCAATGACTTAAGCTAAGTGTCAAATTTCCCTGTTATTATCATGTTCTTGTCAATTTCTCTCTTTAGGTTTGTTAATATTTGTATTATATACCTTTTAAAAGAATTATTTATTTATTTTTAGAGAAAGAGAGAGTAGAGTATGCAGGAGTGAAGGAGGGACAGAGGGGGAAGGAGAGAGTGGGAGAGAATCTCTAGCAGACTCCCTGCTGAGAATGAACAGATGTAGGGCTTGATTCTATGGCCTCAAGATCATGAGCTGAGCCAAAACCAAGTCAGATGCTCAACCAAATAAGCCATGCAGGTGTCCCTGATGTATACAATTTGGTTCTAGGTTGGATACATATATATTTGTAAATGTTATGTCTTCTTATTGGATTGGGCTATTTATTGTTATGTAATGCCCTTCTTTGTCTTTTATTACAGTCTTTGTTTTAGTGTCTATTTTGTCCGATCTGAGTATAGCTATACCAACTCTCTGTTTCTATTTGCATGGAATATCTTCATATGTCTTTATTTTCAGTTTGTGTGTGTTTTTAGTTCTTGGTAGGTCTTTTGTAAAGCATATATAAATGGGTCCTTTCTAAAAAGTTTTTACCCATTCAGTCACTCTAAGTCTTTTGATTGAAGAAAATAGTGCATTTGCATTTAAAGTAATTATTGTAAGTATGTACTTATTATCATATTGTTAATTATTTTCTGGTTTTGTAGTTTCTCTCTTCTTCCGTTTCTTTTTCCTTGTGGTTTGATGACTTTCTTTAGTGTTATGTTTGGGTCCCTTTCTCATTTGTTTTTGTTTTTGTTTTTGCTTTGTCCTTATTGTCAGATTTGCACATAATGCCCTATGTATATAACGATCGGTTTTAAGTTGCTAAGAACTTAAATGTGAGCACTTACCAAACTTTACATTTTTCCTCCTCCTCTGCTATGCTTTGTGTTTTTGATATCATATTTTATATGTTTATTATGCATTTATTAACTAATGTATTTTTTGTTAATTTTGCTGCTTTAGTCTTTTAACCTTCATATTTGGTTTATAAATGATTGATCTACTATATTTACTATATATTTACCTTTTCCATTGAGATTTTAACTTTTTTTTAAGAGGTGAAGAGGAGGAAGGGGAAAAAGAATATTAAGCAGGTTCCACACCCACTGTGGATCCCAAGGTGGAGCTCGATCTCACAACTCTGGGATCATGACCTGAGCAGAAATCAATAGTTGGAGGCTTAACCAACTGAACCATTCAGATGCTGTGAAATTTTTACTATTGTAAAATCATTATCTGTGCCACCAATTTTCACTTAAATGTCTCTAACATTTTTAGTAGGGCTGATATAGTGGCAATGAACACTTTTATGGTTTGCTTATCTGAAAACTCCTTACTCTCCCCTTCAATTTTGAATCATTGCTGGGTAAAGAATTCTTGGTTGGAAGTTTGGAAGTTTTTTACTTTCAACACTGAATATGTCATATTACTCCATTTTAGCCTGTAATTTTTTTTTTCTGAAAAAAAAATAGCTTATAGCTTTATGGGGTTGCCTTTGTATGTAACTTTATTTTTTCTTGCTGCTTTTAAAATTCTTTCTTTAATTTTTACCATGTTGATTATAATGTCTTAGTGTGCATCTCTTGGGGATCTCCTTATTTGGATTTCTCTGGGATTCCTGAACATGGATGTCCATTTCATTCAGATGAGAGATATTTTTAGCCATTAATTCTTCAAATAAGTTTTCTAATCTTCTACTTTTTCCTTCTGTGACCCCTATAATGTGAACGTTGTTATACTCAGTGTTGTCCTAAAAGTCCCTTTAAGTACTTTACTTTTGTAATTTTTTTTTCTTTTGCCAATCCATTTGTGTAAGTTCCATTTTTTGTCCACCTCTCTGATTTGTCCTTCTGCTTCATTCAGTCTGCTGTTGGACTCCACTAATATACTTGTCATTTCATTTATTGTGTTCTTCAGGGCTGTAACTTCCACTTGTTATTTTTTAAATATTTTTTATTCCCTCATTGAAGTTCATATTGTGCTCATTCTCTAAAGTTTAGTGAGCATCTTTAAGACCATGATTTTTGGCTCTTGATTAGGTAGGTGACATCTCTATTTCATTAAGGACTTCTCTGTGGTTTTATCTTTTTGTTTCATTTGAAATATATTTCTGTCTTCTCATTTTGCCTGACTCTCCTTGTGTTTAATTGAGTTAGGCAAATTAGTTACCTCTCCCAGTCTTGAAGGAGTGATCTTGTGTAGATGATATGTGGGGCTCAGAAGCACCATTCCCCATAGCCACCTATACCAGATACTCAAGGATTTTCCTTATGTCAGGTGTCTGTTTCCACCAACTGACATTAGATCACATCTGTGGCTTGGAGTGGTGGGCAGGGCTATCACCTGAGCTGCCTGTGACAGGCAACTGCTCTGAGGGGTCAGTGAGGCTCTTCACAGACTGGCTGTAATATGTGACTATGGCACAGGAGTGGACAGGGCTCTTGCCTGGCCTGGTTGTGATGTGAAGTTGTAGTATAAGTGTAAGTGGTGGGGGAGCCCCTGGGTGGCTTAGTGGGTTAAGCCTCTGCCTTCAGCTCAGGGCATGATCTCAGGGTCCTGGGATTGAGCCCTGTCTCAGGCTCTCTGCTTGGCGGGGAGCCTGCTTCCCCCTCTCTCTCTGCCTGTTTTTCTGCCTACTTGTGTTCTCTCTCTCTGCCAAATAAATAAATAAAATCTTAAAAAAAAATAAGTGTAAGTGGGGCTCTTGACTGGCTCAGCTATGACAGAGCTATAACGTGGGTGTAGTCAGAGGCCTTAGTGGGGCATACCTTCCAGTGCCAACAAGTTACAGGAAGAGTTCCAAATGGCTTCCACCATTGCCAGTATTAGAAGTTAGTATGTGATCACAAAATGGCATCTATTGGTATCTCTACCTTAGAGAGAGATACCAAAACTTTCCTGCATTTCTTGGAGATGTTTTAAGATTAATAAATGGGTCTCCTTACCATATGGTCTAGGTGATTTTCAAACTGGTATTTTTGTGAAAGGTTCCAGTGCAAGTGAATTTGTTACTGAGCCTTGTAAGAGCTACAGTTCTATGGTTTTTCTGGATATAATTCCTGTTTATTTTCAAAGCCAAGCATTTTGGGAATTCATCTCTCCTATGTAAGATCTGGAGCTTGAAGTATTTGGTTTAGAGCATAGACCCCTTATTTATCAGTAAAAGAAGTTACATATTTTTGAGATTTCTTTTGTTTGTGGATTGCCATTGCCTTGGTTGCTTTTGGGGTTTTGTCTTTGTTTTTGTTTTGGCATGAGCATGTTTCTGTCTCTCTTACCACCTTTGATGTTGTCCTTTTATCCTTTCTTGTGGCGGCTCTGTTCATTTAATTTTCAGGTCTCTTTAAGAGCAAATAATTTTATATGTTGATATAAATTTTTTTGTGTCTATGGGAAGAGGTGAGTTGAAGAACTTCCTACACTGCCACTTGCCTCTAGCAGTCTTTTATCCTTAGTGTGTAGTGTTCTTCCTCACAAATCATACAAACATTTGAATTCATTTATTATAATCCATATAGAGATATTGTAGAACATATGTCATATTCAAATTGGATAGAAATTTCAACTTTGTTAAGATGTAAATAAAATGTTCCTATTGTGTTCAAGGTAAGTTGCTATTTTCTAGGTTTGAGTACACTACCAAATGGTGCCGTGAAAAATAAGTTTGGGGCACCTGGGTGGTTCAGTGGGTTAAAGCCTCTACCTTAGGCTTGGGTCACGATCCCACAGTCCTGGGATCGAGCCCCGCATCAGGCTCTCTGCTCAGCAGAGGGCCTGCTTCCTCCTCTCTCTCTCTGCCTGCCTCTCTGCCCACTTGTGATCTCTCTCTGTCAAATAAATAAAATCTTTAAAAAAATTATTATTTATCACACACTCCAATTAATAGGATCAGTTCAGAGCTCACACTACCTGCTGCAATCTATTGCTCAAGATAAGAAACTTTAATATTAATAAATAGGTATATTGAATCATCAACATTACAGCTGGTCTACTGGCTGTGGGGTAGACCTTTAATAGGGAGGAGAAATGTGTTATAATAGGGACTAGACAGGTCTCTTCCATTTTCTTCTAATAATCTTCAAGCTTCACTCCTTATTTTATATTTCCATGTGGCTTAAAAGATAAAACCCAGATAAGCTTTCTGCTTGGTAATTGTCATCCCTTATAAGTAGAAATCAAGTTGGAGATCATGGAAAAGAAATCATAAAGTAGACAACTTACATCTTCCTTCAGTCCAGTCCATAAATAAAAGGAGCATAAGGAAAATTCAAGGCACACATGCAGCCTTAGTTAGATGTGGAAGAAATGATTTATAGTTGAAACAAAATATACCCAAATACATTGAACATTTCCCTGATGTATGCCTTTTTCACCTATAAATATCATGACACTGGAAGCAGTGGATCGCACAGTTGATTGTATATGAGAGTTGAAGATCTTTTCCTTTTCTTTCTAAAATCGACTACCACCTTAAATTATAAAGAGGAAAATTTGACCTTTGGTTTTTATCATAATTTTGGCCCCATATATGGAAATCTGAACTCTCAGAAGCAAATCAGTCTGAAAAGAGGAAGTTAAATTTAGAAAGATTAAGATTTTGGAAAATGGCTTATAAGGATGTCTTCCATGTGGATATCTAATCATTAAAAGTCCTACTTAAATGGATGTAGTAAACTCATTTGGACCTGTATCAGGAAGAATATCCATATAAGTACCATGGGACTGGTTCATAATTAATAATTTGTGGTATTTTTCTTTCTTTCTTTTTTATTATGTTAGTCACCATAGAGTACATCATTAGTTTTTGATGTAGTGTTCCATGATTCATTATTTGCATATAACACAAGTGCCATGCAATAATTGCCCTCCTTAATACCCATTACTGGGATAACCCCTCCCCCCCAGCCCCTTCCCCTCCAAAACCCCCAGTTTGTTTCTCAGAGTCTATAGTCTGCCATGGTTCCTCTACTCCTCCGATTCCCTCCCCTTCATTTCTCCTTTGCTTCTCCTAATGTCCTCCATGGTATTCTTTATGTTCCACAAATAAATAAAACTATGTGATAATTGACTTTGTCTGCTTGACTTATTTTGCTTAACATAATCTCCTCTAGTCCCATCCATATTGATGCAGAAGTTGGGTATTCATCCTTTTTGAAGGCTGAATAATATCCCTTTGTATATATGGATCACATCTTCTTTATCCATTCATCTGTTGAAAGACATCTCAGCTCCTTCCAGTTTGGCTATTGTGGACATTGCTGCTATGAACATTGGGGTCCATATGGTCCTTCTTTTCACTCCTCATGTATCTTTGGGGTAAATATCCAATAGTGCAATTGTTGGGTCATAGGGTAGCTTTATTTTTAATTTTATGAGGAACCTCCACACTGTTTTCCAAAATGACTGTACCAACTTGCATTCCCACCAATAGTGAAAGAGTATTCCCCTTTCTCCACAATCTCTCCAACATTTTTTAACTGCCTTGTCAATTTTTGCCATTTTAACTGGTGTAAGGTGGTATCTCAATGTGGTTTTGATTTGCATTTCACTGATGGCTAATGATGTTGAGAATTTTGTTCATGTGTCTGTTAGCCATTGCATGTATTCTTTGGAGAAGTGTCTGTTCATGTCTTCTGCCCCTTTGTTGACTTGATTATTTGTTTATGTTTTTGGTTTTTTGTTTGTTTGTTTGTTTGTTTGTTTTGGTGTTGAGTTTGAGAAGTATCAGTCATTTGTCTATAGTGCCATTTGCAAATATAGTCTCCCATTCCATGGGTTGTCTCTTTGTTTTGTTGACTGTTTCCTTTGCTGTGCAGAAGATTTTTATCTTGATGAAGTCCCCAAAAGTTCCTTTTTGTTTTTGTTTCCCTTTCCTTTGGAGACATGTCTTGAAATGTCCAATGTCAAAGAGGTTACTGCCTATATTCTCCTCTAGGATTTTGATGGATTCCTGTCTTACATTGAGGTCTTTCATTCACTTTGAGTTTATCTTTGTGTATGGTGTAAGAGAATGGTCAAGTTTCATTCTTCTCTATATATCTGTCCAAGTGTCCCAGCAACATTTATTGAAGAAACTATCTATCTTTTTTCTGTTGGATATTTTTTCTTGCTTTGGATATTTTCTTGCTTTGCTGAAGATTATTTGACCATAGAGTTGAGGGTTCATATCTGTTCTTTCTATTCTGTTCCATTGATCTATGTGTCTGTTTTTGTGCCAGTTCCATACTGTTTTGGTGATCATAGCTTTGTAATATAGCTTGAAATTAGGCAACGTGATGCCCCCAGCTTTGTTTTTCTTTTTCAACATTTCCTTAGTGATTCAGGGTCTTTTCTGGTTCCATACAAAATTTAAGATTGCTTGTTTCAGTACTTTGAAAAATGCCATTGGTATTTTGATCAGAGTGGCATTGAAAGTATAGATTGGTCTAAGCAGCATAGACATTTTAACAATGTTTATTCTTCCAATCCATGAGCATGGAATGCTTTTCCATCTTTTTGTGTCTTCTTCAATTTCTTTCATGAGTGTTCTGTAGTTCCTGGAGTATAGATCATTTACCTCTTTGGTTAGGTTTATTCCAAGTTATCTTATGGTTCTTAGCGCTATTATAAATGGAATTGATTCTCTAATTTCTCTTTCTACAGTTACCTTGTTCGTCTATAAGAAATAAACTGATTTCTGTGCATTGAGTTTTTATCCTGCCACATTTCTGAATTGCTATATGAGTTCCAATAATTTGGGGGTGGAGTCTTTTGGGTTTTCCACATAAAATATAATGTCATCCATGAAGAGAGAGTTTGACTACTTCTTTGCCAATTTGGATGTCTTTTATTTCTTTTTGTTGTCTGATTGCTGTTTCTAGGTTGTCTAATGCTATGTTGAACAATAGTGGCAAGAGTGGGCATCCTTGTCATGTTCCTGATCTTAAGGGAAATGCTCTCAGCTTTTATCCATTGAGAATGATATTCACTATGGGTTTTTCATAGATGGATTTTATGACACTGTGCCCTTTATCCCTATACTCTGAAGAGTTTTAATCAGGAAAGGATGTTGTATTTTGTCAAATGCTTTTTCTGCATCAACTGAGAGGACCATGTGGTTCTTTACTTTTCTCTTATGTTTTCCATCACACTGATCTGCAAATGTTGAACCACCCTTGCATACCAAGGATAAATCCTGGTTGTGGTGGATAAGCCTTTTAATGTACTGTTAAATGAAGAGAGAGACAGGATAGAAGATAAATTTGAGCAAATTGTAGCTGATAACTTCCCTAATCTGGGGAATGAAACAAGCATTCAGGTCCTAGAGGCAAAGAGGAACCCTCCCAAGGGTTGATTAGTCAGTTAAGCATCCAACTCTTTTTTATTTTAAGATTTTATTCATTATTTGACAGAGACAGAGAAAGTGAGAGAGGGAACACAAGCAGGGGAAGTGGGAGAGGGAGAAGCAGGCTTCCTGCTGAGCAGGGAGCCCAATGCAATGCTTGATCCCAGGACCCTGGAATCATGACCTGAGCCAAAGGCAGATGCTTAACAACCGAGCCCTGGTTGGGATGATGCATGTTCTTCTCACTTACTGCCCTGAAAATGTCTTGTCAGCCCTTTCTGGCTTACCAGGTCTCTGTGGACAGATCTGACATTATTCTGATATTCCTCCCTCTGTATGTAAGAAATCTCTTCCCCCTAACTGCCATTAACATAGTTTCTTTCATTTGAAGATTTGTGAGTTTGACTATTACATGCCAGGGTGTTGATCTGTTCTCTGTGATCTTGGGAGGGTTCCTCTCTGCCTCTAGGACCTGAATGCTTGTTTCATTACCCAGATTAGGGAAGTTATCAGCTACAATTTGCTCAAATATATCTTCTAGTCCTGTCTCTCTCTTCATCCCCTCAAGGTCCCAATAATTCTGACATTGGAATGTTTCATGACATCATTTATTTCTCTAATTTTGTTTCATGGATTTTAAACTGTTTGTTCCAGACCTCCTCCCATTCCTTCTCTTCTATCAGTTTGTCTTCTAGATCACTAATTCATTCTTCTGCCTTATTTACCCTCGCTATTAGAGTATCTCCATTAGATTGGATCTCATTGATAACATTTTTAAGTTCTGCCCGATTGGCTCTCATTTCTGCCCTTAGAGAATAATAGTTTTCTCCATCGTAGCTATTGTCTGCATAGCTGTTACCTTGAAGTCTATTTCCAACGTCTTGCTTATAACCATGTCCATTAGTTCTGTAATGGAGGTCACAGTCTCTGAGTCTTTCCTATGTTGGGGGTTCCTCCTCTTAGTCATTCTGTTGAGGGGTGACTGAGGGAATGCACAGAGTCCAAATTATTGGCCAAAACCCAAGCAAGATGCACCTTTTTTTATGGAACCTTAGGGTTGTTGGCCTCTTGTTCTTCCAGGGGAAGTACAGTTCTTCTGGGAGAGGGCCCTACCATACTGTTACTCAAGCAACCTTGTTAGGGCTGAATTGCCCTGTCCCCTGTGGGGAGGGATGGGCTCAGTGAAAACTGGTTTGGGGAGGCTTTTGTACTCTGGTGACTTTCTCTGGTGGCTTTCTGTGTCTCCAGTGATAGTCAGACCAGAAGTGACCATATCCAAACATCTGTCTCAGAACAGAGAGATCACAGTCTTCTTCTCAGTGGCTCTCCAGGGCACATTGTCCCCATTTCTGTCTGTGCTGCCATGAACTGCAGCATCCTGGGTTGTGCATCCAGCAGCAACACTCCCAGGCCTCAATTCCAGGCCCAGGCATGTCTCTGCCCTTTGTTCTTCTAAAACTTCCAGCTGCCCCAAGTTCCCATGTGTGACCACACAGCTCCAGGTTTCAATCTGGGGGGGCTGCCCTAAAGTTCCTTCCACACTGCTATTGGTCTGTGAGTCTATGCCCGGTCTCCAACATGGGAGGTTTTTGCGCTCTCACTGTGCAAGATCTGAAGGCTCCCTCCCCCTTTCATTTATCTTCCAATATCTGTCATATTCATGGATCTCTGCTTCATAACTTGAGACCAACTGTCTGAAATACTCTGTTTGTAGAGATCCAGATATATCTTTTTACATCACAGGCTGATTTTGTGGGTGTTCAGAATGGTCTGGAAGATATCCAGCTCAATTCAGAGGACTGCTTGAAATAGGGTCTCTTACTCCTCTGCCATGTTTGCCCCCTCTCCAACAATTTGTAGTACTTTTATAGCAGATATATGTAACTTACTATTTGATCTCCCTGAACAGCAGAATCCCTGACAGCAATCGAGGTGGTTCTCTATTTGTTCCCTTTTAATACCTTGCATGGCCCTAGATAGACTATTTCTTAAGTTTTTCCTAATGCCATCTAAATTGATGAAAAGGAGAAGAAACATCAACCTATTTGTAGATTCTAAGTATTGTGTCTTCTTTTGTTCAGTAAGACAATCACAAGAAAAGCATGTAAATAAAATTTGTCTCCCCAATTAATATAAACCAATTATGTATATAGTAAAGGAAACTTTTACATACTGAATGTGTGGAGTTTTGGAATAAATACTATGGAAAGAAAAACCTCATTTCTGATTTAAAAAAAAAAGAGGAGAGTGAGAGAGAATTATTTGTTAAAAAACAAATTACTACTTCGATGATGGAATGAGGAATTGATAATAGGGGTTTGGGGAACACAATATACTATAAGAGTTATCAACATTATCAGTGTCCTTGTCATTACTGTCTAACCATTGATCATCATCCCTAATCTTATTTGAACTATAAGTAGACTTTACCATGATTCATCAATCATTCCACCTTGACACACTGTCTTCATTTGACTTTCAGAAAACTTCTTGGTTTTCTTCCTTTCAAATTAATGGCTGTTTTTCATCTCTTTTACTGCTTCTTCTTCATCTTGCTGACGTCTTAAAGCTGGTGGTTTCTGGCATTCAATCTTGATTCTCTTTCCTCATATAAAATTCACACTTTTGTGTTTTATAAAGTCTTATAACTTTAAGTATTATCTATATGCAAGCAACTACCTAATGTGCATCTCTAGCACAGACATCTCTTCACATGGATGTACAGAAAAATTCACAAAATGATATTACAACAACTAAATAATTTTTAAGTTAGTATTTATTATTCACTTGACGTTTTTGTCTTTCTTTTTCATTAAATTTTTTCTTTTATTTAGTAGTTCTGTGTGCATACTTTATAATGAATATTCTATACTTTAGAACATACTTAATGTTCTATACCTTGAATGTTCCAAACTTTAGAATGAGTGTTCTATAAATAAACAATGCCTGGCTTTTTAAAAAACTGATTGATGTAGATTTATTGCAACATTGATATATTTGAATTTATTATTTTGCAGTCTTATCTTGCATCTTCTATTGAATATGCTTCTATGTCCTTCCATCATTGCAGTATCTTCCTTTTGATTGTCAGAGTATTTTTAATCTATTTTTTGTGCTAGTTATAAAGTTATACATTCTATTTTTAATCTTTGTAGCTATTGTAGACATTTTATCATTATTTTTAGGTCTTCAAAGTCTAAGATTAATCAATATTTTTACTAATATCCCTTAATGCAAAAATGAAGGAGAAATAAAGAACTTCTCAGGCAACAAAAACTGAGATAACTTTTTGCCAGCATATATGACTTATGAAAAAGGCTCAAAATTCTTCAGAAAGAGGGAACATAATACAGGTTAAATGTGTTTCAATTGGAATTGGCTTCATAGAATACTTTTCTTCTATCTTCAAATAATTTGATATAACATGTTATTAGTGTTTTACATATTGCCTTTCCCTTCCTGTTTTCCTCCCTTATAATAACAAACTGATGACCTCCATTTTCCTATGACCATTAACTAGAGCTGCAATCTATTCAGATAGTTAAAACTTTTTAAAAGTTTTTATTTAAATTCCAGTTAGGTAACTTATGGTGTAATATTAGTTTCAGGTGTACAATTTGGTGATTTAGCATTTCCATACAACACCTGATGCTCATCACAAGTGCACTCCTTCATCCCCATCACCTATTTAACCCAACCTCCTCCCCTCCCCTCTGTTAACAATCAGTTTTTCCTCTATAATTGAAAGTCGTTTCTTGCTTTACTGCCTTCTTTTTTTTTCCCTTCACTCATTTGTTTTGTTTCTTAAATTCCACATATGAGTGAAATCACATGGTGTTTTTCTCTGACTGACCTACTCACTTAGAATAATACTTTCTAGCTCCATCCATGTTGTTGCAAATGGCAAGATTTCATTCATTTTTATGGCTGAGTATATATGTATGTGTATGTGTGTGTGTGTGTGTGTGTGTGTGTGTGTGTGTATATATATATATAATATCTCACCTCTTCTTTATACATTCATCAGTCGGTGGATATTTGGGCTCTTTCTCTGATTTGGCTATCATAGATAATACTGCTATAAACATCGGGGTACTTGTATACCTTTGAATTGGTATCTTTGTATTTTTGGCTAAATGCCTAGTACTGCAATTACTGGACTATAGGGTAGTTCTAGTTTTAACTTTTTGGGAAACCCCCATATTATTTTCCACAGTGGCTGCACCAGTTTGCATTCCAATTAACAGTGCAAGAGGGTTCCCATTTCTTCATATCTTTGCCAACACCTGTTGTTTCCTTTATTGTTGATTTTAACCATTCTGACAGATGTAAGGTGAAATATCATTGTAGTTTTTATTTCTATTTCCCTGAAGATCAGTGACGTTGAACATCTTTTCATGTGTATGTACTCTGGAAAAATGCCTATTCATGACTTCTGCCTCTTTTTTATTGGATTATTCATTTTGAGTGTGTGGAGTTTGATGAATTTTCTATAGGTTTTGGATACTAACCCTATATTGGATATGTTTTGCAAATATCTTCTCCCCTTCCATAAGTTTCCTTTAAGCTTTTTTGATCCTTTACTTCACTGTGAAAAGCTTTTTATTCTGATGAAGTCCTAAAGGTTAACTTTTGCTTCTGTTTCCCTTGTCTCAGGGACATATCTAGTAAGAAGTTGCTATGGCTGATGTCAAAGGAGTTACTGCCATGTTTTCCATGATTTTAATGGTTTCCTGTCTCATATTTAGGCCTTTACTCCACTTTGAGTTTATTTTTTGTGTATGGTGTAAGAAAATCATCCAATACATTCTTTTGTATGTTGCTGTCCAGTTTTCCCAATACCATTTGTTGAAGAGACTTTTTCCCATATTTTCAGATAGTCTTTCCTGTTTTGGTGAAGATTACTTGATTATAGAGTTGTGGGTTCATTTCCGGGTTTTTTATTCTGTTCCATTGATCTATGTGTCTATTTTTTTTTTAAGATTTTATTTATTTATTTGTCAGAGAGAGAGAGGGAGAGAGAGCGAGCACAGGCAGACAGAATGGCAGGCAGAGGCAGAGGGAGAAGCAGGCTCCCTGATGAGCAAGGAGGCTGATGTGGGACTTGATCCCAGGATGCTGGGATCATGACCTGAGCCGAAGACAGCTGCTTAACCAACTGAGCCACCCATTTTTATACCAGTCTTGTGTAACTCGCTGTTTAACATTAAATAATAATATTGTTTCAGAATACTATGGCTGCAACAAAGGAGGGAAAAAATATAAGGGCTAACATTGTTTTCCTCAACCCAAAAGAATGCTTTATAGTATAAGGATTTCAATTAAATTGCTAAACTTCTTAGTGAAATAAATATATATCCTCCACATTCAATGTCATTATATTTAAACATTCTTTTATAAACAAATTCTCCCCAGCAGTTCTCAAAATGTTTGAATTCAGAATATTGTCATAATGAAGGTGCTGGAATTGAAGCAATGTTGCATACTACATTCCACTCCCCAATTATCTCTGCTACTTTTTTTTTTCATAGTAGATACTTCTTTCAATTTTAATTTCCTCTTGGCTGAAATACAAACCGGTGTGAAGACTAAGCAGATGGTTGTCACAAACAGAGGGATGCAATTTATGGGAGATTTTCCAGTTTGGTAGTAGAAAAAGGAATTAGTCACCAAACTCATTTTATTTTTCATGAGTATTATGTGCCAAACCTTTCTTACAACCTGTGGAAAATAATCCTATTTGTGAACCTGAACACCTTATAAAACATTTAACTGAATTGTCAGTATGTCAGTTTGCAAGTAGCTAGTAATTTTCAGAGTACTGCAATGATTTTCTTCTTAATAATAAAAAGAAATATATATATATATATATATACACACACACACACAAACACATACACACACACATATATACACATATACAAAATGATTAATTAAGAAATAAGTTTATGCTTTTATTTTGTATTGTTAGGCAGTCTTTGCCTTGAACTGAATTGTGGTCTATTCAAATGAATTTTAGGAGAAAATATTTATATTTTTTGTGTTGTGGGGGGAGTATTTAAGTGTTTTTCTCTTTTTCTTAGGGTGACTGTTTCCTTAATGTGAATGGATTCATATGCTGAATTCAAACTTGGTAACAAGAAGAGGAGGTGAGGGAGAAAATCTACTTTTCAAGTCCAGAAAGAAATGCTATAGTAAGTTTTGTATTTTATGAATTCTGAGAAATTGCATATGCTTTAGCATAGAAGGGTATTGCCAAATTGCATTGGTTCAGAGAGATTTTTGATATATAAATTAGCCTTAGGAAATGAAAGCTACTCAATTTTGAAATTTCCTATGTTATTTTCATTAAGTATGTTAATTTAAGTTTAACATACAATAGATAGAAACTTAAAGTATGGAACTAAATCACAGAATGTAGGGCCACTTTAAACACAAGCCAATCATTAGGCTTACCTGAGTGTTAATAAGGACCTCCAGACTCCTATCTCTATTTCCTTTAGATAAACTTAAACGAGAAACCGCTGAGAAATAGTTTTATCTCATTTACTCTAAAGAGAGTCATGACACAATTCTTGAGGAAGATATAGGATTACAATTTAAATAAATTCACCTGAAAAGAGGAAACAATACATTTATAAAGTATGTGGCTGAATTTTTTTACTTAGTTTTTTTTTAATATAAAACCAAATACAGCATTTATCTTTTTGATATTCATTGTATTGTCAATTTTCAAAGCCTATTAAAAATGTACAGGTCATCCTTAATACTACCTGCCAAAATACTAAAAGTGACATAAAAGTGAATGAATAAAAGTATAGAAGGATATATATATATATAACATATATATATATATATATATGGCACTCAAATTCATTTTGGAATATATCTTATTGGTTCAAGTATAAGGCAACATTAACTTCTATTTTTTTTAATAGAACAGAGTAGTTTAAAATACACAAATACCTCCACCCACCATGAATAATTTAAAAAGTTGGGTGAACTGTAAAAAAATAAAGTTGAATTTTAAAAAATTATCTGTTTATAGGCATGAGAAAGTTACTGAAGCAACCAGGATGAGAAAGACCAATATTATCAAGAAGGGAGGACCAGACAGTTGACCCCAAATTTTGCATTTGGTTTTCCTGGGGATAGCATTTGCCAATTCTGGGCACAGAGCAAAAGACTGAGAATCCAGGCTTTTCCCTACTTCTGAAAGACATCGAAACCATCAGAACTTCTGGCAGAATTATAGAGAGAATTATAAAACTAAAGATATAGGAGGCTGAGTCTACATGGCCACTCAGGGTGAAGATTTCCCACATGCATAAGAGATCATGGTATTCAGATATCTTAGGGTTCCCTTCCACTCGTGACAAAATGAGTATTTTTTCAGAAGTTGTTCTCAGACGGACTCTCTGAGCATTCAATAACAAGGTGTTGGCAATTTGATAATTGGTATTGTATTAGATTGCTGGGGCTGCTATAACAAAATACCAAAACCTGGATTCCTTATACAATAAAAATTTATTAGCCTATAATTCTGGAGGTTAGAAGTCCAAGACCAAGGTGTCAGGAAGGTTGTTCTGCAGAGGAAAAGTGCATTCCATTTTCTAGCTTCTAATAGTTTGCTGAAAATCTTTGACATTTCTTGGGTTATAGATCCATCATTTTGATCCCTGCCTTCACATTCCCACAGCATTCTCCCTGTGTACATATCTGTTTCTGTGTCCAAATCCCTTATTTTACAAGAGCATCAGTTATACTGGATTACAGTCCAACCAAATGTGATTACATATAAAAGGGCCCTATTCCCTATTCCCAAATAAGGTCATTTTCTGAGGTACTGGGGGTTAGAGTCTCAAAATTTTGGGGGTGCACACAATTAGATCCATAATGGGGTGCCTCATTTCCAGGGATGTCATAAGTAACTCTGACTTCTCAATATTTTTTTCTGCATAATTTCTGACAATATCAACATCTTGCTGATATAGGTGATTTGGGACTACTCACTTCTGTTTTGATAATTATCACATCTTATTATTTAGTTTTGTTGCAGAGATTGTTTATGGATTTTATTATGCCTATTTGCACTTGCAGAAAATATTTTGAGATTCAGCAACTATACTACTACCATTCTGCTGTTAGCTTCCTAATAATACTCAATACTCTATGAATTTTTTCAGTTTTGGTAATCATATTCTTTATTTCTAGAAAAATTTCAACCACTTTCTTCTTTATCATTTTTCTGTCTTCAGTTCTCTCTATAAATAATAGAGAAATACCTTTGGGAAATCCTTATAATCATTGGTTTAGATGTACTTGGATTATCTTTTCTGTCTGTAACTTTTTACCTATATTTTCCTCATCTTCATTTCTCCACATTGCCTCCATATAGATTTTTTTTTCTTTTTAAATATTTTATTTATTTGACAGAGAGAAATCACAACTAGGCAGAGAGGCAGGAGGAAGCCGGCTCCCTGCAGAGCAGAGAGCCCGATGCGGGGCTTGATCCCAGGACCCTGGGATCATGACCTGAGCCGAAGGCAGAGGCCCCAACCCACTGAGCCACCCAGGTGCCCCACCTCCATATAGATTTAATACTTTCTGTTTCTTAGGTCATTATCCTCTCTTCAGTTTGTCAAGACCATAATTTATTCCCTATTTTCATAATTTATTCCCTATTTTCCTACTGTATTTTTATAATTTTTAGATGATTCTTTTTAAAGCTTACTTGTTAATTCAAAACCTCTAACAGATGTTATTATTCTTTCTAAAATTTTAGATTTTTGATCATACTTCATTTAACAACTTTTCAGATATTATACTCCTTCTATTTTTTTGGATGTGTTGGTTTTTTTGTTTGTTTGTTTTGGAATCTTGAATTTATATCTCATAGCATAGAATTTATTTTTTAAAAAAGATTTATTTACCTATTTTAGAGAAAAAGAGAGAGAACAAGGGGAGGGGCAAAGGGAGATAGAGAGAAGCAGACAGGAGCCCAACATGAGGCTCAGTCCCCCCACCCTGACATCATGACCTTAGCTGAAACCAAGGTTCAAATACTCAACTGACTGAGCCACCCAGACACCACCCCCAACCCCTATATAGAATTTCTTGATGAATTTTGTAATTTTTGCTTGAGATACATACTTATGTGAAGAGTTTTCTTTGTGTGTTCAATAGGTTTTATCAGTTACTTCATTCCAAGGTCTTTGGAATTCATGTCTCCAAATTAAATCTTGTGTTAGCAACTATAGATCAGAACCTGGTTCTGTCTCCAGCCTTCAATGTGTGCCTCTGATTCTTCTTTTCCAGATATAAGGAACTGTAAATTTTCTGTTGAATCCTGGGTGAATGGGTAACAAAAATTTCTTTCCTGTTTATGAGTCAGACGTGTAACATCACTCCTTACCTCAAACATGAAGGTTAGTGTCATTTTTCTGACATTGGTGGTTTGTACTTGACTCTAGATTTCAAGCATAAAAACACAAGTTTGTAAAGCCTGTACCTTATGCCAGCTTTTAAATGACCTCCTGACTTTAATGCCAACTCAGAAGCCTGACTTTCCTTTCAATATAGGTTTTGCAGAGAATTCGATCTTTTTTTTACACATTGACATTTATTTAAATCGTTTTTTTTTAATTACCTCTTATAAGTTTGAAGCAGATTTTTAAGTTTCAAAACGTGTTAATGCTACCATCTTGTCTCAAAATTCCAAGAATATTTAGGGTATTATAAAGGCACTCAATAGTCAGTAACCAAGCATAGAGATCTTTCTTTTTAAAAGTTATCCCAATTAACTGCAGCTTTATTTTTAATCCCATTTGTGAGAGCTAACCAAGTCAGTTTGTCTTCTTACATATACCATGTATCTTAAATTCTGGTCCTATATCTATTTCCCTAGTTCACCAAAGCTCAGAATGGCCATTGTATTCTTTCAGTTAACTTAAAAATGAGGTTATCCCTATCTTCCTCTTGAGAAGATAATGAGTTTGTGAAGATAGAGGATAAACACCTTACTTCCAAAATAGACGCTGTAAGGATGAACAAATTTCTTTCTTCTCTAGGTCACTTGGCAGATGGATCACCACACGCCTCCTAAATATTCCTCCTATGATTAATTAGTCACTTGGCACAATGAAACATGACTTAGTCATACTTTCAAGAATGAAGCCCTTAAGACACTATTCTTATAATTAGGTAGCAAAAAGGTCACAGTTCACAAATCTGGCTCCAGGTGAATTTTCATTAAAAATTTTATAAACTTGATAGTATTAATAAGTTTATGAAAGTATTAAGATCCTGAATTATAATTCATAAGAGAGTTTAATAATTTTAAATAGTATGTTTAAAAAATTAAGATGCATGTATATGGCTATCAGTTATTATCATCATACAAATATAGTTTTTCATATATTATAATTTTAATACTTGAAACTAAACTTTATATAAAATATGAAAAGTTTAGAATAAGTTATCCTAAGATAACACTGTGGCAAATCAGTGACAGTATCTGCCAAGGTAATCAGAAATGTCAGGTTTAATTTTAACATGCTTGAAGCATTTATTTAACCATCTGCCTACCTCCCTTAGCAACATAGGAAAAAAAACACAACACAAAAAAACCACGTGGATATCAGTGAAACACACAAGGTAAGAACAGACCTTCAATGAAATGTTACTATGCTGTTTCAAAAATATATTCTAGGTTAACTTTACTCTAAATCATGGTAGTATACAACTATAGGAACTCATAAGCAAAAAGCATACTAATACCGAACTAAAGCCCGTGGCACATATATCAGAATTGTTGGCTAGAAAAGAAACACACAAGTTCTTTTGTTTATATTTTGGCCCTAAAATCCTATTGTACCTAGTCATATACTCCTGAAAATTCACATCAGTCATAGGACAAACCAAATCTTCCTAGTTTCTATAAATGCAGACACTGTGTCAAATCATTTATTTTTATGCCAATGTTCCCCAAAAAATATTTAATGGAAAAATGATTTGTAGCATGCTGATAGGCATTAGAAATGTTCCCATTATCTTAGTAAAATTGGTGGCCAGAAAAATCTAATTTAACTGAATCCACTTATGGAATTTAATTTCATAGTAAATAATTTTAATATTTTGATTCGCACCCATATTGTACGTTATGAAAAATAACGGAAATCAGTTAAGACCATTATTTATTTAACAAAATATAGGTTCGTATTATACTACTTTTAGAAATAAAGAATGGCATCTTAATGTTTGCATCATTTTTCTACTAATACCATGCAATAGTATGATATTACATACTGGACTTCACATTTGACCTTTATATAAAACTATGGTAAGGATCACTTTTGCAAAAATATCTGAAAACTATTTCAATTTTCTTAAAAGCTTCTTAATATTTAGATATTTAATCAGTCCTTGCATTATTTGCAACATTATTCATCTGTTTCACCGACTAACTGTATTTAACTGTTAAGCTATAACTCTTTAACCACACAATAAACTGTGACTGTTTAACCATACAATACAATCAGGCATAGACTGTGCCATTGCTGTATTGGCTATTTATTTGTCTCTCAATTTCAAACTGCTGAGTTTGCGAGTCTAAAGCTGTATTTGTCAATCTGTCTTGCGAGGGGCTTTCTTCAGGCACCGCCAATAGGAAATAGTGGTAGGAAATCACAAGGCAGAAAGAAGAATGAAACGTTTGTGTTTTCTCTCAATAAATATGAACGTTGCTGAAGGTCATCTTGTGGCAACAGGAAGAATGAGGTAAGTTTGGATTCCTGCAGCCTGAGCAGAGGCAGCACACCTGTTGACACTGTAGCTCTTGTCATCAATGCATTTTTTGGGGTGGATCGAAAGCCAAACTTAACAAAGTCTCTAAAATAAAGCAGCAGTTGCAGGCTTGTGGGTTCCAGAATGAGTGTGGCAGTTTCTCAACATTACCTTTCTTTTGCTCATCCAGTGACCCTTTGTTTTTGCCTTTGCTCTTGTAGCCTCTCCAACAACATTAGGACCTTTTTTTTTTTTTTTTTCCTGGATTGAATTTTGGCTGTTTGAAATTAATAAAATGATTTCTGTTATTTTGACTGTGCACACTGACACAGGACTGAAATGTTGATCATGGGGGGTAGGGATATATTCTCCTATGAAGATAGTGGTGCTAGACACTAATTTTTAAGCGATTATTTTGAGAATATTGTAGTGTAAAGATTACTTCTGTTTCTCCCAAACAAAGGTACTTTGGGAGCCAATTTGATGACATTCTTAGGCAACAGGAATGTACTTTAGTCTGAGGTAGAGGTTACCATAGCCAAATCATTTCTGGAAAGGTGGTGTTTTGGACTGAATCATGTTTCCCTAAAATTCAGATGTCAAATCCTTAACCCCTAGTTCCTCAGAATATGACTGTATTTGGAGATAAGGCCTTTATAGAAGTAATTCAGATTGAATGAGATCAAACAGTTGGCTCTAATCCAAAATGCCTGGTGTCCTTATAAGAAGAGATCAGGACATACAGAAAGAGAGACCACAGGGAATGTGAACCCACAGAGAAAAGGACACATGAGGGCATAATGAGAAGGCAGCCATCTGCAAGGCGGGAGAGGGCTCAGTAGAAACCAAACCTGCCAACACCTTATCTTGGACTTTTAGCTTCCAGAAGTGTAAGAAAATAAACTCCTGTTGTTTAAACCATCCAGTCTGTGGTATTTTATTATAGCAGTCCAATCAGACTGAGAAACAGGGTGAAACTAGGTAAATAGGTTTCTTCATTGTGCCAATCTCCATTGTGATTTTTTTCAATGAGATTATGCCATTTGTTTTTCCCCAAGCTGCTCACTCACCTCTTTTTCTTCACAGAACAGCTCACAAATCTGGTATCAGCAGAACATGCTTTACAAATCTTAACACTGTACGTCTTGCTCTTTGTCTCATTTCTTCCCCCTATCCCCAAGTTTATAATTTCTTTAATAAGTCATTTAGGGCTATGACTCTTGAATCCAGACAGCACTGTTTTGTATCTTTTCACAATTGTAGCTATAGATATCATATTTAAAATCCTAATACATACTTCTCAGACAGTTTCTCCATCAGCCCCTCTTCAAAGGTGAATTTCCATCTGTGGGCATGACTTCATGACTCCCTTATCTCCTTGATACATGCCATAACGAAATCAGAAATTAACTAGAAGTCTCGAAGAAAACAAAGGGACATATTTCAACATGATGTCAGTACACTCGAATCTCTGAAACATATCAATGTTTTGTCTAAGTCCAGGATATAAAGTCCTCACACGTTTGGAAGATTCATTAAATTTTTGTTTTCTTTTGTTTTTGTTTTAATAAAGTTTGTTTAACTGTGTAACAAATTTCCCCCAAACTGTCAGTGTTTATTATCACACAGCCATCATAAGCTGGAAACTTGGAATCAGCTTAGCTTGTAATTGGGCAACAGAGTTTCTTGTGAGGTTTTAGTCCAGATGTTGGCCAGAGCTGCAGTCCTCTGAAGGACCAGTGAGGGCTGGAGAATCGTCTTCCTAACTCATGTGGCTGCTAGTAGGATGGTTTGTCCCTCATTGGCTGGTCTCCAGAAATCTCAATTCCTTACCATGTGAACTTCCCATTGCATGAGATCTAGCTTTTCCAGAACCAAGATCCATGAGGGAGGAATAAGCCAAAATGTCTTTAATGACCTACCCTTATAAGTGACATGCCATCACTTCTGGCATATTCTATTGGTCATAGAGACCAGCCCTGATGCAAGGTGAGAGGGGACTGACTATACAAGAGTGTGAATACCAGGAGGTCAGGACCATTGGGGCCATCTTGGAGGCTAGCTATTACAATAGAAAAATGTAAAATAAGTTGTCAAATTAAATTTTCAAAAAGACTTTATTTGTTTATTTGACAGAGACACAGCGAGAGAGGGAACATAAGCAGGGGGAGTGGGAGAGAGAGGAAGGCTTCCGAAGGAGCAGGGATCCTAACATGGGGATTGATCTCAGGCCCCCGCAATCATGGTCTGAGCTGAAGGCAGATGCTTAATGACTGATCTACCCAGGTGCCCATCAAACTAAATTTTGACATAAATTACTTATGTCTTCCTTAGGTTTTTACTTTAAATATCTTGTCAATATAATCTATCTCAGGATTTTTAGTTCTATGATTCTTGATAGTTTTAAGTTTATGAGCTATTCCAATAATTTTATAACCACAATGAATATTAAGGAAGTTGTGCTTGATGCCTCAACTAAACTGGGTTGCTCAGTTGGTGGTTAAGTGTCCCACTCTTGATTTCGACTCAGGTCATGATCTCAAATCTGTGAGAATGAGCCCTGCATTAGGCTCCACACTGGGCATGAAGCCTGCTTAAAATTCTGTCTTTCCCTTACCCTCTTTCTCCTCCTTCCTCCCACCAACCTCTCTCTCTTCCTTCTGAAAACAACAAAAAAATAAACAAAACACAAAAGTTTTGCTCAAACTTGTGGAAAAAGTAGAGCATCTGAAAAACAAATGTGGGATAGCATGAACTTGTCTGGCCTCACTTGGATCTAACACATTTATTTTATATCAGACTTGTTCTCGTAATTCAAAAAAGTCATTCATAATAAACTGCAAAATGGGCAATAAATTTATGTATCAGATAATCCATATTAAAGTACTTCTAACTTCATTCTAACATAATGAAAGGCTTTCACTCAGAAAAAAAAAGTATTTTCCTCTTGAATACCCCTAGAATTTTTAGTTATCAGAGTTATCAGAGAAATTCATTGGGTTAACCTCCAAATATAGAATTCGATAGCATTTTACACAGTTTTGGTGAATGTGTTATCATACATGTAATTTCTTGAGCTTGGAATCTGAGCCCTTCTTTCTGATTTCTGATCTCATCTTATTCCTCCACATCCAAGTCATAAGCAAATTCTGTTGAGTAAACCTCCAAATTATATGACAAATCCATCCACTTTTATCAGTTTCCACCTTATCAATCCTACTGTGGGACATTAACATTCCTTCTTTGGTCTATGCAACACCCTTGTATCTGCTTTCTCATTATTCTTCTTCAATCCAATTTAGTCCTCACTCAGAAACCAGAGCCATTATATCAAATGGAAACACAAAGATAAAAATTGTCAATGGTTTCCCATTACATTTAGATAAATATCCAAACTCATTATAATGGACTTCAATGCGCTATATTATATTTACATTCTAGACTCAATTCTTTCAAATTTCCAAGCCCAATAGTCCTTCATTTACTCAAATGAACACTTTTTATGCCTTTAACTCTTCACGCGTGCACTGTTCTCTTTAAAAAAGTTTTTCTCTATTCTTCTTATGATTGATTTTTTTCACTCTTCAAGTTTCAACTTAAATACTATCTCCTTGTAGAGGGTTTTCCTGAACAACTGTCTTTTGTTAGAAAGAGGTGATTTCTTTTTATGGTAACATCTTTCAACCAATAATCCTCGACCTTGTTATTTCTCTATGATAACAATGCCCTCCCCATTGTTTTCTTTACTTATTTTTATATTTTCCAATTGTCATCTAGCATGTAAAAATTCTTTCATTCTCCTCGAGGCTGAAATGCCTACCACATGGATACTTTTGAATTATTTTTTAATATTTTTAATAAATATGTGGATAAATATATAGCCAAAGATTCATTACAAATTACTATCCAAATTGAAAAATTGGAAGTTTCTCTTCTGCAGTTCTGTTCAGAGCATGGCCATTCAACATGTCAGTATGCCTTATTGCCTTTCTGCCTTCCACTGTGGATAGCTTTAGCAAGCACAGAAATTTTCACAGTTCAACCAAATTCTTTTTAATTTCCAGAATCACACCAGACACACTTTTTCCTAAATGGAGAGTAGCTTTTGGTATTTGAAAATTATTTCCAAATAATCAAAATATTTTATTATAAGTCAAATACTTTTTATAGGTGAAAACCTAAATGCTAACCGATGGCTAGCCAGAAACAAAATATGACCTTAACTTATCAAAAAAAAAAAAAAAAATAGAGAGATAGAATCACTTCCTTGTAGTCTGAAAGTCAGCCAGTCCTCTTAACAGGTTTTTAGCTACTGGAGCTACTATGGCATTATAGCCACTAAAAACATTCACAGATAACAGGGAATCCAACAAATGGAAACTAATAAAAGGTATTAACCACAGTCCACCATTTATAATGCCTCAAAAAAAGTCTTGGCATCATAAATGCTTCCTAGCAGTTCAAAAATCACAAATGCTTTCAACATCTCAAAAGCAGAAAACAGCAGGATAAAGAAGTCTGTACTTTTTTGGTACTTTCAGCCATGCTGCTGGATGACCCTTCTTAGACAAAGTTGCCATATTTAAATAAAGTGCCTATAGTATGGCTAACAGACAGGAAATGATGCAGACCAACAAATTCAAGACAGAGAAATCGCAAATCAAAAAACACTTCATTTGTTCAACTACTTGACAACTTTTTAAGTTTTAAATATCATAAACATCACAAAAATATTGAATTTATATACCAACATAAAACAATTTTTACTTTTTCTTGTCTCACAACTGCTGATGACAAAAATTGTACATTTATATTTATTATTTCACATTCTAATCAGATATAGGGTTTTTAATTTTTTCAAATAGTAACTTCAAGTAAGTAAGTTTCTATATCTCTTCCCTCACAAATAGTTTTACTCCTAATAAGGTCTACTAAGTCTTCTCTAATGATTTTCATTTTTAATGGATATGAGGGTATGATTATTATACTCTACTTTGGTTTATTCAGTTGGAAGATTGTCTGATTCTCAATCAATGCCTAATACTAATTGTATGTCTATTATGTGACTTGCACCTTGTTAAGCTCTGTATAAAATTCAGTCAGGTTTATGTTCCTTTATATGTACCCTAGAGATGGATCAGGCAGAGATAAAGCTGAGCACCTCAAGGCCTCATTCCACTCTGGCCCCTGAAAAATCTCTAGTTTCATTTGGAAGTAATGTTACCTCCTGAGTATGTTTTGGAGATGTCTTGGATCAAAGATATAGTTTCCATTTCCAGTGCTCCTGAAATGTGTTTTTTAGAATAGAAAAGCACAGTGGAGGTGCTGTGAGAAAGATCATGATAATCCTACTGCATACAAGGCACTGTCTTAGCAAAACTCACTTTTAGATCCTTTCATTTGCACTTGACAAAAGGCTTCCACTATATTTTTTTCCTTCATTTGCAAAAATTTAATTTTTCTCAGAATTCATGGAATTCCAAGATAGATATCTGCTAAAAATACAGAAATATAGATTATAATATCTGGGATAAAATTTTATAACCATGGCATATACTAGAGCAAAAATAGATTCAACATTTTACTAATCAGTCATTAAAATGGGAATGCTAAGCTTTGAGAGATCTTCAGTTTTGTTTTGTGGTGGCACTATATTTTTTATCACAAGAAAAATGAAACAGCATGGTAGAAAAGTTGTAGCTATTAGTTTGGTAGCAAATTGAGGTAGACTGAAAATTTGAATCCATCCTATCCTAATGTTGGCTTTTTATGAACATACTCCTTGAAATTAAGATTCACATAGTATTAAGATATAAAGTTTGCTATTAAGAACACTGACATTATACTAGTTTAAAAAATGTGTTTTATATTAGTTTATAGATAACCCTTCTCACCTTAACATCATGCATCCATAGAAATGATTCCTCCATTATAACACCTTTTAATCACCACTATTTCAACAATATTAGTTGTGAGGTTTTATTAAATATTTTTTCCAGGTTAATAAAACATCTAAATATCAGAGAGAAGGTACTACCTCCATCAATGTCTGAAATTCCAAGGAAGGCTTGGTCCTTTAATAAAAATTTTAAGTTATCCAGACTTTAGCTATCATTTATTTTAAAGGCTTATTAAAAGATAACAGCATTAAGTATTTGTTTACAGCTGAATTGTTAGAAACATGTTCCAACACCCCCAATGAGGCAATCAGCCAGGAAACATCTTGCCAACAAATCTCTGTGGAATGATCTAACATTTTTTTTGGCCCCTTGATTTCTCTGATGACTAGAAACAAAGCATAGTCTGTGTTTTAGAGGTACTCCATGATTTATGTGGGAATGGTGATCTCATTTCCTGGCTCAACAATTTGCTCATCATTGCTTTTCTACTTTATCTTTGTAACGCTTCTCTGCTTCAAACTCATGAACTATTAGTTTACCTGTGTATTTTTGAAGTTATTCCCTTAGCAGAACAAATGATTTGAAAATTAGTTCTTTAAAAATGGCAATTGAATCAAAAGGAAAGTTGTTTCTGAGTTGAAAAGGGAAATTTATAGAAATCATATATTTTTATTGGCATAAATCTAAAAGCTGAGGTCCTTTATAGAAATGGATATGGTAGCCAGAACTCTAAAAATAGCCTCCCAAGATTACCTGAACTAATTTTGGGGAGTATAAATATGATTATATTTCATGATTGTGAATATGTCCCAGGCTGTAGCAAAAGGACTTTGCAGAGGGGTGACTGGCTGGCTCAGTCACTAGAACTCCTGACTCTTGATTTTGGGATTATAATTTGAGCACCATGTTGGGTGTAGTGATTACCTAAAAATAAAAGCTTTTAATAAGATTTTTAAAAAATGATTTTGTAGATATAATTATGAATGATCAATTTACTTTGATAATGATGAATGATCAATTTATTTTAAAATAAAGAGATTGCTTTGGATTATCATGTGGGCCTAATCACATGAGCCCATTAAAAGCAGAGAATTTTCTACATCTAATAAGAAAAGGGGGAAATCAGAAAAATAGGAAGCTTTAGATTGACCCATTGCTGTTGGCTTGACAAGGAGGGCATCATGTGTAAGGACTAGATTTTGGTCTCTAGGAGTTGAGAGTGGTCCCTACTGACAGTAAGGAGGGAGAAAGGTCTTCATGCCTCCAACTCACAGAACTGAATTTAGCCAACTTACACAAGACTGAAAGAGGATTCTTCCCCAGACTCTCTAGAGAAGAGCCCATCCTTACCACTACCTTGATTTCCACATTGTAAAACCATGATCAGAGATCCCAAGTGAGTCTACTCTTTCTGTCCCTACAGGACTTTGAGATAATAAGTGAGTGTTGTCTTAAGCCACTAAATTGTCAAACAGCAAAAGATAACTAATGCAGAGATATTCTGAATTGATCTCTGGATTCCTTCTTAGATATCATTATAAGAATTATTATAATTATTCCAAATATCTTAATACTTGTTAATTTCATTTGCAATGAAGTTAATGAAAATTTTCTCTATACTGTCAAATTAAACAATAGATTTCACTTAGGATATACATCCTCCATACTTATGTTTATATATCTTCCATACTTACAGTATGTTATTTAAGCATAAAAATAAGCAAGAACCCACTATGAGTGGTAACTGTAAAACATTAGGATTAAACTTTAATGAAAATTTAAAATGGAAAACTTTTATTTTCAAGTTTGTACATTTGACTTTTGTCACTCCTGGCTTCTACCTTATCCCTAAACTCATAGAAAGTACATAGAATGATACTGATAAGACCAGTTTTCATCAGATTTAGCTTTTTAAGATTCTATTATAGAACAGGCTTTCATGGGGCACCTGGGTGGCTCAGTGGGTTAAAGCCTCTGCCTTCGGCTCAGGTCATGATCCCAGGGTCATGGGATTGAGCCCCACATCGGGCTCTCTGCTCAGCGGGGAGCCTGATTCCCCCTCTCTCTCTGCCTGGCTCTCTGCCTACTTGTGATCTCTGTCTGTCAAATAAATAAATAAAATCTTAAAAAAAAAACAGACTTTCATATGACAAACGCCTACAATGTGTAGCATATATTTACTTTAATATTTCTTAAGTTAATCCATTTCAGAGCCATGTACATCAGGCAGCACTGGCATTATGTGTTTAACTCAATTCTATGATTATTTCAGTGCTCTTAATCTCTTTGAAAAAAGTTTAAATTATAAATTAAGTATAATGAAAATAACTCTGCGTTGAGAAAAATCACCTATTTAATTCGCAAAAATGTTAATCCGTTTCCTGTCTTTTATTTTTTTTTAAAGATTTTACTTATTTATTTGACAGTGAGAGACACAGTAAGAAAGGGAACACAAGCAGGGCGAGTGGGTGAGGGAGAAACAGGCCTCCTGCCTCTGAGCAGGGAGCCCCACATGGGGCTCAATCCCAGGACCATAGGTCATGACCTGAGCCGAAGGTAGCCCTCTAATGACTGAGCTACCCAGGTGCCCCACCTGTCCTTTAATTTTATTTCTCAAAGTTTCCTAATCCTTATTTTCTCAAATTCAAGTCTCTTTAATATAGAGGGAATTAAAATAACAGCTTGGAAACTTTAGTGAGATAATATCACCTTTTTAATCATGATTATAGATTTCTGTTAATCAGGATTATAGATTTCTGTATCTATAAGCTACCATTTGAGGTTTTATATCTCATTGGATTAGTGTTGCTTAAAAGGATTTGCTTCATTAAATCAAACAATTAATTTATTGCATAATTAATATATGATTTATTATTTCCTGTTTATATACTGTCTTTCCAATCAAGATAGGATTTAAGGATAAGTTGAGAAGTGCCTATGAGGTGTAATTTCAGAGATGTTTTATAACCCTTATGTATTTTGACTCCTTCCAGTTTCTACACCACCTCTCTTTCTGAAGGCATTTCTTCTTGGGAGATATAAAATATCATTGATTCATTGATTGATTCATTCATTTATCAATTCATGTTTATTTATTTATATATTTTATATATTTATAAATATTCTAAATATTTATAAATACATAAATAAATATTTATATGTTTATTTGTATATTTATATTTATATTCAGCATTTGTATAGATTATGGATGCTAAATTGGTGAGCAAGAAGTATTTATTACATTTTTATCCCATTTTGGAGATAGAGAAAATTAATACAATAACATGTATTGTGTGCTAACTTGACAAATGAAAAGAGTAAAATGGGAACATGAATATTGCCTTAAAGTATTAGGAAATGCTTCCATAATATGTGACATCTAAGAAGAATCTTGAAGAACAATGTACGTTGGATAAAGGAGGTGTGAAGTAACTATATTTATTTCTGTGACATTTCCTGGGGAATAGTAGGACAAATTCTATGTGTGGGAAAGGTTAAAGAAATTATGATACCTTTGAGGAGCAAGCTTTGTGACATTCAGAACTGCAGGTGAGCCAGATTTTAGAAGAGGATATTTGAACCAAGTGAGATTTGTATTTATATGGCTTTTTGTCTGAGGGACTAAGTCCTCATGGCTCAGGATAGGTGAAACTCAAGGAAAAAGCCAGAGGATTATTGATTTGGGGAGTCAGTAGATAGAGTTTGAGATTCCTGGGTACCTGGGATATGAGGTAGAATATACCAAAAGGAAAGAGTTCCAGAAAGGGTGACTATAACTATCTGGGTTTAAGTTCCATCCAAATATTTGGCTAATTTAAAAATGAGGTATTCCAAATGAAGTTTTTCAACTGGGGCTGTTAACATAAGCTGAATGGCTGAAAAAATTAAATGCAGTTTTCAGCTATTTCCCATTGCATGAAAAAGACAGTTTAGGATATGAGCCTAGTGAAATTAACTGCCTCTTATAACACAAAGCAGTGTTTCTCAGAAGAAGATAACAAAATCCACTGTCTCTGCAATATCTCCCACAATGTTCAATATACAATAAAGAAATGCTAGTAATGCAAAGAAACTATAAAATGGGACCATAGCAGAGAATATGCTGCTAAAAGATATGTCTTTTTTTTAAGATTTTATTTATTTATTTGACACAGAGAGAGAGATCACAAGTAGGCAGAGAGGCAGGCAGAGTGAGGTGGGGGAAAGCAGGCTCCCCGCTGAGCAGAGAGCCTGATTTGAGGCTAGATCCGAGGACCCCAAGATCATGATCTGAGCTGAAAGCAGAGGCTTGACCCATTGAGCCATCCAGGTGCCCCAGAAATAAGTCTTTATATTTGTTGATTACTAAGGAGATAAGAACTTTAAATTGGATTAGGAGTCATGAACATTAATTTAGTAAATATAGATATGTTCAAGGTCTAATTCCAATAGATAACCTTATCTAATTTAATGTGTTACCAAATATTATTTGTGTATCAATATAAACCAAATAATGTTGCTTGGTACAAATGCATTTTTAATTATGTAAATGGGCTTGGTTATGTTTTTTGCTGTTTTTTGTTTCTTTTGTTGAAGGAGATGTTTTTAAGATCTTAGATGTACCATGCATACATCTATCCAAGACTTCAGACTTCTTCATCCCCCATATTTTACCTCACTTATCTCCAAGGGATGGCCACATGGATTGACTATATTTCAACCACAATATAAAATGAGCATTCTGGTATTTTTCTTTTTAAGGCCCTGTGTGATAATTACTTGGAGTATATACCCAAGAATAGAATTTTTGTGTATGAGGTATGTGAATACTCAGTGTGAATAATTCTATATTCTCATATCCTCAACAAAGCTTGGATTATCCAGCTCTCTAATTTGTATCCATCTAATATGCCTGAAATAAAAAGTTAATGCAATAGTTTGCCAATGAATGTGCCCATCTCTTCAATAAGTATATTAGCTTTCAATATTTCCTTTTCTGTAAATTAACTGTTTATGACCTTTACCAATTTTTTTTTTTCTGACAGAGTTGTGTTTTTCCAGTTGATTTGGAGAAGCAACATATATGTTGTACATATTAATTGATCTTTAGTTTTGGACATTGAAAATCCATCCCCTAGTTTGCCTAATAAATTTGTTTTTGGTTAACTGTGTTGAATATAAAACTATAATTTTGATGAAAATGTGTTTATATTGTCATACAATTTGTTTCTGAAATTTAATTTTTAAAGTTATTCCCCACCTCAGGTCACAAACGTATTTTCCTAAATTTTCTTCTATTTCCTTTGTAGTTTTTCTTCTCACTTTTATGTCTCTAATCCTTTAGACTCCACTTTTGTGTTTATTTCTTAATCAAAACTGAGGAACACTAAAGACAACCTGTTCTTTCTTAAGTTTAATTAACAAATTATGTTGCTGGTAATGAGGATACACACTGTCCTTCAAGAACCTGGGTCAGCTGTTCTTCCTTGTACAGTTTTCAGAGTGAGTTCCTGATAAATCAACTATTGTCCACAACCTTCCTTCTGTTGAATAAATGAAATCTACAATAAGGTAATTTCATGTAGATAGAAAATAATGTGTTAAGTTTGATTTAAAGTAAGCAAGTTATCTAACTGTAAACACTTCATGATAAAGCAGAGCCATGCTAAAAGAAACAAAACAAAAACAAAAATAAAAACAAAAACAAAATACCCCCCAAAAAAACAAAAGCCTTCTCTTAAGGACAATGGAACAATGATCTCTCTGACCTTATGTTATATTTGCTATGTCTTCAACATCCCTCTTGTATAAATATAATTTATTATATATGTGCTTACCAACGATGGAAAAACTTTTACCAAAACGAGTCCAAAAAGGCAAGAAGATTCAAGATGGCAGAGAAGTAGCAGGCTGAGACAGCATCAGGTAGCAGGAGATCAGCTAGATAGCTTCTCAAACCATTCTGAATGCCTACAAATCCAACAGGAGATCCAAGTGAAGAGCAGCAATTCTAGAAACAGAAAATCAACCACTTTCTGAAAGGTAGCGAACCCGAGTTGATTACTTAACCTGGTCCCTGGTAAAGGCAGTGCAATTCCACCTTGGGCAAAGACCCTTAAGAATCATTACAACAGGCCCCTCCCCAAGAAGATCAGCAAGAAATTCAGCCATGACCAAGTTCATTTACCAAGGAGAACAGTGGAATTCCAAAGGAGGAGAAAGCAAAGCATGGAATTCATGGCGTTATCCCCATGATTCTTTAGTCTTGGAAAGTTAATTTTTTAATTTTATTTTTTTCTTCTGCTAATTTTTTTTTTAACTTTTACCTTTCCTCTTAAGGTTTTTAACTAGTTTATCTTAACAATACCTTTCAAAAAAATCTTTTTTGAACCTTCACTATTATAGTAACATTTTATCCTTCATTGTATCCAACGTTATTTTTTGTATACACATAGAGTTTTTTTTCCTCTACAAAATATTGGGATACAACTTCTTCTAATAGATCAAAATATACCCTAAATCTAGCACAGGACATTGTTCTAGTCTCCAGCCTGAGAAAATTCTCTTCACTTTCTTTTTCTTTATTCTCCCAACCAACTTATCAACTCCTTTTTTAGAAATTTAAAAAAAAAATTTTCATCTTTATACTCATATTCCATCCCTTCATTGTGTTTACCCTTATATGTATATTTTTTAATTTTGGGGGTAGTTTCTTCCAAGAGACCAAAATACTCCCCAAATTAAGTGGGTGAACCTGTTTTATTCACCAGTCTAATTTATATTTTTTTCTTTCTATATTTTCTCTTTATTTTTTTTCTCTTTTTAATTTTTATTTTCTGAGCTTCTTTTTGCCCCCTCTCCTTCCCCCATGATTTGGGGTCTCCTCCGATTTGGTTAAAGCACATTTTACTGGGGTCTTTGCCCCACTTTTAGTATTTTATTCACTCCTTTATATATCCTTATCTGGATAAAATGACAAGGTGGAAAACTCACCACAAAAAAAACAAAAAACAAAAAACAAAAAAAACAAAACAAAAACAAACAAACAAACAAAAAAAAAAAACAAGAGGCAGTACCAAAGTCCAGGGACCTAATCAAAATGGACATTGGTAATATGTCAGATCTAGAATTCAGAATGACAATTCTCAAGGTCCTAGATGGGCTTGAAAAAGGCATGGAAGATATTAGAGAAACCCTGTCCAGAGAAATAAAAGCCCTTTCTGGAGAAATAAAAGAACTAAAATCTAACCAAGTTGAAATCAAAAAAGCTATTAATGAGGTGTAATAAAAAATGGAAGTTCTTACTGCTAGGATAATTGAGGCAGAAGAGAGAATGAGTGATATAAAAGACCAAATGACAGAGAATAAAGAAGCTGAGCAAAAGAGAGACAAACAACTATTAGACCACGAGGGGAGAATTTGAGAGATAGTGATACTATGAGACAAAACAACATTAGAATAATTGGGATTCCAGAAGAAGAAGGAGAGAGTGGAGCAGAAGGTATATTGGAGAGAATTATTGTAGAGAATTTCCCTGATATGACAAAGGGAACAAGCACCAAAGTCCAGAAGGCACAGAGACCCCACCCCCAAAATCAATAAGAATAGGTCCACACCCCATCATCTAATAGTAAAATTTGCAAGTCTTAGTGACAAAGAGAAAATCCTGAAAGAAGCTCAGGACCAGAAGTCTGTAACATACAATGGTAAAATATTAGATTGGCAAAAGACTTATCCACAGAGACCTGGCAGACCAGAAAGAACTGGCATGATATATTCAGAGCACTAAACAAGAAAAACATGCATCCAAGAATACTATATCCAGCTAGGCTATCATTGAAAATAGAAGGAAAGATAAAAAGCTTCCAGGACAAGCAAAAACTGAATGAATTTGTAAACACCAAACCAGCTCTATTGGGAATATTGAAAGGAGTCCTCTAAGCAAAGAGAGAGCTTAAAAGTAGTAGATCAGAAAGCAACAGAGACAATATACAGTAACAGTCACCTTACAGGCAATACAATTTAGTATTTAGAATACTAAATTCATATCTTTCAATAGTTACCCTGAATGTAAATGGGTTAAATGCCCCAATTGAAAGACAAAGGGTATCAGAATGGATTAAAAAAAAAAAAACTGTCACTATGCTATCTACACGAAACTCATTTTGGACCCAAAGACACCTCTAAATTTAAAGAGAGGGGGTGGAAAACAACTTACCATGCTAATGGACATCAAAAGAAAGCTGGGGTGGAAATACTTATATCCAATCAATTAGATTTTAAGCTAAAGACTATGATAAGAGATGAGGAAGGACACTATATCATACTCAAAGGGTCTGTCCAAGAAGATATAACAATTTTAAATATCTATTCCCCTAACATGGGAGTAGAAAACTACATAAACCAATTAATAAAAAAATCAAAGAAACACATCAACAATAATACAATAATAGTAGGGGAATTTAACACACCCCTCACTGAAATGGACAGATCATCCAAGCAAAAGATCAACAAGGAAATAAAGGCCTTAAATGACACACTGGCCCAGATGGACATCAGAGATATATACAGAACATTCCATCCCAAAGCAACAGAATACACATTCTTCTCTAGTGCACATGGAACATTCTCCAGAATAGATCACATCCTGGGTCATAAATCATGTCTCAGTCAGTATCAAAAGATAGGGATCATTCCCTGCATATTTTCAAGCCACAATGCTCTAAAAAGCTTGAACTCAATCACAAGAGGAAATTTGGAAAGAATCCAACTACATGGAGGCTAAAGAGCATCCTTCTAAAGAATGAATGGGTCAACCAGGAAATTAAAGAAGAATTGAAAAAACTCATGGAAATAAATGATAATGAAAACACAATGGTTCAAAATCTGTGGGACACAGCAAAGGTAGTCCTGAGAGGAAAATATATAGCGGTACAATCCTTTCTCAAGAAACAAGAAAGGTCTCAAATATACAACCTAACCCTACACTTAAAGAAGATGGAGAAAGAAGAACAAAGAAAGCCTAAACCCAACAGAAGAAGAGAAATAATAAATATCAGAGCAGAAATCAATGAAATAGAAACCAAAAACCAATAGAACAAATCAATGAAACTAGGAGGTGATTCTTTGAAAGAATTGATAAGATTGATAAACCCCTGGCCAGACTTATCAAAAAGAAAAGAGAAAAGACCCATATAAATAAAATCATGAATGAAAGAGGACCAATCACAACCAACACCAAAGAAATACAAACAATTATAAGAACACATTATGAGCAACTATACACCAGCAAATTTGACAAACTGGAAGAAATGGATGCATTCCTAAAGACATACAAACTACCACAACTGAACCAGGAAGAAATAGAAAACCTGAACAGACCCATAACCAGTAAGGAGATTGAAACAGTCATCAAAAATCTCCCAACAAACAAGAGCCCAGGGCCAGACAGCTGCCCAGGGGAATTCTACCAAACATTCGAAGGAGAATTAATACCTATTCTCCTGAAACTGTTCCAAAAACTTTAAATGGAAGGAAAACTTCCAAACTCATTTTATGAGGCCAGCATCACCTTGAAACCAAAACCAGACAAAGATCCCATCAAAAAAGAGAATTACAGACCAATATCCTTGATGAACACAGATGCGAAAATTCTCACCAAAATACTAGCCAATAGGATCCAACAGTACATTAAAAGGATTATTCATCACGACCAAGTGGGATTTATTCCAGGGCTGCAAGATTGGTTCAACATCCGCAAATCAATCAATGTGATACAATACATTAATAAAAGAAACAACAAGAACCATATGATACTCTCAATAGATGCTGAAAAAGCATTTGACAAAGTACAGCATCCTTTCCTGATCAACACTCTGCAAAGTGTAGGGATAGTGAGTACATACCTCAATATCATCAAAGCCATCTATGAAAAACCCACAGCAAATATCATTCTCAATGGAGAAATACTGAAAGCTTTTCCGCTAAGGTCAGGAACACGGCAGGGATGTCCATTATCACCACTGCTATTCAATATAGTACTAGAAGTCCTAGCCTCAGCAATCAGACAACAAGAAGAAATGAACAGCATCCAAATCAGCAAAGAAGTCAAACTATCACTCTTTGCAGATGATATGATACTATATGTGGAAAACCCAAAAGACTCCACTCCAAAACTGCTAGAACTTGTACAGGAATTCAGTAAAGTGTTAGGATATAAAATCAATGCACAGAAATCAGTTGCATTTCTCTACACCAACAACAAGACAGAAGAAAGAGAAATTAAGGAGTCAATCCCATTTACAATTACACCCAAAACCATACAATACCTAGGAGTAAACCTAACCGAAGAGACAAAGAATCTATACTCAGAAAACTATAAAGTACTCATGAAAGAAATTGAGGAAGACACAAAGAAATGGAAAAATGTTCCATGCTCCTGGATTGGAAGAACCAATGCTGTGAAAATGTCTATGCTACCTAAAGCAATCTACATGTTTAATGCAATTCCTATCAAAATCCCATCCTTTTTTTTTTTCAAAGAAATGGAACAAATAATCCTAAAATTTGTAAAGACCTCGAATAGCCAGAAGAATATTGAAAAGAAAGCCAAAGTTGGTGGCATCACAATTCCAGACTTCAAGCTCTATTACAAAGCTGTCATCATCAAGACAGCATGGTACTGGCACAAAAACTGACACATAGATCAATGGAACAGAATAGAGAGCCCAGAAATAGACCCTTAACTATATGGTCAACTAATCTTCAACAAAGCAGGAAAGAATGTCTAATTGAAAAAAGACAGCCTCTTCAACAAATGGTGTTGGGAAAATTGGACAGCCACATGCAGAAGAATGAAATTGGACCATTTCCTTACACCACACACGAAAATACACTCAAAATGGATGAAGGACTTCATTGTGAGAAAGGAATCCATGCAAATTTTTGAGGAGAACACAGGCAGCAACATCTTCGACCTCAGCTGCAACAACTTATTCCTAGGAACATTGCCAAAGCAAGGGAAGCAAGGGCAAAAATGAACTATTGGGACTTCATCAAGATCAAAAGCTTCTGCACAGCGAAGGAAAGAGTTAACAAAACCAAAAGACAACTGACAGAATGGGAGAAGATATTTGCAAACAACATATCAGAGAAAGGGCTAGTATTCAAAATCTATAAAGAACTTAGCAAACTCAACACCCAAAGAACAAAAAATGCAATCAAGAAATGGGCAGAGAACATGAACAGACATTTCTGCAAAGAAGACATCCAGATAGCCAACAGACACATGAAAAAGTGTTCCACATCACTGGGCATCAGAGAAATACAACTCAAAACCACAATGAGATACCACCTCACACCAGTCAGAATGGCTAAAATTAACAAGTCAGGGAATGACAGATGCTGGTGAGGAGGTGGAGAAAGGGGAACCCTCCTACACTGTTGGTGGGAATGCAAGCTGGTGCAACCACTCTAGAAAACAGCATGGAGGTTCCTCCAAAAGTTGAAAAGAGCTACCGTATTACCCAACGATTGCACTACTGGGTATTTACACTAAAGATAAAAACGTAGTGATCCGAAGGGGCACGTGCACCCGAATGTTTATAGCAGCAATGTCCACAATAGCCAAACTATGGAAAGAACCTTGATGTCCATCAACAGATGAATGGATAAAGAAGAGGTGGTGTATATAGACAATGGAATACTATGCAACCATCAAAAGAAAGGAAATCTTGCCATTTGCGATTACGTGGATGGAACTAGAGGGTATTATGCTTAGGAAATAAGTCAATCAGAGGAAAGAAACTATCATATGATCTCTGTGATATGAGGAAGTGGAGATGGAACGTGAAGGGAGTTTAAGGGGGTAAGAAAAGAATAAATGAAACAAGATGGGATTGGGAGGGAGAGAAACCATGAGACCCTTAATCTCACAAAACAAACTGAGGGTTGCCGGGGGGAGGGGGTTTGGGAGAGGGTGGTTGGGTTATGGACATTGTGGTGGGTATGTGCTAGGGTGAGTGCTGTGAAGTGTGTAAACCTGGCGATTCACAGACCTGTACCCCTGAGGCTAACAATACATTATATGTTAAAAAAAAAAAAGAGCCAAAAAAATAAAATAAAAAAACCCTCAAACAACATGATTTTCTATTATGTTCAAATTCTTTATGTCTTCTAGTAGTTACAACATTTTGAAAATTTATCTTTAATCAGTATATTTTGTTCCATCATGAAATGTCAAAAACACTTTAACTTTTTAAAGTATAGTTATATATTTTATGACAAATATTACACTTAGAATTTTTCCTTAGATGAAGATTGAATAAGTAAATGGGACAGTTTAAAACAGAAAATATTGTGTGTTGAAGAAGGCAATGCTTTTCTCATTTAATATTTTGTAAGCTTTTCCTTAAAGAATTGTAGAAACAAAAGAATCATAAGTTGTTTTGTGTGTACATTATGTGTAGTTACAATTTCATCTTAATATCAGTCATCTTCTTTTTCCATAGTATAACTTGGCCTAAAAAGTCTTTGATTTAATATTATATCCTTTTCTGTTTTCTGTCTCTCTTCATCCCCACCATCTTCTTCTCTCACTTTCTCTGAGTTTAAAGTGAATGTTTAATAGATAAAATTCAGAAAAAGAAACATGAATGCATTATAATATTATTAGGGTACTCCTCTGAGCCATCTTGCAGGAAAGTATTTTAAAATAAATATTGTCTATATTGCAATTGAAATTTCAGTCACAACACACCATAAAAAGTTTTTTTTTTTTTTCCCCTCTTAGCCTTATAATTCCTGGTTAAAAGCATAGAGTGGCAAAATAAAATTGTAACTCTATTTCTTGAAGATGCAATACATCATGGTATAAGGGTCAATGGCTAAAGCAGTAATACTTAAGATTCAATCTGTGATGACACACGACTTAGTAATGACATTAATCTATCAAGCTTTCTAAACCTTATATAGAAAAGAGATAGTTGGACAAAAGGCCTTAGGTATTTTGAAAATGTAGATTATTGATCCTCAGATAGTTACCCTTCAAATGTGAAATGATTTTTGTTATAAAACACACACTCACATGCATACACACACTCACAAACACCAAAGATACTTCAGAAAATTATTTCTTCAAAACACATTTAAAATACATCAAAAGTAGTAATAATAGAACTGCATCTATTAATGAAGCTTAAGACATTTCTTTTCCTGATTCTATTGAATTTCAGGGATTCTTATTATTTGTGTAAGAAAATATTATTGCTGTTTAAATTATCCCTGTTTCATCTAAAACCTATAATAATCAAAATGACTATGAATTATTTAGACTGCATGACAGAAGTGGTGGTGATAAAATTGTGGAGTTAATGCATTGTGCAGATCAGAAAATTTTTGGAATTAAATGTAGGAAGGCAAATTAATAAGAAATAATGATGATGCATTTGGATTTATAATTTCATAAATCTTTCCCCTGAATAGCAGTAGGAATTTACATAGGATATATCTAAACTATAGACAGTGCTTCAAAGATAATCAGGGCTTAGAAATCTAATTATAGAATAGTATTCAAGTTTTTATGTTGAGTTGAATTCCTGGTATAGGATTTAATACATTCAAATGATTCTTACCATATTAAAAAAAAAAAAAGAAAAAACAGATAAACAAACAAAAACCTTCATTAAAGGAAAGAATTTTGCACCTCTTAACCATAAAGCTGTCCTTCGATAGGTGTAATATCCTTAACTTGTGTTAACCTTCAGTTTCTAATTCTGACTGATCGAGCACAGAAAATCGTGTTTTTGATTTTTGAGTCAGTGGAATTTCTGTTACCATAATCAACAGTCTTTTATTTTGTTAAAGAGAAGGAAAAGAAATGCTGCAAAAATTGTGCCTTTCCTGTTTGGTGGACTATATAATTAACTTGTTCAATATCCTTTCCAGTCTCCATAAAGCTTGGGTTCTATAATCAGTTTTGCCATTTCAGAACTGAGGTATGTGAGAAGTGAAGTAAGGTGCAGGATATTTATTTTACCAGATTTGAGCACTGTCATGATGGAATGGTTTTGAAACTAGAATCATTTTTTATTTTGCACCTTACTATAGCTTTTTTGTATCACAGCTCTCATTGTAGTGGTAGCAGCAACCTTGTGCATAGGTAATTAAAGTGGCAGTTGTAGCTGCCCCAAATTTGGCAATGGCAGAGAAGACTTACCTGGACTTTGATTCTGTGGTCAGCTTAGAACTTGCTCCTCTAGCCCTCCGCAATGGTTTTTGTTGCACTTACCAAAACTCTCTGTGTAATATGAACCACACAGAGGTATGAGAAGTGTTTGTAGTCACTGTTTAGAAGAAAGGAAATTCTGTGATTGCCTCTCTAATCTGATCTGATTAGTTTTGATATTAGTGAAAGTCAACTTACTGTTAGTAACCAGGACACAATTAAATGACATCATCCTAAAGACTAATGAAACAATTAGCTACATTACCAATCACTGGTATGGAAAGCCTATTGAAGTCAAGATTTGATGGACCATGGCCTGCCAAAATAGACCAAGGTTGGTAGAAGGAATACACTAATTTTGTGGTTGACACCTTCTTATAACTGTTAAGGAGCTTAAAGAATGAAAATTATGTTTTTATGTTTCAATGCTCAGATCAAGAAAAGTTCAGAAAATTAGTTTCTATGACTTATCCAAAAATGATTTCTTAATTTTTTAAATCAAAACTTGTTCTAATATTCACAGTAAAGCCAATGGCAGTGTTCTGGTTTTAGCATATTAGGATAAGGTTATAAAAATGGAATTTCAAAGTCCTAAATTATCTCTTTAATGTTGGTGCTAAGTATCTTATAGGCAAACTCTTATTTTGGATAACAAGATTGGGAAAATATATGATGAACTTCTTAGTGTAATTTTTGCTTAAACTATCCTAGATTATTTAATACAAGAATGCTCATGAATCTCATACCTCCTTTGGAAAACAATGATAGAACACTTCGGATAAATAAGCTTTCACATTTTTCTTGGCATCAGCAAATTTCCAAAGTTTGATGGGTTTTTCTCAGTAAAGGTTATCAGAACTCCGTGGTCTTCTCAGCAAGTTATACTTAGAAATATACTTATACTAGAATTATACTTAATTATGCTTAGAAATATACTTATACTAGAAATATACTTAGTTATACTAAGAAATATACTTATACCAGGTAAGTGTACATTATCTATAGTATAGTATAGTATAGTATAGTATAGTACAGTATAGTGTAATATAGTATGCATACTTTTGGACAATTTTTTGTTAATTTGTTTCTTTTATTTAACTGTTTTTTATTTAATGTAAAATTTGCCATATTTGCCAATTTTAAGTGTACAATTAAATGGCATTAATTAACTTCATAGTGCAACCAGCACCACTATTTATGTATCTGGTTTATTTCACCTAATTGTGTTTTTAAAGTACATCCAGAACTTTATTCCTGAATAATATCAATTGTGCACGTATACCACATTTTCTTTATCCATTCTTCAGCTAATGGATGCTTGGATTGCAACCACCTTTTGACTTTAGGGAATATGCTTCTATGAACATTAATTTGTCTGAATATTTTAATCATTTGGGGATATATACATAGGAGTGGAATTAGGGGAGATAATATAGTAATTTTACATTTAACTTTTTGAGGAAATACCAACTTCTTTCCTATCGTTATTAAGCCATTTTATATTCTCACCATCAATGTATGAGGCTTCCAATTTCTTTCCATCCTTACCAACACTTGTTATTTTCCTTTTTTAAAATGATTATTCTAACCAGTGTGATGTGATCTCATTACACTTTGATATACATTATACTAAATGGTTAGTGATGTTGAGAATCTTTTTAGATGCTTGATGGCCATTTATATATCATTTTTTTGGGAAATGTAAATAATGTCTTTGTTTTTTTTTTTTAAGCTGGGTCATTTGTCTTTTTGCTAGTTAATTATATGTAGTTTTCATATATTTAGGATTCTAGATCTTATTGGATATATAATTAGCAAATGTTTTTCCTCATTTGGTAAATTGTCTTTTTGCTTTATTGATAATATCCTTTTATCCACAAAGGTTTTTCATTTTTATGAAGTCTCATTCATTGCCAAATCCAAGATCATGAAGGTGTACTCCTGTGTTTTGTTCCTTGAGTTTTATGGTTATAGCTGTTATATTTGTGCAATTTATTATGTCACCCCTTTTGAGTTAATTTTTGTGTATGGTGTATGGTGTGAAGTAGGAGTCTCACTTCATTCTTTTGCATGTGGCCATTACATTGTTCCAGCAATATTCATTGAATAGATTATTTCTTTTCCCATTTACTGATCTCGGTGTCCTTGTCAAAATCAATTGGCTAATGCTGTATGAGTTTATTGTTGGAGTCTCAAATCTATTCTATTAGTAGATTTACCTATCCTTGTGCCAGTACAATACTGTTTAGATTACTGAAGTTTTGTAGTGAGTTTTTAATTCAGGAAATGTGAGTCTTCCACTTTTGTTTTTATTATTCAATATTTTTTTGGTTCTTTGAGATACCCCAAAATTACATAAACTTGAATATCAGCTTTTCCATTCTTGAAAAAAAAAAAACACTTGAAGTTTTGATAGAGATTGTATTGTTTCTGTAGATTGCTTTAAGTAGTCTTGACATCTTAAATATTAAGTCTTCAAATCCACGAACAAGGGATTTCTTCCCATTTATTTGGTTCTTTTAATTTCTTCCAAGAATGTTTATAGTGTTTGGTGTATAAGTCTCTCAACTTCTTGGTTAATTTATTCCTACAAATTCTATTTTCTTTATGCTGTTGTGAATATTATTTTCTTAATTTCCTCTTTGAATTATTCTTTCTTAGACATAAAGAAATGGCAAGACATCTTGTGCTACTGGATTGGAAGAATAAATATGATTAAAATGTCTATACCCAAAGCAATTTTAATATAATTTTTTTAATCAAAATACCAAAAGCGTTCTTCACAGAACTAGAAAAAACAATCCCAAAATTGTACGGAACCACAAAAGACCATGAATAGCCAGAGCAATCTTAAGAAAGAAAAGCAAAGGTGGATACATCAAAATTCTGGACTCCAAGTTATAATACAAAGCTGTAGTGATCAAAATAGTATGCTGCTGTCATAAAAATAGAACATAAGTCTATAGAATAGAATAGAAAACAAATAAATGAACCCAAAACTACATAGTCAATTATCTTCAACAAAGTAGGAAAGAATATCCAATGGGAAAAAGACATTCTACCCAAAAGCAACAGAATACACATTTTCATGTGCACATGAAACATTCTCACATGATAATATTTTTCCTTCATTAACCAACTCTTAACAAATTTAATAATATTGATGTTATATCAAATATCTTTTCTGACCCGAATGAAATAAAATTAGATATCAACAGCAGAAGGAAAACTGGAAAATTCACAAAAACATGAAAATTACACAACACAGTTTTGAACAACCAGGGCATAAAAAAAAAGAATTAATAAAAAATAGAATATTCCCCAAGAACTTACAACAATAACACCCAGTACCAAATCTTACGCAGTACAACAAAAGCAGTACTAAGAGAGAAGTTTATAGTGATAAACCCCTCAAATAAAATAGAAAAGGACATCAAATACACTTTAAGGATCTAGAAAAAGAAGAAAAGCTAAGTCCAGAGTGAGCAGAAGGAGGTAAGTAACAAAGATTAGAGATCTTAAATAAGTAGAAATACAATAATATTTTCAATACAATAGCATCTTTATGCTACTAAACAGAATAAGAAACAGTATCAAAAATTAATGAAGCTTTGTAGATCTTGGATATCAGCCCTTTGTAGTGTCATTTGTGAATATCTTCTGCCATTTCATGGGTTGCCTCTTTGTTTTGTTGGCTGTTTCCTTTGCTGTGCAGAAGATTTTGATCTTGATGGAGTCCCAAAAGTTCATTTTTGCTTTTGTTTCCTTTGCCTGTGGAGACATGTCTTGAAAGAAGTTGCTGTGGCCAATGTCGAAAAGGTTTATGCCTATGTTCTCCTCTAGGATTTTGATAGATTCCTGCCTCACATTGAGGTCTTTTATCCATTTCAAGTTTATCTTTTTGTATGGTGTAAGAGAATGGTTGATTTTCATTCTTCTATACATAGCTGTCTAATTTTCCCAGCACCATTTATTGAAGAGACTGTCTTTTTTTTTTTTTTTTTTAGACTCATTTTTTTCACTGGATATTTTTTCCTGTTTTGACCATAGAGTTGTTCCTCAAACTCAACACTCAAAAAACAGATAATCACGTCAAAAAATGGGCAGAAGACATGAACAGACACTTCTCCAATGAAGACATACAAATGGCTAACAGACACATGAAAAAAATGTTCATCATCATTAGCCATCAAGGAGATTCAAATCAAAACCACATTGAGATACCACCTTATACCAGTTAGAATGGCCAACATCAACAAGATAGTAAACAACAAGTGTTGGAGAGGATGTGGAGAAAGGGGAACCCTCTTACACTGTTGGTGGCAATGCAAGTTAGTGTAGCCACTTTGAAAAACAGTGTGGACATTCCTTAAGAAATTAAAAATAGAGCTACCCTATGACCCTGTTTTTGCACTACTATTTACCCCAAAGATAGTGATGTAGTGGAAGAAGGGCCATCTGTACCCCATTGTTCATAGCAGCAATGGCCACAGTTGCTAAACTGTGGAAAGAGTCAAGATGCCCTTCAACAGATGAATGGATAAAGAGGAGATGGTTCATATATACAATGGAGTATTATGCTTCCATCAGAAAGGATTAATACCCAACTTTTATATCAACATGGATGGGACTGGAGGAGATTATACTGAGTGAAATAAGTCAAGCAGAGAGAGTCAATTATCATATGGTTTCACTTACTTGTGGTTCATAAGGAATAACATGGAGGAAATTAGAAGGAAAGGAAAAGTGAATTGGGGGAAATGAGAGGGGGAGATGAAGCCTGAGACTGTGGACTCTGAGAAACAAACTGAAGGTTTTGGAAGAGAGGGGGGTGGGGGGATAGGTGAGCTTGGTGGTGGATATTAAGGAGGGTACGTATTGCATGGAGCACTGGGTGTAGTGCATAAATAATGAATCTTGGAATAAAATTAAATTTTTTAAAAATGTAAGAATTAGAAAAAAATTAATGAAGCTGAGTTGGTGTTTTAGAAAAAAATGACAAAAAATTTTCAAAAAATTGAAATTAGCTAGACTGAGCAAAAAGAGATAAATACTTAAAAATGAAAGAAGGGACATCACAAATAATGCCAAAGAAATAAAAAGGATTATATGGGAGTACTATGAAAAATTTTATACCAACAAACTAGATAATCTAGAAGAAATGGGTAAATACATAGAAACATATAATCTCTCAAGATGAAATCATTAAAAAAACAAATTGAAAGGTTTTTTTAAAATTTTTATTTATTTTTTAAATTTCTTTTCAGTGTTCCAGAATTCATTGTTTAATTACCACACCCAGTGCTCCATGCAATACATGCCCTCCACAATACTCACCACCAGGCTTACCCAACCTCCCATTCCCCTCCCCTCCAAAACCCTCAGTTACTTCCTCGGAGTCCACAGTCTCTCATGGCTCTTCTCCCCCTCCAATTTCCCCCAACTCCCCTCTCCTTTCCATCTCCCCATGTCCTCCGTGTTATTCCTTATGCTCCACAAATAAGCTAAACCATAGAATGGATATGGAATCAGTAATTAAAAACCTATCAATAAGCAAACCTCCACACAGCTTCATTGATAAATTTTTCCATATATTTAAAGAATAATTAATGCTAGTCCTCAAACTCTTCCAAAAATTTAAAGCAGAGAAAACACTTATGAAATCATTTTCTAAAGTAAGCATTACCCTAATATCAAAGGCAAAGATACCACAAAAGAAGAAAATTATGGGACAATGTCTGATGAATAGATGCAGGAATCCCCAACAATTTAGTATGAAATCAAATTCAATAGCACATCAAAAGGATCATATACCATGATCAAGTGAAATTTATTCCTGGCATGCAAAGATGGTTCAAGATATGAAAATTTTATTACACACTGGGGCATAGGGGGGATTAATATTATTTTGATGCCTAACATTAAAACATAAGAAGATAACACCATAATAATTTGAGGACATCATCAAAGATTCAGAAACAACAAATACGAAGGTCAGGTCTACTTATAAAGAGCATATCAGTTCGACTAAGATTCTAAGTGGGGACAAAAAAATGCATGTGATATGCATAGAAAAAAATGCTTGTTGTAGAAACAAAGGCATATTTTTGTCCTTTTATTAGTTATATATTTATATAATTTACTTTTCTGCTATATTTCCCTCTTTTCTTTTACAGTATTATTTTATATAGGATGGAGTATACTAGAAATCAAGGATGAATTGTTACTGAACTAAAAGGGTAATTAACTTCAGTCATATGTGTAAATGTTACAGATGAAAGTTTGAGTGTCCTCTTTGGGAAAAAGGTGAGAACATACAAGGAATTATTCATGTTAACTTAGTTGGTAGCAGGCTGTCGATGTAACTGTTATTTGAGCTTAAGCACAAGAAGAATGTGTGCTTAGATATGGTCATTGAATAGCTATTAATGATGGCAAATTCTGGGATTGGCTCACTCAACATCCATTTCTATAATCGCTCAGGAACAGACAGCAGACAAGTATACAGTACTTAAGCAGATTTCTTTGTATTTAGATTTGGAATATATTTTAGTTTATAACAATTAGATGTATTTATGCAAGACTTAGATCAAATAAAGGCAGAATATAGGATATCCATTCTTCTAGCACAGGTCATGGCAGTGGTAGAATGGTTCTGAAGTTAGCAGATTCTTGATTATCAATTTCTGCAAAGATGAGAAAACTTTCTTGATTTTGTGAGAGACACAATAGATCTGGGTGCTAAAAATTGTTTCTGGGACCTTAGTCTAGTTATCTTTCTCTATCTCAGCAATCACATGTGGACCAAATTTTCTTTATTAAGTTCTTTCCCAGTTTAAACAGACTATAATGCATTATGTTGGTTGTAACTGAACACTCTTTAATATAGTCTTTAAATGAAAACTTGCTTAATTTGATCAGAACAAAAGGGTTCAAACTCTAATAAGAATAGTCAGCCACCTGACTAAAAAGAACATTTAAAAATACTTAAAATTTTAACAAGATTAGATATGGAAATTCTTCCATGAAGTGACTAACAATATATTTCCAATATGTTAAGAATAGGATTAGGTAGGTGAAGATAAAATATGTCACAGTATTTCTTCAACTCACCCATGGTTAGTAGAAAGTGGAGATAACATTATTGTAGTTTTTCAATAAAACAGACCGGCTCTTAAAAAAAATCTGAAACCATACTCAGCAAGTATAGACAGTGAACACTTACTAAACAACTTGTAATTATTTCATAGGGTTTATTTTAGTTACCTATTAATATGATTATATTTAAAACTGTCATTATTTTGGATATCACCATCAATAAATAAAATGAACCAGAAAGACTTACTTGATTTATCTACATGCATCCTAATTGTCTCAAAACACTAGGTCAAAGAGATTATATGACACAAAGTTACAGACACTAGCAATATTTAAAAGATGAAATGAGATAAACAGTGATAACCAGGCAGGGGAATAGTAAATCTGCAATTCCAGCTTAGTCCTTTTTATTTATCTGCAGTGAAGAGTAATGTGCTAAGTGATTGGGTATCCCAATTCTCCCAAAAATGTTGTGTGAAAGATAAAATAGGATGGACACTGACTATAGGTTTGCTAAAATGAGAAAAAGCAACATTCAAATACTCTGAGGTTTACAGTCAGAAAAAGGAGCCTGATGAGGAGAGCTCAATCCCAGGACCCTGGGATCATGACCTGAGGCAAAGGTGGACACTTAACAACTGAGCCGCCCAGATGCCCCTAACCAATTTTATTCTAAAAACTAAACAAAACAAAACAAAAAAACCCACACCCTAATTGTAAGAACATTCTCCTATTAGATATCAGTATTTGTAAATAACTAGTGCATTTAAGGTACTGAGGTATTAGCACAGGAATAGACAACAATGGAAGGCATTATTAGAACTCCTCCCCAAATTTTTACACATATCTAATAGCTTCATTTATGATAAGGGATTGGGATAACATAGGAATTGCATATGAGTGGGGAAAAATAATACATGGATAATTTATTATACTTATATCAAGAGATTGATTCTTAGACTACAGAGACACACATAAAATCTCAGGTGCAGATGGAAAATACATCTAAATTTGAAAAATAATATGAAATCTCCTATATAACTTCGAGGTAGAAATGTATGGTGACTCAATAAATGAGTCAAATGGTACAATTATTTTGATACCTTTAATTAAATGATATAACAGTCAGCTACTACGTATAAGAAACTGCTATAAAATTAATGACTTAAAATAACAACCATTTATTTTTGTGCATAAGAAAGTCAGGAAATTCTAATCTGGGCTGGTTTGGTTGATTTTGGTTGGACTTGTTCAGCATCTATTATGAACTGGTGGCCATGCTAGTGTTTCACTGGTTTAGAATGGCCTGGGTGGAAAAGACTGGGCTTTGCCCCATATAGTCTCTCATCCTTCTATAGACTCCCATGAACTTATATTCATGGCAGAGGTAGGTTCCAACATCTCTTGAAATTTATTGCTATAGACCAAAGCAAGTCATGAAGACAGATAAGATTCAAATAGTAAAATAGATTCTACCTCATGACGTGTGGGGCAGAAATGCAGAATGCATTTTTGCGTTGCAAAATGCAGAATTTTCCATTTTTGCAATCAATCTAACTACAGAAAGTAAAATTTCCTTTGTTTAATTTCTTTTAATTGGAAGTTAATATAACGGTAAAAATGTTTCTCAGAAGACAATTTTTATCTTTTCAATATTAGGTAGTAATGTCATTTTCTCTATCATTCATATGCACTTATATTAAAAGAAAAAAAAAGACAACCTTCCTATCCAAAAACCTTCACTGTATCATCATACTTCTTCACTCTAATGTCCTTCTTGCTTTTGTGGGATTTAATGAAGAAAAAATTACATTTCTAGTTATAAACTACCAAATTTATTCTTGGTGTGGCATGTGAAATACAGATCAATCACAACCTATGTTTTCTAAGGAGCATTTGGTAATATATGCTTTTAAAAACATATATAAATGAACAATTTAGGAAAATATATTCAAGCTTCTGTTTGGAAGATGTATGTCAGTAAGCATTTACTTGCTGCCAACAGAAGATTTTGAAAGAAATTTAATTTAAGCCTTAGGGCAAATATTTCATGCTCTTGCCAACCCAACAAATTTTAAAAATGCAATAAATAAATAAAACTTTTAAAAATCTTATAAAACTTATAAAAAATGTTTATAATAGACACTTATAAGGCTATTATGTGTTTCATTAAATTTCATTATATTTTACTATAAATGACTTTTGGAGAAGTTAAAAACATGGTTTATCCTCTGATAGATTTTTTTTTCTCTCTCTCTCTTTTTTTATAGTTTTACTATGTCCTTATGTTACTTAAGTAGAATTAGCTTAGGCAGTTAATGATTTTCAGTGGAATAGAAGAGGAAGAAAACAACTTTTTGAGATATTGTTCATAGTCAGAAATGCTCCAAGAATAAATGTTTCTGATTATTTACTTCAAATAGGCCAGACATCCAGTTCTCTTTTGGCTTTTATAAATCATGCTACAAAATGGTACAAAAAGTATGTAAAATTCAATCTCTCCTAATAATTTATGGTTATTATTACTAAAAATCTACATTAGAAAATTCCTAAAAGAATTTTTAGACCAACAAAGTAATAACAGATTTTCAAAATAGTTACTCTTTAAATAAATTCTAATTTTTGTCCATTAAGGAATTGAATATTTGTGGAATTTTTATAAATATATGTGCTAAAATTAGGATGCAAAGCTCTAAAAATTATACTCTAAAAGCAGCTTTATGCTTGAAAAACATGAAATAAAATTTTCATGATATAAACAATTATGGAAGGGTAAGAGGTCTGCAATTATGGGCCAAATGTGTATAAATATTTAAACAGGCTGAAATCTTTCACAAATTTGATTGCTTTGATAAAACATGGCAAAAGGTAAAATGCTGAACAACTTTTAATTAATTATAACTTACAAGGGGCTTTTATTAACATTATTGCATTTTTTTTAAATCCAAGAAATCAGCTTTTGAAAAAGAGAAAACCAAAATGTAGAGTTTTTTTGTAATTATTTGTTTATTCATTTATTTTAGCTTTTCAGTTGATGTGAAATTTATATGTGGAAAAGTGTACATCCTAAGTGTATAGTTTGATTAGTATAAAGAAATGAATATACTCATGAAACCACTGTGTCAATCAAGATATGGCATATTTCCATCACACCAGAAAGGCCTATTTTGTGCTTTCCCGTCAGTTTCCGTTTCTCTAAGGCAATCATTGCTCTGATTTTTCATACCATTATTTGGACTTATTATTGACCTTTATACAAATTGAATCATATTTTTTCAAAGCATGAATTAGGACACCTAGGTGACTCAGTCTGTTAAACATCTGCTTTTAGCTCAGGTCATTAAACTATTGTATTTACATAAAATATTATATTAGTTTCAGGCGTACAGTGATTTGTCATTTCTATGCATTGCCAAATGGTCATTATAGTAAGTTTAGTTACCATCTATCACCTTAGAATGTTAATAAAATATTATTCACTTTATATATATTATTGATTTTATATTCATATTCATATGAATATAATATTATTGTCTTTATTCTTATGTTATACATTACATCTCCATAACTTATTTATTTTATAGCTGGCAGTTTTTACTTTCTAATCCTTTTCACCCATTCCTGCCAAACCCCCAGGACTCTGGCAGAGTCTAGGATTTGTTTGTTTTTTGTTTTTGTTTTTTAGGTTTTCTTTTCTTTTTTCTTTTCTTTCTTTCTTTCTTTCTGGCATTCCACATTTAAGAGAAACCATGCATTTGTCTTTCTCTGACTTATTTCACTCAGGACCCTCTAGGCCCATCTGCATTGTCACAAATGGCAAGATTTCATTCTTTTTATGGCTGAATAATATTCCATTGGATACATATGCCCCATCTTCTTTATCCATTCATCCATCCATGGGTGATTAGATTCTTTTCATATCTCGGCTATTGAAAATAATGCTGCAATGAACATAGGGGTGTATATATCTTTTTGAGTTAGTGTTTTTGTTTTCTTTGGATAGATACATAGTAGTGGAATTGCTGGTTCATATGGTAGTTCTTAATTTTAATTTTATTTTTTTGAGGAACATCCATACTGTTTTCCATAATGGCTGCACTAATTTGCATTATCAGCAACAGTGCACAAGTGTTCCCTTTTCTCCACATCCTTGTCAACACTTGTTTCTTGTGTGTGTGTGTGTGTGTGTGTGTGTTTTAGTCATTCTGATAAGTATAAGATGACAATCTCATTGCAGTTTCAATTTGTGTATCTCTGATGATTAGTGATGTTGAGCATCTTTTGTTGACTATCTGTGTATATTTTTGTATTTTTTAAAGATTTTATTTATTTATTTGACACACGGAGAGAGAATATAAGCAGGGGGAGCTGGAGAGGGAGAAGTGGGCCTCCTGCTGAGCAGGGAGCCTGATGTGGGGCTTAATCCCAGGATCCTGGGGTCATGACCTGAGACAAAGGCAAACACTTAATGACTGAGCCGCCTGTAGATTAACTGACCATACATGTATGGGTATATGTCTGGGATGTCTATTTTGATCTATTGCTTCATGTCTGCTTGTATGCTAATACCATACTCTTTATTACTATAGCTGCGGAAGATCTGTTCTACTACTACTCTTTGGGCCATTTGCAGAGTGAGTTACATCACGTGTAGTTGTTGCCTCAGTGTGCCTGTTAGATGAGATGAATTCAGGGTCCTCCTCCTCTGCCATTTTCCCAAATATTCTCAAAAGTAGTGTTTAATTATCAAATAGTTCATAAAATTTTTTGAATTACATTTTAGAGAGCTGGACCAGACAGTGGGTCACTTTTCTCATGGGACTCTGTTTAACAAGGAAAACAAATTTTAAAAAGGAAAATCACAGTGTAGTGAGTGGCAAGAAGAAATATAGGAGATCATTATTATAATCTATATTTTGTCCTTTCCTGTTTCAGTACCACCCTATATCTGTTCATTCTATGTAGACTGTTATTCCCCCTTTCTTCCTCCTTCATAAAGCTAGTCAATTTTCTGATGTTCGTTTAATGATCATATTTTTAAGGAAACTTTGTCTGGTTTATCTTCTTCTAAGAAAACTCTCAAGTCTGGGTTAGAAATCCCATTTGTTTGACTTTATAGCACTTGTATATCCCATATCAGAGCAATCCATGCAATCTATTATTATTGTCTTCTTGCAAATTTGTTATTCCTACTAGTCAATATTCTATTATTTTCACCTTAACTATAATCTATTTCCATAAAATCTGCATGAGATTGATATATCCATTCCTATGATATCAGCAAACAAATTCAGATCCAGAGGGGTTATATATTTGGCAAGATCATGAAAATTTAATAAGAAGTAGAGTCAGGATTAAACCCATGTAAATGAAGTTTGACCATTTTGGATAACCACAAATAAGTCACCCTCAACAGAATCATGACTGGCCACTTGATGAGAAAGGCTTTCAGCAATAAAATATTCAATAACTTGGAAACCATTACTCCTAATTGTGCTTTTCTTTCAAGATACCCAAAATTTTCCCATTAATAAACTACACAACTTCTTCTTGTATATTCTTATATGCCATCTCTAAGATAATTTCTTTTATATTAGTTTAAAGCCAGAGGATACAAGAAAGTGCTTTGTTAAACAAAGAATTTTCAAGAGTCTTATAATTTCCCTAATATACATTTCAAAGAACTTATAGATTTCCCTTATGGTTTATTTTAATCAAAAGATATAGTTTTAGTACCCCATGAGGAATCACACACAGATAATATTGCAATTTCAAGAGAGAGAAGTTACCCTTATTATGTCTGTTATTTAATCATTGATTATACTCTGATTTTGATTGTTGAAAGGAATTTGGCTATGGAGGGTGAGAGATATAAAATATAATATGTCGGTTTTATATTTATAATAAGGGATATTTTCCAAGAAGATTTCTGCACAAAAAAACCCCAATTATGCTATGAAGTAATTCATTCTTTGTTACTCTTCTATTTCATACCTGTCAAGAGCATGATGCCCCTCTCCAATTGCTAACAACACCAGCTCTTAAGTATAAAACAACTGATTGCATCTATCTGCCCACATATAGTGTATAATATTAAATGTAACCTGTGTCCTGTGGACAGCCTCTGGTTTACTTCCAAGACAACTTGGAAGCAGGACTGATACCATCACAGAATTTCTTTAAAATAACTCACCCTACAAAGGCAATAATGAGACTAACAGAGATTTCAAAGGGGAAGGGTATGTGGGCTTACACTACTTCCTCCATGATACACAATTTCCTTAATTCTCTCTTGACATTAATCCATTTTAAGCATCTAACTGCCCACAAACATGGCATTCTCTGCCTCCCTCTGTACATTCATTGCTTTTTTCACCCTTCCTTGCTCTTTATTTTTCTCTGAGCATTTTCCTGTGTCTCTCTTCTTTCCTTTTATTTTTTTTAAAGTAAGTTAACTTTATTATTCTACTTCTCCCAAATGCACATATTCAGACACCTTGTCCATTCAGGTAAAAAATGCTCTGCATTTCCTGGGCTCACCTACCTTAGAAAGAAATAGAGAATTATAAAGATAACTTTCTTCTTTATCAGCATCCTACCATTCAAAGAGATTGTCCCTTTGACAATGAAATCACATGGCCTTTTGAACTCTGAAATAACATTATATTGGCTTCAACTTCACCTGTTTCCAAATAGAGTACTGGCTCCCATATTTTGAGGGTAAATATACTAACTGTCATTCTTAAATAATAAACATGCATGGAGGAAACTCATCTTGGTGACAATGAATCACCAAGATGAACAACTTTATAAAGAAGAGTGTGAAAATAAACTTTAAACACTAGTGGATTGAGTGGTGGCCACCTAAAATATATGTACACTGGGAATTTGTGTTGTGATCTGATTTGAAAGATGTGTCTTTTAGATGTAATTGCACTAGTGATCTTAGGATGAGATCATCCTGGCTTAATCAGGTGGACCCTTAATACATTAGGAGAGAAGACAACAGAAAGACATATGGACTGGGAAGTGATGTGAAGACTGAGGCAGAGATTGAAATGATGTGTTTACAAAATATGCCAAGGCTTGCTGGTAGCCATTAGAAGCTAAGACAGAGGCATGAAATGTATTCTTTCTTAGAGCTTCTGGAAGAGATCAACTCTGCCAACACCTTAATTTTGGCTTTCTGGTCTCTGGAACTACAAAAAAATCAATTTCTGTCATTTTAAAACAGCCAATTTATTTTGTTATGAAAGTCCTAGAAAGCTAATACAGATAATCTTTGTCTCAAACTAACAATATTACATAGTAATAGATATTAATCATTCATAATCCCTTATTTTGGTAGGAAAGTGGTGTAGAAAATCAGAGACTGAATTTTAAACCATATCAACACATTAAAACATAAGCCCTTATTTTACCTTTTATAAGCTTTGTCAATAATTTACATCCTTAATTTTTCATCAAAAGCATGAGATAATAATATTATATTACATATGGTGAGGGGTACACTATTTAATTTTCCTACCACTCTAGTTTTTAATCATTTTATTTATAAAATTATCTAACTACTCTTTTAAAGAAAATGAACTAGTTCTATAATATTATAGAGTAGAGCAGTTCTCTGCCCTATTCCAACTATATTCCTATAGCCCCATCTTATTTCCTATTGTTTCTTCCATCCTTACTTTTTAAAGCTGTTCATGTGTTAACTGAATAAGCATAGATAATATGACTTCATTGTTAAATTTTTATGTATCCATTTTGGATACATACTTGTTTTCTATTATATTATTTCATGATCTAGCATACTTATTCTCTTCACTTGCCACTATCTATCCCCATTCATTGCAGTTTTATCACAGTTTTGGTTGAATCAATAGCCTGAGTATTTGTATTAGTCAAGATTCTCCAGAGAGACAGAAAAAATTGGAGAAGATAGATGATAGATCGATCAATAGATTGTTTTTATAAGAATTGGTTCAAGAGATTATGGAGGCTGAGAAGTTGAAAGATCTGTCTGCAAGCTGGCAAGCTAGGGAAGCTGAGGTATATTTCAGTCTGCATCTGAAATTTGAGAACCAAGGGAGTTGAAGTGTTAAGTCCCAAACCCAGTCTGAAAGTCCAAGAACCAGGAGTGCTGATGTCAGAGGACGGGAGAAGACAGGTATCTCAGCTGAAGCAGAGAGCAAATTCACCCTTCCACTGCATTTTTACTCTATTTAGGCCCTCAACAGATTGGGTGATACCCACTTATATTAGTGAGGGGCTATGTTCCTTACTCAGGATACTGACTCAAATAATAATCTCTTCTGGAAGCACGTGAAAAAACATGCTCAGAAATAATGTTTTACAAACTATTGGGGCATCTCCTAGCCCAGTCAAGTTGACATATAAAATTAGTTGTCATAGTATTTACACCACTTTAACCATGTAAATACTGAACATTGCTGAACCAAGTAATTTACTTTGATTATATTTCATTTATTTTATAATTTTCCACATTTTTCTATCTTTAACTTTCCATGGTATAGATCACAACCTTTCCCCAAATCTTCACTATAATACTCCTATAACAAACTTTTATTTTCTTATGTTCAACCTTCATTCTCTAGGAAGTTTATAAAAGGATGCATTAGAGGTGGTGTTTGAAAATTTGAGTATCAGAACACATACTTATTGTGCCTTTAAAATTAAGTTTAATATGGACATAGAGGTCCAGTTTAAAAATAATCTTTTCCCCACAATTTTGAGGGCTTTATAGTCTTCTTTTTAGATTAAATTTAATTTTTTTTCAGTGGTTCAAAATTCATTGTTTATGCACCACACCCGGTGCTCCATGTAATACGTGCCCTCCTTAATACCCACCACTGGGCTCACCCAAACCCCCAACCCCCGCCCTTCCAAAATCCTCAGTTTGTTTCTTAGAGTCCACAGTCTCTCATGGTTTTTCTCACCCTCCAATTTCCCCCAACTCACTTCTCTTCATCTCCCAATGTAGTATTCCTTATGCTCCACAAGTAAGTGAAACCATGTAATTGACCCTCGCTGCTTGACTTATTTCCCTCAGCATAATCTCTTTCAGTCCCATCCATGTTGATACAAAAGTTGGGTATTCATCCTTTCTGATGGAGGCATAATACTCCATTGTGTATATGGACCATATCTTGTAAGCTAATGTCGCTATTTTCTGTTGTTATTTTTCCTGTTTATTTTGGGGTCCTCTTTTCCTTGAAGTTTCTTTAAAATCTGGCTATTATTGGCCTCACATGAATAACGAAAAGCAAAACTGACATTATCAAAAGTTCTGAGGATATAGGTAGTAATTATTGATAGATCACTACATTGACAGAGAAATAAGAAAATGACCTTTTTTGGGGGGAAGACCCCCAAATCATGTCCATCAAGTTTCTTTCTTTGGGACCGAATAAGTTCTTTATTTTTAGCCATTTCCTACTTCTGTTGGTATACAGAATTCATTTTATTTTGTCCTTGGTTACAATTATTTGGACTATTTTAGTATTTCAAAAACTTGTTGACATTTCTCCTTCACTGTTATTCCCCTCTGCTATCAACTTTGTCTCTTCAGTGGATATATTTCTCCCTAAAAAATTGCTACAAATTAACATCTTAAAATAATAACAATTTATTATCTCACAGTTTCTGTGGGGCAGGAATCTGGACATGGCTTATGTAAGTCATCTACTCAGGGTCTCAAAGGCTAAAATCAAAATGTTAGCTGGGGCTACAATCTAATCTGAGTCTTGGGATCCTCTTTCAAAATCATTGGTTGTTAACAAAATTTAGTGTATTGCATATGTAAGACTGATGATCCAGTGTTCTTCCTAACAATGATATAAGGCTCTCAGCTCCTAGAAGCATTCTAAAATCCTTGACACATGTACCTACTATAGGCCCTTATGACATGGTTATTTGTTCCTTCAGTGTCAGCAGGAGAATTTCTCAAATCTTTCTGGTCTTTTTTAAGGTTTCTCTGCTGAGGTCAGACCCATCAAAGATAATCTCCCTTTAAATGAACTCAAAGTTAAGTAATCATGGATCTTAACTTCATCTGCAAAATCTTTCTTTCCATGTAATGTGACAATTACAGGAATGATATGCCATCATATCCACAATAATTAAAGGGTGGGAATTTTACAGCATTCATACAGAAGCAGGTAGGAATCTGTAGTGCCATCTTAAAACCTTGCCTTCCATGATCTATATCACTTATTAGACAAAAAAAGGATTAAAAATATACTTCTTTTGAAAAATGACTATACACACACACACACTTTATTATAATACACACACACATATACATGCATCATTTACTGACATGTTCTTAAAATTTTAGTGATTTTTTTGGATGAACCAGAGAAAAAAGTGTGAGGAAAATATTTAGAATGACAAATCTTTCAGGACTTAGGTGATCATACATAAAATTAAGTTAACTATAATCCAGAATCCTGTGTTTGGATAATCTTTCTGTTCTATAGAAAAATGACTCTACCCATATTGTCACAACATCAAGATGAATCCATTAGCAAATTTTAATGTTGGTCTTGCAAGAATATTTTGTCTCTAATTATTGTGCTCGTGAAACAACATACAAAAGACTAGATGATAGATTATAGATCATTTTGTAGAATTAGAGCAGTTCTACAGATTAACAATTTATTTACAATAGAGCAAGGTCATTTCTGAACTTACTGCGCCAAGCAATTCTTAACACATTGTTAGCTCAGAGGAAAGCTGTCACTAAATTATGCTATCCTGTGATTTCCAATGATGCATCAATAAACAGGAATTAAAAATTTATATGAACAGAGCCAAAATGTCTATTTGGCAGACCAATATTTTGATATTAATGTGCCTTTGATTTTCAGAATAGGTTCAAAAGGTATAATGGGGCCAATACTGATGCCAAGAACATCACATGGGAAGTTAGAAATGCAAAATCTAGGACCTCATTTCAGACTTATTTAATAAAAATGTGAATTTCGACAAGATTCCCTAAGTGATTCAAAGGCACATTAAATTGTAAGAGGCACTACTCTCGCTTACAACTCTCACTGTATTATATGAGGGAACTATGTGTCATAAATGGTACAATTTGTCTGAGATCCCATAGCTGGTTGGAGGCAAAGCTGAGAATAGTACCCAGTTCTCTGGACTGCTAACCCTCACTCTTCCAACACTTTTATTGCCCATGTCAAAAAAAGCCTTTAAGTTTTGGAGAACAATGACATCAAACATGAACAGACAATTTAGCTGTTAGACTCTTTATGCAACATGAGTTTATTTTAGAATCCTACTTCTACATGGTAAACTAAACAAGATAACCTCAATACAAAAGAACCTAAAGTTCTCTCACTTTCCTGATTTCTGAAAACAAAGAGTGATAATTTAAGAAGGGCAGGCGAAACAATAGGCTAATTTACTATGAAAATAGCGATAGCAAAACCCAACATGTGTAAAAATGAGGCTGAATCACTCAACATTTTTACTATTCAATGGCAAAACTTCATTTTCTTTCTTCTTTCTTTCTTTTTCCTTCCTTCCTTCCTTCCTTCCTTCCTTCCTTCCTTCCTTCCTTTCTTTCTTTTTCTTTCTTTCTTGTTTCTTTTTTGTTTTTTTACTATTTCTTTCACTTCTAATATTTACATAGACTGCATAGTATGAGGTCAATAAACTTGCCTTGATGTTGATAACACAATCTCTTCAATGATTTTCTAAATCTAGGGAAAAATACTTTTGCAATTATGGTGAAATGGTTTAGTTTACATTTGAATTTCTTATGCACATTTTAATAATAATTTTTGGACCTCACAATTTAAAATTATAAAAGCAGTATTGATTGCTTTGTACTTATAATAATAAGTAATCTTCAGGTGGTAAGACAGTGTTTTCAAAGGTCTTAAACAGTGAGGCTTGGCAGTTTATTAAATCACTTGTTACAGAGGAGTAGAATCAATTTGATCAGTTTCCACTTGTATATGTATCATTTTTCTCTTCTTAAAATGTGTGTAGAGATCAACATTGCACCTTTCTGCAAGGCTTAAAGGAGAGTGATGTGAAGTAGTTTAAAGTAGTTTATCATTTGATGCTAGAAAACTAAGTAAAAAGGTGGTAGCTTTTGTTAGATTTTAGTTAAGTAACAGGAGAAAAGAAGGATCTCTTTTCTTTCCTCAGTCAAAGAATATTTTAATCCATGAACAGTTCTAGACTGAATTATTTTCCTGTAGCAACTGTTAATCTAAGGTGTTTAAAGACTTTGCTCTTTAAACCAGTCTTGCATATCAAATCATATCCATTTGGCATAATAGGAAGTGACTGTGTGCGTGCGTGTGTGTGTGTGTGTGTGTGTGTGTGTGTGATTTACAGAGTGACTGTAAAACCAATACAGTAAGATGTTATTTCTGCCATAGTGAATTATTTAATCACATGTAACTTTAAAATGGACTTAACTTTCAAAGTTTACCAGGAATAATTTCATATATCTAGACAAACCTCCCAAGGTAATAGTGATTCTACCCACTGTCTAATATAAGTAACAAATAATGCTGAGAAAAGGTTTTCCTGAAAACAACTTAAGAGTTTTATATAATGCCTCCATTCCACGTGGACTTACTGGCTGAGTGGTATAAACTATATTTTTCCAGTTTCTGGGATACTTTTATTATTATTTAAACTCCATCCAGCTAAAAACCAAAAAGGAGTCAAGAGAAGTGTTATATGTAGATTCTACTGTAGACTTTTTTGTTAGTTTAATAGTGATGTATTCTTTTTCTAGTCCTATTTTTCTTTATTTTGAAATGAACTTGGGATATTGATTTTGATGATACTCTACTCTGCCTTTCATTTGATTTTTGCTTTTATTGATTCTGTTTTCTTCTCTCTCTCTTTTTTGTGTGTATTGTATTTTTGAGGTAAATGCTTTTTAGGTAACTTAAAAGGAAAGGCCTTTGTTGTTATTCTGGAATGAATAATTTATGTTTTCTTTGGCAATGTCTTAAAGCTCTGAGTTTTCCTTTTGTTAATTTTATTATTTTTTCAAAGAAGATATGAGAAAAAATTACATTAAACTTTTTATGTTATTTTAAATTGTTTTGTATTCATTTGCTTATATGACAGAACTCATATTTATATGTTAATTCTACTGGATCAAAAGTTAGACACAATCTATTTAATAAAGGTTATGGAGAGCATGAGATATATACTATGAAAGTGTGATTGGTGGAAGTACTACCATGCAGAAGAGATACAAATGAGTTAGCACAGGGTTTCTTAAACTTGGCATTATAGGGGTTTGTCCACATAATTCTTTCTTATAGGATGCTGTAGGGTGTTTAGGAGTACCTCTGCCTCAACTCACAAGATGCCAGAAGCCATTCTTTCCCTGACTCTCTCATGACAATCAACAATGCCTATAATGATTGATACTCTCTCCAGGGGGGCAAAACTATCCTTGGATGAGAAGTACTGATTCAGGAAAAAGGGACTGTTTAAAACTAAGAAAATCTGGAAATCACACTGAAAGGGTTTAATAGGATAATTACAACAAAACACTTATTTCAAGATGATTAAACTCAACTTGTAATTGGTCAAAATAGAACCTTAATTGATATAATTTTAAGGCAATTTACATCCTTGGTAGGGATAAGTGATTCATGAATAATAGATACTTTTCCTGATTAGTAGAATAAAATGTAATTTCAAGGCATACTGAGGGGTATAATGTTGAGATTTGGAAGCAAAACAGGCAAGACTAATTGCGGGCAGATTCACTTCAGGAATGATGTCTGAAAAGTATCATTGACTTGCTTATCAGGGAAACAACTATAACTGGTGAAAGTTATTGTAAAAATGACAAACATGTATTCATGCTCCCTGGAATTGTTCTAAGAGCATACAGATGAAGTAACATTTATTGAAGAAAGCCTACAAAATCTCAGTAAGGTCATCAATAGTCTTTGCTAACTAACCACAACCCACTTCCTCCCTCTATACCTCTAAGAGCTCATCCAGATGGGTGCTCCACTCTGGGTAGGTGTGGCCAAGAAAATGGGGCTTCTTATCCATTAGCTTCCAATCAAAGACATCTACCTGAATTGCACAGGCTTCACACTGTGGATGGAATAGACTTCACTGAAAGTGTTCAACTAAGTCACTCAACAGATAAATAGGAAAGAAGCAACCCCCCTGAGGGGTATGTGAATTTAGTAACCAGAATTGCTGCAATATGTTATCTAAAATGTCCAGTTTTAATATGAAATTACTTAACATAAAAGGAAATAGGAAAGCGTGAGCCATAAATAGAGAAAAGGCCTACAACAGAAACTGCCCATGAGAGGGCTTTGACTTCAGATTTTACAAGACCTCTTCAAGGTGCCATTATATGTTCAATGAATTAGAAGTCCTTAGGCTTAAAGGCTCAAATAAAGGTGTGATGATGATCAACTATCAAATAGAAAATATCAATGAAGAGATATATATTTTTAAAAAATGAAAACTCAAGGGTGCCTGAGTGGCTCAGTCTCTGAGTGTCTGCCTTCAGCTTGGGTCATGGTCCCAGGGTCCAGGGATTGAGCCCTGCATCAGGCTCCCTGATCCGCGGGAGGCCGGCTTCTCCCTCTCCCACTACTTCTGCTTATATTGCTTCTCTCACGGTGTCTTTCTCTGTCAAATAAATAAAATATTTTAAAAAAATGAAAACTTAAGTTAAAAGTATAATAATTTGGGGTGCCTAGGTGGCTCAGTCAGTTAACCATCTGACTCTTGATTTCAGCTCAGGTAATGATCTCAGGGTCATGAGATCAAGCCCTGCATTAGGCTCTGCAGTGGACGTGGATGTGTTCAAGATTCTCTCTCTCTCTCTGCCCCTTCCCCACCCCCTCAAAATAAAGTAAAATAATTCGATGAAAATTCATCAGAGTCTCAAAAATAGGTATGAAATAGCAGAATTAAAAATCAGCAAATGTGAAGAGTGATGGATAGAAATTATGCAATCCAGAGAAAAAGAATGAAGAAAAATAAACAGCTTCTCAGAGAGTGAGAGAAATATTAAGCAAATTAAGATACATGTAATATGAGTACCATGAGAGAGAAAGGAAAAGAAAAAAATTTTGAAAAAAATCGTACCTGTAAACTTCACAAATTTGGCGACAAATATTAATCAACACATCCCAAGGTTCAACAAACTCCAAGTAGTATAAACAAAAAGGTATTCATACACAGATACATCATAGTAAAAATGTTGAAAGACAAATTGTTAAAAATATACCAACTACCAACTTGGGGAGAAATAGAAAACCTCAGTAAGCCAATATAAATTAAGCAATTAAATTAGTAATTTATTTATTTATTTATTTATTTATTTATTTTAACAAACTAATATTCGGAAGGCTTTACTGGTGTAGCCTACCAAATATTTAAACAATAATTCATACCAATTCTTCACAAAGTCTTCCAAAAATAGGAGAACACTTTCTAACTAATGCCATGAGGATAGTATTACTTTAATACCAAAACCAGATAAAGGTGTCACAAGAAAATAAAACTACTGTTTAATATTTTATGAATATAAATGCAAAAATATGAACAGGACACTAACAAACCAAACCCAGCAACACTTTATATATATATATATATATATATATATATATATATATATATATAAAATGACCTTTATATTATATAAAAAATACCATGACCAAGTGAGATATATCCCAGGGAAAGAAAGTAGGGTTAATATTCAAAATAAATTCAAATTTATGAATTCCTATATTATCATACACCACATCTACAGAATAAAAGACAAAATCATATAATCATCTCAAATAGATACAGAAGTATTTGACAAAATCTTACACCACTTTATGATAAAAACAAAGCAAGACAATGAATAGAAGATAACTTTCTCACCCTAATAAAGAGCATAAATAAAAAAACCCCATGTTAATATCATATTTAATTTAGAAACAACGAGTGTTTCACCCTCAGATCATGAACAAGTTAAGAATGCCCACTCTTGACATTTATACTCATCATTATATGAGAAGTTCTAGCCAGGGCAATTAGACAAGAAAATAAAATGAAAACACTGAGATAGAAAAGATAAAAATAAAGTTATTTCACAGATTATATGATGTTGTATATCCTTAGGAATACCAAAAATATTTTACAGCTAATAAATAAATTCACAAAAAAAGTCACTAGATGATTATTACAACAAGGTGATTATTACCAGCAATACAATGCAATCTTATTTTTAATTACATTTGTTAAAAGACAATCACCAAAGAAACCACTGAAAAGTTATTATAAATGAAATGAAAAAACAAGTGGGAATTCAATATTTTTTCAAACTCTTATTACTAACAAACATATATGTTTAACATAAATGTTACCAGTTAATAAGGAAAACTTGAATAAATCAGTTGCTCAAAGGAGTGAAGCAATTTGCTGAAGGAGAAACACAGATGGCCACGTGATATTTAAAAAATCTTAAGCATAAATAAGCATTTCAACAGTCATATCTGTCACAAATAAGTGCAATCACTCTCAGCATTAGTAAATGTCTTAGGAAAGTTTCTCTGAAAGCACAACTTGAGATTCTAGAATTTCTGGTCTAGTGATTTCTTATGAGAGAGCTCTTAGAGAAGTGAAGGAAGGAGAATAGGACTAGAGAAGAAAGCTAAGAATGCAGTCAATGCAGACTATGAGAAGACTAGCCTCAGCCCAGTTCTATGAGGAGCTGAGAGCACTAATTGCAGCAGAATCTTTCCTACTATGAGATCTTTTACCAGTTACTGGTTTCAGGCTCCAAATGCCCCCTACCCCAACTGGAATGTATAACCAGTAAAGGGAATTTGGGCAGAACACAAATAATACATTCACTATAGTAAATGTTTAGAAAACAGTTGTTTTTACTCTACTAATTAGAGTATACACCAAGACATCTTGGAAGAGTGTTTTGGCAATACTTCCTAATAAAAAAATATTTATGTACTTTAACCCAGAAGTCTACTTCTGCAAATATAAATCAAATAAATACTGTCCTTGCTCTACCGCAGGGAAGTGGGGGGCGGAAGGTTGTATGTCAGTGTTTATTGCAGGTGTGGTAGGTAGAATAATAGAACCCCTACATCCTAATCCCCAGAACCTGTGGGGTCTTAGTTTACATGGCAAAGGAAATTAAAGTAGCAGATGGAATTAAGATTGCTAATCAACTGATCTTAAAATAGAAGAAGCATGCTGCATTATCCAGGTGGTTCCAATGTAATCATAGGGACCTTTAAAAAATGGGAGAGGGCTCAGAAGAGTCAGAGTGTGGCAGTGTGAGAAAGGGTTCATCTACTATTGTTGGCTTTGAAGATTGACTGTGCTTGAGCCAAGTAATGTTGGCAGCCTCTAAAAGCTGGAAAAGACAAGAAAACTGAGTCTCCCTGAGAGCCTCCAAAAAGGTATGTAGTCCTGCCAACAATTTGTTTTAGCCCAGTGGGATTCATTTCATACTTCTGACCTCCAAACTGTAAGAAACATGTGCAGTTTTGTAGTAACTTGTTACAACAGCAATAGGAAGTGAATACACAGGATTGCTGAAATTATGTACGATGAGTAAGAATTGTACCACTGACAAGGGGAATGGGAAAAGCAGTGGAAAGATAAATCAATGATATTTCCAGCAGTTGAACATAAACATTCAGGAGATATTAATGCTACTGTTTTTTTTTTTTTCCTTTAATGAAAAACATGGAAAAGAATAGTTGCAGGGATTTGTTTGGGAAAGAATTTTGTGAACTATAATAAATTTAAGGTTTCATTGTGATATTTAGATAGGTGAACTGAGCTTTCATAATGAAGCTTTGGTTTTAGTACTGGTATGAAAACAACATTTGAAAGGGTTGAACAGTGAATAAGTGAAAGGAAATAAAGCTGCATATTATTATTTTTAGGTTTGCTATAAAAAGGTGGAGAATCTCGTGGTTGTTCAAAGACGTAGAAAGAGCTTAATAAGTGAAGAAACCAGTAAAAAGGAAGAATCTTAAGTTTAATGGAAGGATAGGTAATTAATCAAGTTCTCAAAGGAAATGCACAAGTGATATATGGGGTCTAGAGATTATTACTACTGATTTAATTTCACTTGCTTTTATTAAAGGCATTTGTAAGTAAATGAAAATTCTGTGGAAATTAGTGGGACAATATTGGTAACTGCCTTACCATCTGTGTTGGAATGTATTTGAGGAGTTTCTAATTTAAGTTATTCCAATTTATGTAATAAAATGTTTCATTTTCCTCTTGAATACCCATGATGAATTAGATCAAACAAAAAGTCTGTTTTGGTTGGTTGAATGGTTTTTGTCTCTACTATTCTCCGTGTCTTCCAATGTTAAACACTCAGATTAAAGCAACTTGTAAATTTCTTTTTAGAATCAAATACATTGTGATTAAGATTCCTAATAGGACTAATCTAATTGTTTTATTAAGATCCAGATCAAGCTTCTGGAGTTTTAGGTATAGGACAGAATTAAGTTTTCTACTAGAAATATATATAATTTTCCACTAGAAAATTTATATATATATATATATATATGTGTGTGTGTGTGTGTGTGTGTGTGTATGTGTATATGTACATATATATTAAATACTAATATGTATACATATAAATATATCTATGTACATATATATGTGTGCATAGATACATATGTATTTATACAAAATTACAAGTATTTTCAGAGGATTTATAGAAGACTTCATGAATTTTTATAGGTTAACAACTGTGGTTGAGCATAGTTCAAGAATATGGTTCATTTCTGAATCCTGGAATTATCTGGGAGACACTGCAACTATATGGTTATAAGGATGTCAAGTAACTTAATGAACTTATAAAACACACTATAAGGATAATAAGATACATGTTGACTTAAGATGTGTGTAAAAATATTATCTATGAAAAAGTTTGATATAATGCAAAGGCAAATTGGAGCTATCTTTACAAAAGTATAACTTAAAGTTTCTTTTCTTCTAAGGCAATGGAAACATGAGAAACATTGTCTCCAACAAATGCAGATAACAAGCCAATACTTCCTTCAATCATAGAAGACTGGATTGTAGAATTAGTAAGAATTGAGTGTCACGATAGACTAAGAAAAACACTATAACATTAGGGCTAAGCATGAGACTAGATTGGTGAGAATATAGTGCTAAAAGTAAGTCATTTTATCCAGTTTCTGGAAGATTAAAGAAAAGATTTGTCAACACCTTAACCATGCAGCTTTCAAGTCCCTGTAGAAAAGAAAACAAGTTTAAGATGTATATGTAAAATTTTTAATGTATGTGTGTATAAATATATAAATTACACACCTATGTATTTATAAATCTCCATAAAGAAGTCAAGACGACATAGTGCATTAGCAACTTAGTAGACTATTAGTCAAAACAAGAGGAAAGATAGATAAGTAATCAAAAATGACTGCTCAATTTATAGCCTCAAAGGAAACCAAGGATAAACAATGAAAAGATTACTAGAACTTGCCTCAGTAAGGGCACAGTCCCTTACAGCTTCTAGACCTGAGCCAGGTTAAATTAGAGCCCACTGACTATTGGATAGGCTTGGTTCTGAGAAGAAAGGACTCTGCAGACCATGGCTAGTATACATGGTGGTGACCGTCCCATTCCTTGCCCCCAAATCCTATGCTCAATTTGCTTTCACAACTGTACATTAGTGAGAGGTATTGTGAGGATCATTGGAAACAAAGCTCAAGTTGACACTCCCAAAAACCCAAAGCATTATAATGGCTTCTTTTATGATTGAGGCCTTATGGGAGCTAGATCTTTAAATGGATATGGGTCTGTGGATCTACATGATTGTTATTTCCCTGGTCTCTTAATATGTAATTGGAATAGACATGAATGGTATTTATTTATTTATAAAGATCTATTTATTTGATAGAGATGACAAGCAGGCAGAGAGACAGAGCGTTGTGGTGGGGGGGGAGTAGGCTCCCCACTGAGTAGAGAGCCCAATGTGGGGCTCGATCCCAGGACCCTGGGATCATGATCTGGGCCGAAGGCAGAGGCTTTAACCACTGAGCCACCCAGGCACCCCGACATTAATGGTATTTAATAAAACTCCACATTAGGTTCTTGTTGTGTGGGCTCAGAATAATCATAATGAGAAAAACCAAACGAAAGTTTCTGAAACTGCCCCCTCCTTCAGATGAGAGAGTAAAACAAAAGGAGTATCCTATTCTGAGAAGTTTGGAAGTTAACACTATTTTTAAATATCTAAAGGATGTGTGAATGCTGATCTCCTGTCATTTTCCAATTAAGTGCATAAGTCTGGGCACAAAAGTAGATACTAGAGAATAGCAGCAGTCTACCTCAAACTCTACTAACTCACAGCTTTAAATGGGGCTGCAATGCCAACAGATTAACATAGCCTTTGTTACATTGTATGCTGCCACTGATTTGACCAATGCATTGTTTTCTACTACTTTAAGAAAATAAGATTAGAAATAGTACAAATTGACCTGGAACCCACTATAGATATAGTTATAGCTTTTTTTCCCTCTAGGACTATCTTTATTTCCCTACCCCATAACATAATATAGTATGAATAGATTTGAGCTTCTTGACATCCTGCAGCATCAATCAGAACATCATGCCAGTTAGTCCAGATGAGCAAGAACATATAGCACACATAGATGACCAACACACTGGAGGTCTTGTTAACATGTATGTACTCCTAATACTGGGAAGTAAATTCTGTGACGTTTTTGGTTTGCTGCATCTTTAATATACTTAGAAGTCCAGAAGACTGTCTGTCAAGATATTCCATCTAAAGTAAAAACAAACAAACAAACAAAAAAACCAAATTTTTCATCTTGTACTTCTTGCTATGAGAAGGAAGCACAGTATCAGGAAGGCCTCTTTGGAGTTTTGAAGCAGTATATTCCACAATTGGGGGAATTGCTATCATGCTGCATGATACAAAAAGCTTCCAGCAGTGAATAGAGCTCAGAGTTAAAGAGCACTGTGGTAGATACAAGCTATCAGTGGCGGGAAAAGGTGCTTTGTGAAAATTTGACAAACTTCAGTGGAAGAACATAACTGCAGAATCTGGGGTTTTGAAAGCAGGTCATGCCATCTTGGTGTACTTCTGGGTTAAGTGACAATGCTGTCACAACTACCCTTCATGAAATAAGCTCTCAAAAATCTACCTAATCATAAGGTTGGGTGGGTCCAGAAATGTTTCACTGTAAAATGGAATTTCTATATTCAATCTAGGGCATGAATAAAGCAACGTAACAATAGCAATGTGCAAGGGTAGTTACCCCCAACTACTGAATCATTACAGATGTTATGCCAATGCTTATCTCTCAGCTACCACCTATGCTATGATTTGTAAGGTGGCTTTGTTATGTGAGTTCAAGATGAAAATGATGACAGATGCATTTTAGCTCAATTCAGGGATTGTCTGGAAAGACAATGGAAAAGGGTAGCCCTGGTGAACAGAACTTCATGCAATGTACTTAGTTACTCATTTCATGTAGTAAAAGGAGACTTGAAATCACCTATATATAGTACACATACACACACACACACACACACACACACACACACAACTCTAATAAAATTAACCTCACTGTATATACACTCAGAGGTAATAGAAAATCACTTTGCTGGTGTTCAGAGCCTAGAAAGAGGAAATAGTGAGAGATCAAAGTCTAGAATAGATGTAGATATATATACTTGGGGGTAGGTACAAAGTATGAAGGCCTTCATATAACATTATAAACACCATTAAAGGGAACTTCAACAACCAAGCACACAATAACTTGGGGCATCTGGGTGGCTCAGTGGGTTAAAGCCTCTGCCTTCAGCTCAGGTCATGATCCCAGGGTTCTGGGATGGAGCCCCACACTGGGCTCTCTGCTCAGCAGGGAGCCTGGTTCCTCCTCTCTCTCTCTGTCTGCTTCTCTGCCTACTTGTGATCACTCTCTGTCAAATAAATAAATGAAATCTTTAAAAACAAACAAAAAAACCCTCTAGGGGCACCTGGGTGGCTCAGTGGGTTAAGCCTCTGCCTTTAGCTCAGGTCATGATCTTGGGGTCCTGGGATCAAGCCCCGCATCAGGCTCTCTGCTCAGCAGGGACCCCTCTTCCCACTCACCCCCGCCCGCCTCTCTGCCTACTTGTGATCTCTCTGTCAAATAAATAAATAAAATCTTTAAAAAAATAACTCTATCAGTTGGCCTTAGTTAGCCTTTGTCATTAAACACCCAAGTATTAATATGATTAGCACAGAAATTAATCGGCCATTGTGTCAGGGACGGAAGCTATGCACAGAAAACAACTGCTGGGGAGAAGACATGAACAGACACTTCTCCAATGAAGACATACAAATGGCTATCAGACACATGAAAAAATGTTCATTATCACTAGCCATCAGGGAGATTCAAATCAAAACCACATCGAGATACCACCTTACACCAGTTAGAATGGCCAAAATTAACAAAACAGTAAATAAACGTGTGTTGGAGAGGATGAGGAGAAAGGAGAACCCTCTTACACTGTTGGTGGGCATGCAAGGTGGTACAGCTACTTTGGAAGACAGTGTGGAGATTCCTTAAGAAATTAAAAATAGAGCTTCCCTATGACCCTGCAATTGCACTACTGGGTATTTACTCCAAAGATAGTGATGTAGTGAAAAGAAGGGCCATCTGTACCCCACTGTTCATGGCAGCAATGGTCACAGTCACCAAACTATGGAAAGAACCAAGATGCCCTTCAACAGACAAATGGATAAGGAAGATGTGGTCCATATATACTATGGAGTATTATGCCTCCATCAGAAAGGATGAATACCCACCTTTTGTATCAACATGGACGGGACTGGAAGAGCTCATGCTGAGTGAAATAAGTCAAGCAAAGAGAGTCAATTATCATCTGGTTTCACTTATTTGTGGAGCATAAGAAATAACACGGAGGACATGGGGAGATGGAGAGAAGAGAGTTGGGGAACATTGGAGGAGGAGATGAACCATGAGAGACTATGGACTCTGAAAAACAATCTGAGGGTTTTGAAAGGGCAGGGGGTGGGAGGTTGGGAGAGCCTAGTGGGTATTATGGAGGGCACATATTGTATGGAATACTGGGAGTGGTACATAACAATGAATTCTGGTACACTGAAAAGAAATTTAAAAAATAAATTAGAAAAGAAGACAATTGATGTATCTACTGCCAATACTGAATGATCAGCCTGTCAATAGTGGAAGCCTCTACTGAGTCTCTAATACGGCACTATTTCTCAAGGAAACAAACCAACTATTGTGGCAAGTAAAGAACATTGATCTCTGTCTTGGAAGGACCAGTGATTATTCTAAGAACAGATAAATATTCTGGGTATAAGCTTTCTTTTCTGCTTTCAGGATTTTAGCAAGCCAGCACCAGTATCTGAGAACTTATTATTTGATTCACTGGTGAGGAATTACATTTAATATCATGCCAGATCAGTTTACAGCAGAGAGGAGATAAAAGAATAGGTATCATGATTATGGTCTAACATAGTATAGGAATGCCCTGATGAAGGAACCTCTGAAGTGCCAGCTGAAAAATATTTCAATCCTCCATGATGCATTATTCACTTTAAGTTCTTTGTATGGCACTATGCCACAAGTAAGGGGAGTACATAGGTCTATGAAACAAGGGGTGGGAGATAAGAGGTCCATTTGCTATCATCTCTTCTACTAACTTGAGGAATTTTACTTCCTATTCCCACAGTTTAGAACTCGGCAGGTTTAACGATCTGATTCTCAGAGGAGGAGTAATTACTCTAGGGGTTACAGAAAGAGGACAATTGCATTAGAAGGTATGTCTACTCTTAGCTTATTTGGGATTTTTGGTTCAAGGGGCAAACAGGCAAGAAGACAAATTTCACTATAATAAATATAACTGATCCCGAACGTCAGAAAAAGTAGGGCTGCTATTACACAATGGGGCCAAGGTAGAATGTGTTCATCAATCAAGTTTTACATGTGGGTGACTTATGGTTTCACTCCCTTGACCAAGTTTGGTAGTAAATGAACAAGCATGGTAATATTTAACATAAATATAAGCACAATAATAACGCATGTTTTCTGAATAGCTACTATGCACCAAGGACAGTAGTAGGAACTTTATGTGGATTATTAGACTGAAGAAGTTAAGCAATTTGCCAAAGATCACACTATAATTAGAACCATTTTTTCCCCACTCAGATTTATTCCATACAGACAGGATGTTTTGCAGAAATAAATAAATACACACACACACACACACACACACACACACACACACACACACCATATACTTGACAAGTGGATTTCATATTCTAATGCCAGAGCATGGTTATCTGTCAAATTCTTGCATGGAATTTTACAAGTATAACCTATTATTGGAGTTTACCACATATTGCATCACATAACCTGTATCTTCTAACTTGGACTTCTTAAAGCCCACAACAACTCTTTCCATTTAGTATCAATTGCTTGACAACCACATCAGAATTTTCTACTTGGGATGTTTCTAACAGTGAAAATGAAGAATAGTGCAAAACATCAGAAAATAGATTTTGACCATATGTAGACATCTAAGTTGATTCTCTCATTTCCACACAGTATGAAGTGTTAAATTCTGAATTTATTGAGGCTGTGACTTTGTTGGTGAAAAATCTGTTTAATTACCTAAGATGTTATTGTTTGGGTATGTACCAATAAATAAGTAAAACAATGCATCTGTGTTATTTCTCCCATTTGAATGATTGTACTCTCTAAACAATTTCTAAAAATTCACCAACAATTTGAAAGGGGTCTTTTTTTCTATATTTCTTACTGCATAGTGAAATACGAGGCCTAGAGTGCTGTTAGAATGCTTATCACTGCTGATGAAACACTTTAAACACAGTTTTGGAATCTAATGGCAGAATTGCCTTTTTGGCCTCATTTTATTTTTACTATAATATAAATTTGACACCTATCATGGAACATTTCATAATTGTAGAATAAAAGACAATCCCAGTAAATTTTCTTGGGATTATAATAATTTTACAATGACACACAGTTAACACATGAGGAGAGAAAATATTTACTATTACAGCACCAGATATAATGGAAACAAATGCTATATGAGAATTATGCATATAAATATTGAGTGAGAGGAAGCAAAAAGATGGAAGAAAAAGCATAGAACAATACTTGAAATAACCTTACTAAATTGTTGTAATTTTCAAGTTCTTCTACAAAATCAGAGGGAAGTGGAAACCTCATGCTTTCATGTGATCATTTGATTCACTGGTTTAAATTTTTTAGGTTTAAATTTTTTCTTTGACTTACTATTCATTGCAAAGAGAAATGCTCTTTAAAGACTATTTTCTCTTTATCTTCAACACATTGTGGCAATCCTGGCAGTCATTTTTCTCTTCTAAACTTTGTTCCATATAATTGGATTAATATCATTCTGTAATGCATTTAAATATCAAACTAATTCACTCCATGATATTGGGGTTGATTTCTTGGTTTTCTTCTTAATAATAAACTGTCAGATGTTGCTATATTAACAAGGGAAAGATTGGTGTCATAGACATTTGTTACATACGTTTTAAAATATGACTGTAGTATCCTAATTCTGCCTGATTACAAAATGCTCTTCTCTCAAATTTAAATCTTTGCAAATCTTGATTCTAAGAACATACTTATAAGACTGAGAGCAAATATAATGTGTCATGATAGTTCTTTAGATTCAGTCCCATGGTTCTGAACAACAAAGACACCACTGTCAAAGATCAAAGTGCTTTCTCTCCTGGAGATGATTTATAAAGTACCCTATAAAATGATTAGGGATTTGGATGGCCATTGTTTCATGGGTCCAAAGATGTCTCCTTGATCCGTTGCTGGTGCTAATTGATGTAGAAAAATAGTCTTAGGTTTGTAGAATGTTAAGACACCTAATCATCATGAATTTTTACGAAGACAGAAAAATTTCCCAGCTTAGATAAGATAAGATAAATACTAGACTAAACTAGTATTTACAAGGTGCTGAGTGTTCTTTTTTTTGTAAACCTGTTGACAGAAATCAGATATCTCTTCACCAAACTCAGTGTTTCTTGCTGCTGCATACATAGCTGGTCTAAATACTCTAGCCTTACAATTAAGGCATGTGACTGAGTTCTGGCTTTTGGATTATGAGCAGAAGTGATAGATACTATATGACTGTCCCACAAAAAATTTTCCCAGGGTGTTGGTATTCTCTATATCATCCTTCTATGCATATTACAAATTCTAATGCCCATGTGGTAAGTAGAATAATGTCTTCACTCACCCAAAACTATCCACATCCCAATCCCAGAAACCTTTGAATATGTAATCTTACATAGCAAAAATGATTTTTGCAAATATGAATAAATTAAGGGTCTTAAAAGGGGGATTATTCTAGATTCTGCAAATTGCTTAATTTAATCATAAGGGTACTTATAAGAGGGAAACAGGACTGCCATAATCAGAGAAAGATGTGACAATGGAAGCAAAGACTTGTGTGATGTAGGACCACAAGTCAAGATATATGGGCAGATTCTAGAAATTGTTTAAAAAGGTAAAGGAATGAATATTCCCTAGAGCTTCTAGAAATGATAGAGCCCTGACAATCTATTTTGGGTTTTTAGCCACAAGGACTGTAATATCGTACAGTTGTGTTGTTTTAAATCACCAAGTTTTTGATAATTTGTTCTAGCATCAATATAAACATTACCTATTAGTATTTAAATATATTAGAAAACTTTAGTTTATACATCAAGACATATTTATGGACAATGAATACAAGTGTAGCTTATTAAATGTATGTATTAGAACATACATATTAGATACTTCTGAAATAGTTTTCATGTTGATTATGCCATAAACCTTTATTATATATTTCAAGAATATAGTTCTTACCCTCATTCTAGAGCTAGTAAATTTTCACAGAGCATATGTTTGTGCTCATCATAGTCTATCATTAATTGTTTTCTGACTTTTTATACTATATTTGGATATCTTAGATACAACTAGGATTCAAATATTTATCTCCAATTGAGACAGTTACCTGGACCTTGGACCTAACCTTCCAAATAACTTTTGGAACATATCTGTTTGGATGAACTATAACTATTTCAGATTAAATATATCTAAAGTTAATTCCACCTTACATCATTTGTTTTTCCTGCAATGAATTCTCCATCCCATCAGTGAATTCTCCATTCTATCAATGGCCTTACTATGTGCCCAGCCAGTCAAGTCAGGAACTTTGGAATTATTCTTTCTATCCATTCCTCAAATATAATCAAAACCTTAGAGAATAAAACCCCACATTCTAGTTCATAAATTTGTTTCTCAGAGTGTTATGCATTAGCAATTGTGAACCTATAGATAACTAGGGTTAATGTGTATACTGTAGATGATGAGGGTTGGTCTTCTCACTTTCAGGGAAAAGGTTACAAAGAGAATTCTAGGATGAGCTATTTGGTACCAAACTGGAGTCTGAGACCTCAATATGAGTATATATACTACACAAATACATATCACATATGCACATACAGATAGCCAGGGAGATACAAGTATACTTGTATGTATGTTTGACATAGAAATGTACATTTCCTACCTCTGTTCATGGAGTTGGCTTTGAAGGGGTATTGCATACCTAGCACTCAGATCTGGATTTCTAAATACCCTTCTGAAATAAAACAGAAATCCTTGGCTGATAATAAAATAAGAACAGGGAAAATAAATAACTCTGGGATATCCTTTGTGCCAAAAGTAACACTGCACTTACAAAATAAATCGGGTGATTGCCAAAGGGACACAGAAGCCAGTTTGAAAAAGCTCCAGTAGTCAAAACTGGAAGATTTTGTGAAACAAATAACACAGTATATGATTATAAACTCAATAAAATATAAAATAAATATGCCCGAGTCATTTCTGGAATAAAGAAATTATTGAATAATATATAAATGAAACAAAAGGGATAGCTTTCTTAAAATAATGTCAGTTATGGGGTGCATGAGTGGCTCAGTCAGTTGAACATCCAACTCTTGATCTTGGTTTAGGCCTTGATTCCAGGGTGATGAGCTCAAGCACTACATTGAGCTCTATGCTGGGCATGGAGCCCATGTATATACACATACATATATATGTATATGTATGTGTATGTATATACATACACACACACACACATTAGTGTGTGTGTAATAGTGATTGCTTATTTCCCTTATTACTTCTGGAAAATTATATATATTAATATGTATATTATATATTATATATGACAGTAATAATGGCTACAGGCAAGAATAGTAATTCTTAAAATAGAATTAGTAGGTAAAACTTGCAAAGCCTCAAATTATTACCCTTCTGGTCATACTCTGGTGGTTTTCATATATGTCCAAAAATTTTGTAAACACCATCCTACCCAAGCAATCAGGATCAGCAGCATCAATAATAGACCTATTGACATTATATAACCCCTCATATGATGTTACAAAAGACACTTTATCTCTCTGCAACATTCTTCCCCTAAATCCGCAGCATCAGTCCAATGAGAAGACATTGGATAAACCCGTATTGAGTAACTCTCAAAATAGATGCAAAGATAATCACAAATATTTGCATATGGTTTTACAGTCCCCCATGGTTTCATTATGGTTCATTATGGTTTCAATATGGTTTCATATGGTTTCATTATGAACCATATTTTTAGCTTCATTTCCTTCTGTTCTCATGTGTATGGCACACTTAATTGGTAATCTTTCCAGTTTTTTGTATCTGCCAATCTCTTCCACACTTCTGTTCTCTCACACCTAAAGTTCCTTCTGCCAAAAATATTTCATTTCTTTAAGTAGGTAATTTCTCCTCCCCCCAGATTTTTTTTTTCTCAAAAATAACCGTTCTTAGAAGATGTTCTTGACATCCCTGGTATAAATCATGTTTTTTTTCTAGAGCCATTCACATATGTCTCTTAATGGCAAGGAACGCTTTCTTATCCACAACTCCTTCCCTGGAATCTGGCAATAAATATGTGTTCAACCAAGTTTTACTTAGAGTGGTCAAATAAATATTAAGAATAAATTCAAATGGAAAGACAAAAGCAAATCTGTAGAGAAAAATAAAAAAAAAAACATGAAGGGAAAAATGTCTTAAGTCATGTACTTCTGTAAAGAAAATGCTCACTTGAAAATTTCTAATTTTATCAGAGGTCTGGACTAAGATGTTAGGAACCATGCAAGAATATCATCTGCTAAAATACACATAGCAGGAAAACGTCATGTGAAGAAATTGACCCCAGATGGCATTGTGCTGTAGAACTATAGGCATTGCCGTGACAGGAGAATCAGATGTATGCGTTTGTCTGTGTATATTAGAGCTCTGTAGTCTGAGAATCAAGTGCCAGTGTTACAACCTTACCTTCCTTCTTGTAGAACCATAAGGACTCCACAATTCAAAGTGCACCTTTACTTTCAAGGACCAGAGTCCCAGAGGATCTATTCTAAAGGATTTTAAGGCAGCTATTAACTCTATTGGGACAACCTGGACAAATCACTCATCTGCAGTAACTCAGGGTCAGCAAAGAAATTCCAAGGGAATAGCATGAAAGACGCTTTATCTGAGGAGCAAGCCGATGAAACTGACCCAGCCTATATAAATCCCTTTCAAACTGGCAATTTATAGAGTAGTTTATTTCAGTCATTGTCAACAGGCAAGAGTTCATAATTTTCTAAGTAAGCTTTTAAAAAGGAAATCTTGTTTTTGCCCCATTTACTATATACTGTCTTACATTAAATTTTATAAATGTCTTTATATGTAGAGTCAACATTTTGACTAGTATGTTTTTGATTGCTTTGAACATTGTGCTGAAGAAAGTAATGCTAAAAGTGTCAATGACCAAGGCCAAGGCAAGCCTGATTTTTTTTTTTAGTTCATTTTGTTCTTAGTTTTATGCAGAAAGGTTGCTATAGAAACCAGTGAAGGAGCTAAATTACTTGTTGATTCTGTATATGTCTTCTCTTCTCTTCTCTATTCTGATGCTTAAGTGAGAACTGAAGAGGGAGGACTTTACATCTTCATCTCCCTTTAAATGGAGAATAGGTTTTTGTTTGTTTTACTATTTTAAAATGTATGTTATATTAGAACACATTATTTTCAGAGATTCATGTCCATAATTTCATTTTTATAACAAAACTGTTAAATTTCAGGGAGCACAGAGTAGAACTCAGTCCTCATTTTCCTCAAAAAGTACCAGCTGCTGAGGTAATAAAATCGTAGCAAATATCCATTCAAACCTCAATGCTCACAGAGTGGACAGATAGGAGACAACGCCAGTAATGATTCCCACTACCTGATCCAAAGCACAATAAACCGAAGAAAATATAATTGATTTATTTTTCAGACTGGATGATTGTCATTAACAAAAACACAAAAGTATTATTTGTAGTGGGAAACAGTGCAACAAGGGAATATCAGAAAGAGTGGTGCATGAAAGCCAAAAGGATAACTGGTCTCTTCAAGGAAAAATGTGATACAATAAAGTGGAGCTGATTCAGTGGCATTAGAGTTATTTTGGCAGTATGATTGAAAATACTAGAAACTGAGTGGTGGGTGTTAAGGAGGGCTCATGTAATGAGCACTGGGTGTTATATACAACTGATAAATCACTGAACTATACCTCTGAAACTAATAATACACTATACGTTAATTGAATTTAAAGTTTAAAAGTACTAGAAATGAGCAACACAAGGGTGAAAATTTGGGAATCTATATTGAAGATTCAGTATCTACTTATGAAAATTTTAAAAGTAGATTCAAACATGGCTGCTGAGAACAGAGATCTTTGATGGGATAGGTGTATTATAGATTGTGTGTGCCTTTTCCATTTCTTATGCATATATCCCCCAAAGGATCTCTGTGTAGGTATGATTTCTCGGTTTGGAAAGTTATATCTCTAGAGTGAGAAAACTAACCATGCTAAGAAAGGCCATCCCAGGAGACCAAACACTCTAAGGAGATATAAACAACAGGGAATTACCAAATTCTGCAGCATAGAAACACAGGAAATCTAATACTGAAGAACAGATAGGTAAAAATATTATATAGGAAATATATATTTATAACATTTATATATAAATATATATTTTATTATATCTTCATATATTATAAATATATAGGTCTCTGGATCAGCTAAAAGTAATGAATTATATTTACATATACTCATTAACTGAGCTTAAAAACATGCTGAATATAAAAGTAAGAAAAAGATTTATAGCATAAAAACATATATTTTTCAAGAATATGTGTATTTAAATAAAATCATGGACATTGGGGGAAGACAAGAATGGAATTAGAAAATGGAGTATAAAGTAGGAAAATAATAAATTCTTAAGTGCACAGAAATCTTTTTCAGTATACGGTGAAATACTGTCTTCAAAATTAAATGCATCACTTTAAATGAAAATTAAAAGAATAGGTTACTGCCTATGCTCTCCTCTCGGATTTTGATAGATTTCCTGCCTCACATTAAGGCCTTTTATCTGTTTCAAGTTTATCTTTGTGTATGGTGTAAGACAATAGACGTGTTTCATTCTTCTATACATAGCTGTCCAATTTTCCCAGCACCATTTATTGAAGAGACTTTTTTCCACTGTATATTTTTTCCTGCTTCATCAAAGATTAGTTCACCATAGAATTGAAGGTCCATGTCTGGGCTCTCTACTCTGTTCCACTGGTCTATATGTCTGTTTTTGTGCCAGTACCATGCTGTCTTGGTGATCACAGCTTTGTAGTAAAGCTTGAAATCAGGCAACGTGACGTCCTCAATTTTGTTTTTTGACATGTCCTTAGCAATTCAGGGTCTCTTCTGGTTCCATACAAATTTTAGGATTGTTTGTTCTATCTCTTTGAAAAATGCCAGTGGAATTTTGATTGGGATGGCATTGAAAGTATAAATTGCTCTAGGCAGGATGGACATTTTGACAATGTTTATTCTTCTGATCCATGAGCAAGCAATGCTTTTCCATCTTTTTGTGTCTTCTTTAATTTCTTTCATAAGTGTTCTGTAGTTCCTCAAGTACAGATCATTTACCTCTTTGGTTAGGTTTATTCCTGGTATTTTATGGTTCTTGGTATGATAGTAAATGGAATCAATTCTCTAATTTCCCTTTCTATATTTTCATTGTTAGTGCATAAGAAAGTAACTGATTTCTGTACATTGATTTTGTATCTTGCCACATTACTGAATTGCTGTATGAATTCTAACATGGATGGGATTGGAGGAGATTATGCTAAGTGAAATAAGTCAGCCGGAGAGAGTCAATTATCATATGGTTTCACTTACTTGTGGAACATAAGGAATAACATGGAGGACATTGGGAGAAGGAGAGGAGAAGTGAGTTGGGGGAAATTGGAGGGGGAGACAAACCATGAGAGACTGTGAACTCTGAGAAACAAACTGAGGGTTTTGGAAGGGAAGGGTGGGGGATTGGGTGAGCCTGGTGGTGGGTATTAAAGAAGCATGTATTGCATGGAGCACTGGGTGTGGTGCATAAACAATGACTCTTGGAACACTGAAAAAAAATAAATTAAAAAAAAACTGGTAAAAAAAGAATAAATGACTTAACAAAAACAGAATGTTCTGTGTCACTCTCCTGTGGAGAATGGAAGGAACTACAGGGAATAAAAATCCTCACATGAATTGAAATGAGGTGAGAGGCTTGCTGCATTTAATCTTTAGAAAATAGCAAGATGAGTTTACCTCAGAGAAGCCCCCTACCTTTTGAGGAGTCTCCAGAGAGTTGAAGATCTTAGGAGAAAGATCTCAGAATATTTGATATATCTTTCTTCTTCCTCTTTTGTTTTTCTTGTGCGTTCAAATTCTACCTTTTTTTCAAAGAGTAAATCAGTCCTACCATAAATATTTGAGGGAGGGCATGAGTAGCTTTGCCTTAAGCTGATCTCCAGTGTAGGTTTAAACAGGTTCATTGCACTGGCACATCTGGCTGAGGAGGTTGGTATGAGAAGAAATCCAGCTGAGCTCTGCTTTCCAAGCTATTTGTCTGAGGTGGGGCTGCTTTAGTCATGAGGTAGAGCTTTTGTCTAATATGTGCAAAGATGCTGAGTGCTTGCCAAGCTGCCTACTACAGAGATGTATCCATCCAAAAGGAGAAGCTTCTTTTTTTTTTTTTTTCCTACTTGGCATAGAAATGGCAGGTGGGTTGTAAAAATGTAGTGCTAAATTTAACCTGACCAGAAAAAGGAAAAAAAAAATGCTGATAGTTCTGTGTAAATGTAACTCAGCAAGATATTACTTTATATAATTTTAGGAATTACAGAGGAAAATTAATTCCCTGAAATGGAACTTCAAAGGAAATTGTTTGACTTACAGAAGAGCATTTGGTCTCACCTATATCTGAGTTATGTTATTAAGTCTGTCACATTGGAACCAAATGAAATTGTGGTTGGTTTTTTTTTGTTGTTGTTGTTATTTTGAGTGTAGATTCTTTAATAATGATTCTTTCTACATGAGTTCTAGAGACTTTATAATGCTGTGCAAAAATGATTGTGAATAAAGTAAATTTAGAAGCTCACCTTTGAAGTCTAACTCAATTTGACTTCCATCATTATAGAAATACATTTCAAATTAATTAAGAAGAAAAAGATCTTATACTCTAGAGGAATTTTAAAAATAATCTTGGGATGAAGAAAGCCTTCTCAAACAACATAGGAATCTCCAGACATCATAAAGGAAAGAGTAATATAGCCAAATGTATGAAAATCTTTCTCTTATGATGAGAAGTACTATACAGTCAACTTCATAGAGAATTATATACTGCAAAAATAGTTAGTGCATGTATAACAGGAAGTAAACAATTACCATAATTCATGATGGCATTTTTCAAGTTGGTAAAGAAAAGAAAAAAAAAAATACCCAAGAAAAAAAAATGGTGTCTTAACCCAGGCTTCTCTAGAAAATAAGCCTGAGGACAATCTTAGGTGCAGTATGCAATGCTTTACTATAATATGCAATCTCAAAGCAGAAAGATTGATGGAAATAAATAAGCCAGGGAGAAGAGAAGAAAATCAAGGTCAGGCAGTTCAAAAACCATGTCCATCTGAGAAGGAATGGATAGGGAATGTATTTGCCTTCTCTGTCCTGCTTCTTTCTCATCTATCAACATTCCTCCATGGAGAGTTAGCTCCTTGCCATTCTACATTGCATGTCTTGGCCTGGCTGGGAAGTCATTCCCAATTTTGGTGCTATGTAACCTTATCTAAGTCCAAAAACTGATGGGAAGAATCAGAAACTCTGGACAAGTGACAATTGTGTCTTAAGGTAACAGAACCAGGGATAGCTGCATAGATTTGTTAGCTGTTGAGATGGTAAAAGTTGAACATGTCGGAGGTCAGTGAGCCTGAGAGAGCCTCACAAGGGATATATGATAAGTGATCAAAGAAAATAAACAGAAGAATCAAGGCATTATAAAAATTGGCAGCAATTACATGAATAGATACCCTCACTAAATCCTGAAAATGCAACTTCATGTACAAAATCTATGTATACATCAGATCAACAAAACTTAAAAGTAACATCCACTATTAAAAAGATTGTAAAAAGGAGTTCTCCTTACAGAGTATTGGAGGTAATATAAATTGGTGCAGCTTCCTTGGAGGGCAAGATTATTAAATATCAAATATTAGATATAAAACTGTGGTTAATGGAAGATGCTGTTATTAAGGAAGCTAGGGGAATTGTTTTACAGAAACTCTGTATTATCATTGCAACCCTCCTGTAAATCCAAAATTATTTCAAAAAGAACTTAAATTTAACCACATGTAGTACCTCCAAAATCAATACTTCGTGTTATCTATAAAATAATTAGACAAATATGAATTCAAAATTATATTGCAATTCTGCAAATACATATTTGTAATAGCAAAAAAAAATTAGAAACCGTGAGTACTCATCAGTAGTGGAATGTTTAGATTATCCATTCTCTAGTATAGTTATATTTTTAAAATCAAACTGGTCTGTGTGTACTGATATGGGATTGTCTCTAATATAGACTTTTTAACTGGCAAAAAATGTTGGAGAAAACATTTGCTATTTCTATAAAAATGTATGTATAAGATTCATACAAGGATGTAGATGGTACTTTAAATATATATTGCAAAGTAAAAGCATCCACTCTGAAATGACTCTATACTGTATGCCTATATGATGTATTGGAAAAGGAAAAATCATAAACAAACCAATGGTTAGCAGGAGTTTTAAATGAAAACAGGGAAAATTTTAAAGCAATAAAGCTATTATATATGATACAGTAATATTAGATAAATGACACTATGCATTTGTCCAGATCTGTAGAACTTCACAGTGCTGAGTGAATTTTAATGTATGTGAGTTTTAAAAAGTCATTTAAAGGTTGGAAATCCCAGAGTGAAATGCAAACTATAAAAAATAATCTAACTGAAATAGGAACTCACTGAAAAGGAGATAGGAAAAGTGTTGACTTTGGAGGTGAGTGGAGACTATGAGAGGATGGACAAAAGTGTATACATACACTTTCAATTATTTTTCATGATAATATAAGTTAGCAATTCTGAAACCACTATATGTGTATAGTAGAATTGATTAAATGATGGCAATTTCTCACTGTTGGAGTGGGACGTTACAGATAAACAAGGGCAGAAGTATAGATCCATGATCTATGTGGTAATGCGTTAGAGGTGAAAACATCAGTATAAACTTAGGTTTACCTTAATATAGATACAAATGGATACATGTGTAAATACTTTTGGATATGTGTGTATACTAAATACTTATGGATATGTGTGTATACACTGGTTTGTATATACCTATACATTTTCTTGTTCTATTAGTGGAGATGGCCTAGAAGCAACGATACCCAAGGGGAAAATAAGCATGCCTAGAGTGAAGATCTTTGTTTCTAATACTATTTTCCAGTTAAAAAAAAAAAAAAAGATACCCGGTTCATTGGAGAAATAACTGGAGTATAAAGTAGATGAGTCTTAAGCATCTTGTAGTACCAGAAAATAAGGAAGAACTTAAAAAAAGACTTAAACCACAGTGATGGGGTATGTCAAAGTAATGAAATAGTCAACCAAAAGAACACTAATATCTAAAGCCAGAACAATTTGAGCAATATAATAGAGTAGCATTGGATTGTAACTCAAATATAAATATTCATACTGACATAAATAAATTACTAAGTAGATGGAGAAGAGCCAAACCTCTTGTGCAGAAGAATTCCAAGTAATTTACAGAGATACTTCACCTGGAAGGAAGCGGAGATTAACTATACACTTTAAGTTTGGTTGTACACAGTAACATCCTTCCAGAGAGTGCTGTATATATTTTACAGTGGAGAAACCAAATAAGCATTACCTACAGGTGAAAAGCCATAGAAAAAAATCGCTTTTTAGATTAATTTATTTGTTTGAGAGAGAGGGAGATTGAACATGCATGTGAGAAAGAACACAGAGGGACAAGGAGAAGCAGGTTCCTCACTGAATAGAGACCCTTATGTGGAGCTCAATCCCAGAACCCTGAGATCATGACCCAAGCAGAAGACAGATTTTTAACTGACCAAGCCACCCATGTCCACAAAAGTCATGTCCTTAGTAAATATCCTTAGCAAATGTTTTCTCCAAATATGATGTGACGAGAATAATACTTACCTCTGGTCTTTCTCACAAAAGCTAATAATCCCAATTTAATCATGAAAAAAAATATCAGACAAATCCCAAATGAGATGAATTCTGAGAAACAAAAAAATCTAACCAATACTCCTCAAAACTGCCAAAGTCCTCAAACAAACAAGCAAAAAACAATCTGAAAAAACTGTCATGACGTAATGAGACATAATGACTAAATATAATATCCTGGAAAGGTGGAAAAGAACATTAGGCAAAAACTAAGGAAATGTGATTTAACTATGGACTTTACTTGATGATAGAGTATCAATACTGCTCCATTAGTTGCGACAACTGTACCTTACTAATGTAACAAGTTAGTAAGAAACAATTGGCTATGTATATGGGAACTCTCTATAAGTCTTTCTATTTTTTAATACAAAATATTATAAACCTATTTTAAAAGTTCCATGTAAACAAATCCTAGAAATTTATATATTACTATAGGAAACCTACTCACATCTTACTTTATTATCAGTTCCTTGAAGAACTCCTCCACTAGGTTTTTGTTTGCCATTATATCTTTAGGGCTTTGAATATGTTCAGACAATTGTTACTGAGAAGTATGTTTTATATATGAGTGACTTAATTGCAAACATACTTGACCACTTAAATATCAACAGACTTTGTTTTACCACTTATATTTTTATTCATACAAGATATTTCTACCATGATAAAGATTTTATAATTTCAAACAATGACAAGAAGTTGAAATCTACTTTTTAATTCTCAATCCACTCATTTATCCTGTGCTTCTTAAACTGAACAATATATATATAGCAAATTTAGCAACATATGCTTTGAATATACTCAACCACATGTTAGATCAGTAGTTTTTCTTTCCATTATTCTATTTTCTGCGTTTCACTATTTTGATGGGGGATTGATATCCAGAAAATAAAATCTAAAAAGGAGAACAGCAAAATCTATGCCTTCTCTAAGTTTGAAGGCAATGTAATGGTTAAAAATGCTTGAAAGGTTTCTTGGGTGCTGAGATGGCTCAGTTGGGTGAGCATCTGCCTTCAGCTCAGGTTGTGATCCCAGGACCCTGGAATCAAGTCCCACATTGCTCCCTACTCAGCAGAGAGTCTGCTTCTTCCTCTATCATTCCCCCTGCTCCTGTGCACTCTCACTCTGTCTCTCTCTCTCTCAAATAAGTAAAAATCTTAAAAAAAAAACAAAACAAAACAAAGCATTTTCTTAGTTGTAGTTTATTGATTAAAGGTTAATTAAATATAGAGAATCATGAAAATACAAAGTAACAAACATTTTATATTCTTAAACAGATGTATGTATTCCTTTATCAATCTTCATACAGGTTCAAGATTTTTGTTTTGTTTGTTTTTTTGATAAACGGGTTCATTGAATAGAGTTGTTTTTTAATTAATTATTTTTATTAACATATAATGTATTATTTGCCCCAGGGGTACAGGTCTATGAATTGTCAGGCTTACACACTTCACATCACTCACCATATTACATACACTCCCCAATGTCTATAACCCAACCCACCCTCTCCATTCCATACACCGCCCCCAGCAACCCTCAGTCTGTTTTGTGAGATTAAGAGTCTCTTATGGTTTGTCTCCGTTCTGATCCCATGAGTAAAGTTGTTCTGTTGGTTTTTTTTTTTTTTAGTTTGTTTTGCTTTTGTAACTCTCCCCATAGAACATTAGTTATGATTTCCAGTTTCTGAAAAGTGGTAGAGAAATACCCAGAAAGCTCCCAAGTAAATTGAGTTTAACATCCTTTTGCAGTTTTTTGAAGTTCCATCTCATCTTTTACATTGTCTTGTTCATACTTAATTTGTCTGCATTCTTTTAGTAACTAGCTTTTATGAAATCCTTCCAAACCATTCAACTTAGATTTCAAGAAAACAAATTCTTTATTTGCACTCATTTTTATTTGTTGACATAACATTTAATTGAACTGAGTGATTACAGTATAACTGGCAAAAACTGATCTTTGGACAGCCACACTTGACTTTTGATAAGATGCAATTAACTGGTAAAATCATTAACTGACCCAGCCAGCAGCCTGTAAGTGCAAGTGTTCAGCATACATACGGTATGAGACAGAACTCCTATATTGCTGGGGGAATGGTAAAATTGTGCAGCCTCTTTGCAAAACAGCATGGCACTTCCTTAAAGCTAACATCAGTTTACCATATGACCCAAACATTCTGCTAGAGAAATGAAACCATATGTTCATGTAAAATTTGTACACGAGGGGCACCTGGGTGACTCAGTCGGTTAAGCTTCTGCCTTTGGCTCAGTTCATGATTTCGGGGTCCTGGAATTGAGTCCCACATCCGGCTCCTTGCCCAGTGGGGAGTCTGCTTCTCCCTCTGCCTGCTGCTCTTCTGCTTGTTCTCTCTCTCTCTCTCTGACAAATCTTAAAAAAAAAAAAAGGAACTTGTACATGAATGTTCACAATAGTATTATTCATAATCAAAAAGTGAAATGAACTCAAATGTCTATCAATTGACACATAAGCAGACATTGGATAGTTACACAGTGGAATATTATTCACACAAAAAAGATGTTATAAAAAATATAACTCACCATATTAGCAGAAGAGAGTAGGAAAACCATACACATATGACCATGGTTGCAGATATACCATTTGACAAAATTCAATATATAAAATTTTCCATTTCTTTTACCTCAGCACACTAAGATGGAAAGGAACTTCCTCACTCTGATAAAAAGTGATTTTCAAAAATAATTTCAGTGGACACAATAGCCGACGTTAAAGAATTAAATGCTTTCTCCTGTTGATCAGGAACAAAAAAGGAATGTCTACACTTATCACTTGTATTTATAACTGTACTGAAAGTTTATGAATGTAAAATAAAGAACAAATAAAGATACAGATTTGAAAAAACAGTAAAATTTTACTTTTTCTTTCAACATGATCCCCTATAGAAAATACTAAGCATGTATTGCATGGGGCGCTGGGTGTGATGCATAAACAATCTTGGAACACTGAAAAAATAAAATAAACTTTAAATTAAAAAAAATACTAAGGAATCCACAAAAAAGCTACAAGAGCTACTGGTGAATTAAGTAAGGTTCTGTTATATATATTTAATATGTAAATTCAAATACATTTTGAATAAAAGGGTTTAAGGACTAGGAATGGAAACTTAAAAGTGCTACTAACAGTAGTGTAGTAGTGTCAAAACCTACAAATTAGTAATACAGATATTTGAGCACATGTGTGTAAGTTTGGTTTGCGGAAAACTATAAGACATTTCTGGGAAAAACTAAGGAGGAGCTAAGTGATAAATGAGAGATTTATCATTTTCATATATCAGAAGATTCAACATATTAAAGTATCAATTGTCTCTTAATTAATATTTATGGAAATCCAGGCACCAATCAAAAGTAATCAATAGCCTATGCAGATTATAATGTAATCCCAAGTTTATGGTATTAAAATTTAAGAAACTAGGGGCGCCTACGTGGCTCAGTTGGTTAAGTGACTGCCTTCAGCTCAGGTCATGATTTCAGGATCCCAGGATCAAGTCCTGCATGGGGCTCCCTGCTCAGCGGGGAGCCTGTTTCTCCCTCTTTCACTCCCTGCTTGAGCTCTCTCACTCTCTCTCTCAAATAAATAAATAAAATCTTTTAAAAAAATTTAAAAATTATAGGGATGCCTGGGTGGCTCAGTCAGTTGGGCATCTGCCTTCAGCTCAGGTCATGGTCCCAGGGGTGCTGGGATCGAGACCTTCATTGGGCTCCCTGCTCAGTGGGAAGCCTGCTTCTCCCTCTGCCCCTCCCATACTCATGCTCCCTCTCTCTGACAAATCTTTAAAAAAAAATTTTAAATATAGCTTTAATGCAGTGTAATTTATATAAATTTAAGACAATTGTATATTCACACAGAAGTATTTTCAAACACATGTATAGCCAAAAAGATTATATTATATCATAGGCTGGATTAGGGGACATCAAACTATCAAACTATATAACCCATGAGGCAAATGGGTAGCAACTTTTTTTTTCAACAATTTTATCAGAACACAGCTATGCTCATCCATTTATGTATTGTCTCTGTCTCCCTTTACACTAAAAGGGAAGATTTGGGGCAGATGGTATAGTCATAAACCCAGGAAGCTAGGATGTTTGCTATCTGGCCTTTTACAGAAGGAGTTTGCCAGTCCCTTGGCTAGACTACTGTGGTATTTTGAAAAGATTCCAACATATTGTGGCTCAAAACAAGACAGTATTTTTGTTTGTTTGTGTGCTTTCATTTTACTATATAGACAGTACAAAGTCAAAAAACATTGCCATTGCAGCTGTCAGTATTTCTGTTTCTTAGCTTTTGTTATCCTATAGTGTAGATTAAGTTGCCTTTATCATCATGATTGAAGCTGGCTAACCAGCACCACATAGTTAAACTCATATGTAGATAGAAAAGAGGAATCAAAGGCTAAGCATGTTTGTCTTAAGTAAATGATGTGAAAGTGACACCCATTACTTCCACTCATATTTCAACTTATTCATATGCGTGTATTTGCAAAAGAGGCCGGTAAGTACAGACCATACTAAACCTTTGAGAGCATTGCCTTGTTAATAAGTTAATATGAAAGGAAAAAAAGAGTAAGCAAACAGATATGGGTGAAATATACCTGTCTCTACGAGAAAGATACATGATACTTTGTTTGCCCAAACAGGGAAAGGGAATAGAGATAGAAATGAGTTGTTGTTGTTGTTGTTTTTTAAACATTTTATTTATTTATTTGACAGAGAGAGATCACAAGTAGGCAGAGAGGCAGGCAGAGAGAGAGGAGGAAGCAGGCTCTCCACAGAGCAGAGAGCTCGATGCGGGGCTCGATTCCAGGACCCTGGGATCATGACCTGAGCTGAAGGCAGAGGCTTTAACCCACTGAGCCACCCAGGCGCCCCTAGAAATGAGTTTTGAAAAGAAAAAATAATAACATGAAGTCTGAGAAAACAAATTCTTGGCTCAGTTATGTAATCAAGATTCAGGAATGTGTTGACCTCTGAGTTGTACCTGCTTATCAGGAGGCCAGATATCTAGTATCCCATCTCTAGAATGGTTGGGTATGCTGAGTTTAAGGTCCGGGAACTAGTTATGAAGATCTCCTTCAGTGTGGTAAATGGAGCTGCTTTGGGCGGATAGTCCCTCCCTCGTGAGCAGTTGTATGCCTCTATAGAACTTTGGAAAAAACTGGTAAGCTTGTACCTCAATGTGTTAGCATGCTGTGTTGTCTACTATTTAAGTAATTATCTTTGTACGTTTCCATTTCCTTTACCATTAAAGAAACATTACTTTCTTAACTATATCTGTTTTATGGCTAAGCATAGTACTATCCTGTTGTGACAATCAAACAAAAGCTAAATTAAAGAAAAAGCTTTCTTAGAAACAACTAACATAGTTAATCCTGAGAAGCAAAATTATACCTTTCTAGGATTGACCAGGGAGATGGAAGTACATATATGAAAGAAATAAAAGAAATTTTTAAAAACATTATGTTAGAAAAAAGTAGTTTCCTGGATAATACAAAAAAAAAAAAAAGTACGAAAGGAAAGGATGGTAATTCAAACAAGAGCAATATCAAAATACTATTCATTTATTATATGGTACTTGCCCTCATTACTGTTTAAAAAAATGCAAACTATAGCAATAATTAGTGTATCTGTGAGGTTAGAAAATCGTAAAAAAAAAAAAATCCCTCCAAAAAATTAATACAATTTAATATTAGTAAAGATAAGGTAAACAGTCTTATTAATTACTAGTAGGGGTACAACAATATCCATTCAATTATAAAATATATATATTTTTGATTATGAACTCCACTTCTGAGAAACTATCCAACTGAAACAAAAACACAGGTATCAGAATGTTTAAACAATAATATTTTTACAGTACCATCTCTAGAGACATAAACTGTAAATAACTGATTATTGGTTCAGAAAATATTCATTAAATTATTATTTATACATTAGTGTGAGTACAACTATTAAAAACAATGAATCAAATTTATATGTCTCTATTACAGTAATTATTAGGACCAATTTTTGTCAGCAAAAACAAAAAACCTGACCCTTAAATTAATATAATTATACATTTTTCTATTTAGGTTGGTATGGATAATGGTGTGAAATTATTTCACTAATTCAACCAGCATATATTTCTGTAACTAGAAACACAAGGGAAAAAAAAAACAAACTGGTAATTATAGCTGGAAGAAGTTAGAATTGAAGATTGATAGGCCTGAGTTAAAGAGGGCAGGAAGATATGCATAGAGTTCTTAGAAGTGTCCTTATTGAAGTCACCTATAGCCTCAAAGCTAAATCCAATGGTCAATTTACATTTCTCATCATACCTGACCTATGAGCAGCATCATTATCACACTTTTTTTGGTAGATTTTTACTCAGCTTCAGATGTCACAATTTTTCTCTCGCCTCATTGGTTGTTCCTTCTCAGTTTGCTTTGGTAGTTTCTTGTCTTGGTTTTAGTATTCTCATTATGGAATACTCCGATACAGAATTCAGTGCATGGCCCTCTCTAATTTTTATCTATACTCATCTACTTTTTTACTTCATCTAGTCTTGTATCTTTATATGCCGTCTTGTGTATTAACTGCTAAGTTTATATCCATAGCCCTGACCCTTTCTCATGATCTCCAGACATCTATCTGCCTACTTGACATCTCCACTTAGCAATTTAATGGAACCTCAGGTGCAAACTACAGCTCTACCCCTATACCTCCCTCCCCCAAATTTGTTTTTCCTGCAGCTTCCCCGATCTCATAAATTGTAACTCTGTCCTTCTAGTTTCTCACATTTATGACCTTGGAGTCCTACTTCATTTATCAGGAACTTCCAAGAAATCCTATTGCCTTCATCACTGAAATGCATCCAGAATTTGACTGGTTCATAGAACTACTTCCTTGTGAAACCAATATAATTGCATAACTTAAAAAAAAAAATAGCCTAATTATCTGTCTTCATAGGTCTATTCTTGCCACTCCTACAAACTAGTATTAACATAGAAACCAAAGGAATCTGTTATGGACTGAATGTTTATGCCCTCCATTCCTCATTTACATGTTGAAGCCCTAATATTCAATGTGATGATATTTAAAGGTGAGGCCACTGGGAGGTTGTTAGGTTTATATAAGTTCATGAGAGTAGAGCCTTCATGATGGAATTAGTGTTCTTGTAAGAAGAGGAAGAGACACCAGAGCTTTCTCTTTCTACCATGCATGCATATAAGCAAGAAAGTAGTTGCTTACATGCCAGGAAATAGGTTCTCAACAGAAACTGAGTCTACTGATACTTTGATCTTAGATTTCCCATCCTCCAGAAATGTTAGGAATAAATGTTTATTGTTTAAGATAGCAATCTTTGGTGTTTTGTTCTAGCACCCCAAACTGACAAAGAGATAGTATTTTAAAAATGTAGTTCATGTCACCCCTCTACTAAAAACTACAATGTCTGACCATTTCTTCACAATGGATCCAAAGTCTTTAAAATGTCTTCTGAGTCTTTAGGTGACTGGGCTCACATTATTTCTCCAACTTCATCTCCTACTTCTTTCCTTGGTTCTCAACACTGCAGCCACACTGACTTCCAAGAACTTCCTTAAACATACCAAGTTAACTCACTTTCAGGAGTGTGCTCCACCTCTCCTCTGTGCGTAGATGCTCTTGCTCCAAAGAGCTATTTGGCCAACCACCACTCCTACTTCAAGTCTCTGTTCAAATTGTACCTTAATATTCGTTCCATCTGCTCTATCACCAGAACCTGTAAATCCATTTGCCCTGTTCTGCTTAAACATTTTTTTCTATAGAATTTATCATCTCTTAATATATTTAAAATATTCTTAATTTATTACACTCATTTTTAATTGTTGATCATTAGAGAGAATGTAAACTTGACCAGGGCAGAGATCTTTGTTTTGTTCTCTAATATACTCTAAGTGTGTGCAAGAGAGTGCCTGGTACATAGTAGATACTCAGTAAATGCTGGATATAGGAGTGGGTGGATGGATGGATGTAGAAGGATAGATAAATTTCTCAAATTTAAGTGTTGACTATTCCAAAATATGTACAGATTCAAGCCATTTATTAAATGTAAGCTTTATGAAAATGTGAATTTAGAGAAAATGTATAAAATATTAATCTTGTTCTATGAGAAATTACAAAGAATAAAAGTATTTCTCAGAATAGGACTTGAGTATTATTTGCAACAAAGGCCAAAAAGAAGCAAACATCTTGGCAAAATTTTGCTTGGATCCAAAAACTGTAAATTATGGATTTACCTAAATAATGGGACCATACAGTGATAACTGAAGGGTTATTTTCTTAGCATTTAATGACCTATAAGTACAATATGATAAAAAAAAATTGGTTCATATTTGACAAAAGCTTACATTTAGATTTTTTATTTATTTGTCCTACTTATTTAAAACTTATTTATTGATAAATCAGAGTATAGAAGAAGGAGTAAGAATCAGGTGAAGAAATTATTACCAGCTGATGATCAGTTGATGATGCATATGGAACACCGAGGAGATTCTGGAACACATGCAGCCTTCGGAATAATCCTCACCACACCCCAGAGAGTAGTTATGAACTATGTTTAATACTGTTTTAAGTATTCTATCACAAAATGGGCTCATGCATACCTTCAAAGGTTTTATAACAGTGTATGTTTAGTAGAACCTGTATGTGTGTGTGTGTGTGTGTGTGTGTGTGTGTGCGTGCGCACATGAGGTTTATTGTGAGTGATTAGGAACATTTACATCATGAGATTATTCAGAAATGAAAGCACTAGTATGCTTGCCCCAGCATCGGTCAGAATCCAGCTAGTTATTCAGTATCTTCATTTTAATGCTGATTTGTTTCTCTTAATATGTGGTCTCATTTCCTTCTCATCACAACTGTTTCAACTAGTTATTTTATCTCTGTTTTAATTGAGAAGTTAAAACCTGTATTGTTAAATGCAAATTTGGGCATTTTCTGAATCTGAGAAAATATTCCTCCAAAATTTCAACATCTTGCTGTTTATCATTGACATCTCACCATCTTCTCTACAGAGATAGTTCTGTGTGGAATTCAGTACCTTCAAACCTCCAAACACACTGAGCATCTCAGTTTGAAAATCTCATTGAATGAATTTAGGACAGGTATAGAGAGGTAGGGAACCAGGATGACAATTATATTCCCAGATTTGAATGTTCTCACATTCCTTTAAGGAAAAAATATTACCTACATGGCTAGCTGGTTCATAGATTACTTTGTTCCATGGATTAATCCAACTAGCCTAATGCCAGAATATCAATGAAGAAATAAGAATCATGAAACTCCTATAGGAAGGACTGAAGAACCATGTGGCTAAAGAAAAAAAAAGTGAAGTAGAGAGTGGTGCAAGAAAAGCAAACATAAGACAGGTAGAGAAAATCAGGGCATAGAGGCTTTATGCAACATCATCAGTGTTTATTTCCTTTCAGTACAAATGAGAAACCAAACACTTAAGTAATTCAAGTTTTTCTTATTGACTACACTGGCAGGGATTATTGGAAAATTTGAGGCAAATCATGAGCTGAAACCTAAATACAAGGATTTAAATTCTTTCCTACTGCTAAAAACATAAATTTGTTCTCAGTGACCCATCTTATTTGCATAGTTTTATAGTAACAATAATACTTATAACTAAGGATTTTCCCCTTGTATTTAATTATCCCTACAAATATAATCTATTTTAGGCTTCAAAGTCCAAGGAGAATTATAAATCTGGTTTCTATCTCAAAAAGTTTATTAGGCTTATATATTCATACTATATAATTAGTCATTATATCTGAGGGGGGATGGAAAATGTATAGAAGAACCAGGAATTTTTATATATTTATTAAAATGTCAAAAAGCAAATGGTTTAAAGCATTGCACACTTACTCAATTTCTTATCTATTAAGAATTTTCCATTAGGCTTTTTAAAAATATTGAAATACAATTAACATACAATGTTATATTCGTTTCAGGTATAAAACATTGATTCAATAATTCTATACATTAATCTGTGCTCATTAGGCAGTGATAAGTGTAGTCACCATTACAACGTTATTACATTGTTCATCATATTCTCTATTCTATATTTTTCATTTCTGTGACTTATTTATTCATAACTGTAAGTTTGTACCTCTTAATCACCTTTCTCTATTTCACTCATCTCTCAACCACCTCCCCTCTGGCAACCATGTTCTCTATAAGTAAGAGTGTGGGTTTTTGGTTTCTTTTTTCTTCATTTATTCTGTTGTTTTTTAGATTCTATGTATAAGTGAAATTACGTGATATTTTTTTCCCTGACTTATTTAAGTTAGCATAATACCCTCTAGGTCTTCATGATGTTGTCACAAATATTAAGATTATGTATCTATCTATCATCTTTCTACCTATCTACCCCTTCTTTAGCCATTCATCTATTGATTAGCACTTGAGTTACTTCCATATTTTGGCAATTATAAATAATGCTGCTGTAAACATAGGGACACATAAATCTTTTCAATTTAGCATTTTTGCTTCCTTTGGGTAAATCTCTGGTAGTTGGGATTACTGGGTCAAATGGTATTTATATATTTAAAATTTTGAGGATCCTCCATTACTGTTTTCCATAGTGCCAGCACCAATTCACATTCCCAGCAACAGTGCAAGAGGGGTCACTTTTTTTCCATATCTTTACCAACACTTTTACTTGCTGTCTTTTTTATTTGAAATATTCTGATAGGTTTTCTTTTTTTTAAGACTTTATTTATTTATTTGACAGAGATCACAAGTAGGCAGAGAGGCAGGCAGAGAGAGAGGAGGAAGCAGGCTCTCCATGGAGCAGAGAGCCCGATGTGGGGCTCAATCCCAGGACCCTGGGATCATGACCAGAGCCAAAGGCAGAGGCTTTAACCCATTGAACCACCCAGGTGCCCCTCTGACAGGTTTAATATGCTATCTCATTGTGGTTTTGATTTTCATTTTCCTGATGATTAGTGATGAGCATCTTTTCATGTGTCTGTTGGCCATTTTTAGATCTTCCTTGAAAAAATGTTTATTCAGATGCTGTGCCCATTTTTTAGTTGGATTTTGGGTTTAACTGGTATTGAGTTATAGAGGCTCTTTATATATTTTAGATATTAACACCGTATCTGATATGTCATTTCCAAACATCTTCTCCCATCCAGTAGGCTGTCTTTGTTTTATTGAAGGTTTTTTTCTCCTTCTTTTTGCTGTGCAGAGCTTTTGATTTTGATGTAGTCCTAATAATATATTTTTGCTTTTATTTCCCTTGTCTTAAGGAGACCTATCTAGAAAAAATGTGGTGATAGCTGATGTCAGAGAAATTACTGCCTATGTTATCTTCTAAGATTTTAATGGTTTTACATCTCATCCATCTTGAGTTTATTTTCATGTATGTGTTAGTGGTCCAGTTTCATTCTTTTACACGTAGCTATTCTGTTTTCCCAGCACCACTTATTGAAGTGACTATCTTTTCTCCACTGTGTATTTTTGCCTCCTTTGTCAGATTAATCGACTATATAAATATGGGTTTATTTCTTGCTTCTCTACCCTGTTCAGTTTATTGATATATCTACTTTTTTACCAGTACCGTACTGTTTTGATTACTAGTTTTGTAGTGTAACTTGAAATCTGGGATTGTGGTACCTCCAGTTTTGTTCCTCTTTCTCAGGATTGCTTTGGCTATTTGGAATTTTCTGTGGTTCCATTCAAATTTTTGTATCATTTGTTTTGGTTTTGTGAAAATGTTGATATTTTCATAGGGGTTGCATTGAATATGAAAATTTCTTTGAGTAATATTGTCATTTTAATAATATTCTTCTAATCCATGAGCATGGGATATCTTTTTATTTGTGTCATCATCAATATATTGTACCAGTGTTCTATAGTTTCTAGAGTATAGGCTTTCATGTTTTTGGTTAAATTTGTTAGGTATTTTATTTTTTTGTGTTCGATCATAAATGGTTTCTGAAATTTATGTTTCTGCTACTTTGTTAGTGTATAGAAATGTTACCAACTTCTGGATATTCATTTTATTTCTGCAACTTGTTTCATTTATCACTTCTCATAGATTTTTGGTGGATTTGGGAGTTTCTATATATAGTATCATTTCATCTGCAAATAGGGAGAGTTTAATGTCTTCTTTACCAATATGGATACCTGTTATTCTTGTCTGATTGCTGTGGCTAGGGCTTCCAGTACTGTTTTGAATAAAAGTGGTGAGAACAGACTTCCCTGATTTTAAAGAATTTGTTTATTTGACAGAGAGAGATCACAAGTAGGCAGAGAGAGAGAGGACGAAGCAGGTTCCCCACCGAGCAGAGCCTGATGTGGGACTCAATCCCAGGACCCTGAGATCATGACTTGAGCCGAAGGCAGAGGCTTAACCCACTGAGCCATCCAGGCACCCTAGACTTCCCTGATTTTAGGGGAAAAGCTCTCAGTTTTTCCCCATTAAGGATGATGTTAGCTATGGGTTTTTCATACACTGTCTTTATTATGTTGACATATGTTCCCTCTAAACCTACTTTTTTAAGAGTTTTTATCATGAATGGATTTTGAATCTGTCAAATGTTTTCTCTGTACCTGAGGTGGTCATGTGAAATTTTTCCTTTTTTTCATTAATGTGGTTTATGATGTTGATTTATTTTTGAATATTGAACAACCCTTGCATTCTTGAAATAAATCCCACATGACTGTGGTGAATGATCTTTTTAATGCATTTTTTATGTGGCTTGCTAATATTTTCTTGAGGATTTTGCATCTGTGCTCATCAGGGATATTGGCCTGTAGTGTTCTTTTTGTATGGTGTCTTTGTTTGGTTTGGTATTGGGGAAATGAAGGCCTCTTAGAAACTATCTGGAAACTTTTCTTCCCTTTTTATTTTTTTGTAATAGTTTGAAGATAAATATATATTAATTCTTCTTTTTTTTTAAAGATTTTATTTATGTATTTGAGAAAGAATGTGAGATAGGAGAGAGAACAAGCCAGAGGAGGGGTGGAGGGAAATGGAGGAGTGGAGGAGAGGGAGGAACAGATTCCCCATCGAGCAGGGATCCAGGTCCGGGACTTGATCACAGGACCCTGGATCATGATCTGAGCTGAAAGCAGATGCTTAACCAACTCAGCCACCCAGGCACTACACATTAACTCTTCTTTAAATGTTTTTATAGAGTTCACTTGTGAACCTATCTGGCCCTGGACTTTTATTTTTGGGTAGTTTTTTGATTATCAGTTCAATTTTGTCACTTGTAATTTATCAGTTTAGATTTTTTTTTTTTCCTATTTCGGTTTTGGAAAATTATATATTTCTAGGGATTTTTCTATTTCTTTGAGATTACCTAACTTGTTGGCATATAATTTCTCATACTCTTCTCTTATTCTTTGCAGTGTCAGATGTTACTTCTCTTGTTTCTTATCTTATTTTTTTTGAGCCCTTTCTCTTTTTACCTTATGATTCTGGCTAAAGATTTGTCAATTTTGTTTATCTTTTCAAAAACCAGCTCTTAGTTTCATTAATTTTTTTTCTATTTTGTGTTTGTTTTTGTTTCTGTCATTTATTTCTGCTCTGACCTTTATTATTTCCTTTCTTCTCCTCAGTTTGGACTTTGTTTGACTTTTTCTAGTTCCTTTAGGTATAAGTTTAGATTGCTTGAGGTTTTTTTGTGTTTCTTGAGGTATGCGTGTATTGCTATATACTCCCCTCTTATAGTTGATTTCACTGTGTTCTAAAGATTTTGGATCATTGTGCTTTCATTTCCATTTGTCTCCCTGTATTTTGTTTGTTTGTTTGATTGATTGTTTCATCGACCCATTGATTGTTTAGTGTCCTGTTGTTTAGTTTCCATATGCTTGTGGTTTTTCCAGTTCTTTTCTTGTGAAAGAGGCCTGGTATGATTTCAACATTCATAAATGCACTGAGGTTTGTAGATAACTTTTTGTTTCTCTCTTGCTGCTTTTAAGATTCTCTTTATATTTAATCTTTAACGTTTTAATTATTTATGTAGCATGGTGTGGATCTCTCTAGGTTCTTCTTATTTGGAACTCTCCATGCTTCTTGGAGTTTGATGTCTATTTCCTTCCCTAGGTTAAGGTAGGTTTTAGTTTTTATATTTTAAACTAAGTTTCTATAACATTCTCACTTCTTATTCTGGAACAGTTATAATGTGCATATTTGCTTGATGTCACCCAAGAGTGCTCTTATCCTATCCTCATTTTTTAAAAATGTTCTTTTGCTGTTCAGTTTGTGTGCTTTCCATTAGCCTGTCTTCCAGTTCATTGATATGTTCTATGCATCCTCGAATCTGCTGATTTCCTCGTGTGCATGTGTAATTTCAGTTGTTATATTCTTCAATTTTCTTTTTTTATAAAAAATTCCCATCTCTTTATTGAAGGTCTCACTTTCTTCTAATCTTCTCTCCAGCCCAGTGAGTATCTTTATGATTATTATTTTAAATTCTTTATCTGGTATATTGCTTATCTGTTTCATTTAGTTGTTTTTTGTGTTTATTTTTATTTTTTATTTTTTGTAGGGTATTTCTTCTTTATTTTGGAACATATTCCTCAGTCTCCTGATTTTCTTAACTTCATGTGTTTATATAGATTAAGCAAAGTGGATACTTTTGAATTTGAAGGAGTGGTGCTGTATGTGGTGTCCCCCATGTAGACTGTGGCTGGTGACTTATTTGTCGGCTAAAACTGTGGCTTCATATGCTAGTAACTCTTTTAAACCATGGCTTTTTATAGAAAAAAGAAAAATAAATAAAAGATAAGCATTTTTGAAAATTAAATAATAAAAAACCAGAAGGAAAAACAAAAAGAACAAAAATAAAAACAAAAGATAATAAGTGAAAAATATTTAAAGTAAAATTAAAAGAAAACTTTTTTATGCTTTAGCATCACAAAGGCTGCTATGAGCTTGCTGAGGTTGCAAACTTGCTATGATGACTAGACATGTCGGTTATGATGTCCAGACCCTGCCCTTTTAGGGTTTTAAGTTTAGGGTTTTAAGATCAAGCAGGATCATAAACCATGTTGTTCTCTAGTCTCTCTGATCTCAGCAAACTGGGGTTCACAAACCTACACCAGTCTCTGCCCCTTTGCAGCATTGGGGGATTGGGCTTCTTTTTGTTATCATGTCTCCATCTCTTTTGCTATTCTCTTTTGCCATTCTGTCTTTGGTTGTTCAGATGCTGCTCAGCTGGTCCTCAGTTCTTCAAGAGGAATTGTTCAATAAATAGAGATTATTTAGTGGGTTCCATGGAGAAGGTGAGTTTAGGATCTTCCTATATTTCCAACTTGGACTGGAACTATCATTATTGTTTTTATCAATAATGCTGTTAAGAACATTAATGTACAAGTTTTTAGTAGACATATGTTTTCAATTATCATGATACATATCTGACAGTGGAAATGGTAGGCCATATGGTAACTCTATGTTTAATAGTTTAAGGAACTGCCAAACTAGTTTGAGGGTTCCAATTTCTCTACATCCTTAACAACACTCGTTACTGTCTCTCTTTTTGATTCTAACCATCCTAGTGGGTACAAAATATTATCTCATTCGGATTTCTATTTGCATTTCCCTAATGGCTAATGATGTTGAGCATATGTTCATGTGCTTATTGACCATTTGTATACCTCTCTTGGAGAAAAATTTATTCAAATCTTTTTGCTATTAAAAAAATGGGTTTTCTTTATGATTCATTTGTAAACGCTCTTTATGTAGTCTCCCATATTGTCAGTTGTTTTTTAGTTTCTTGTACTGTTTTTTGAAGCACAAAATCTAAAATTTTGATGGAGTTCAATTTTAAAATTTTTCTTTGGTTTTTGTTTTGGTGTCATTTAAAAGAAAAATATACTTGCCCATTCCAATGTGTGGATGATTTATACCTACATTTTCTTCTAAGTGTTTTGTACTTTTAACTCTAACATTTAGGTCCTCGATCCATTTGAGTTCATTTTTTTATATGGTGTGAGATTTATGTTTTTATACACTTTATATTATCTATTGACATCTTAATTTTCTTGTTCAGTAATGTCATGGAGGATCTTAAGCCCTGATCCAGTGGTAGAAGCCTTTATTGACTTAACTGATTAATGACTTAATGTGCCTACTCGCTAGCCCCGTTATATGTTGCAGCCCTAATCCTTAATGTGGTTTTTTTTGGAGATTGAGCCTCTAAAAAAGTAGTTAAGATTAAATGAAATCATAGAGGTGATGCCATGATCCAATAGGATTAGTATCTTTATAAGAGAGAGACCAGTGAGCTCACTGTCTTCCTACATATGAGTATAAGTCATGTGAAGACATACTGAGAAGGTAGCCTTCTGCAAGCCAGAGAGAGAGAGAGAGAGAGAGAGCCTTTTCCAAAAACTAAATCAGCCTGAACCTTGACCTTAAACTTGTAGCCTCCAAAATGTGAGAAAATAAATTTCTAAGTCAGCCAGCCTGTTGTATTATGTTATAGCAGGCTAAGGATATTAATGCAGAAACATTGCATGTGTTACTGCCAACATATCTAAACCTGCTCATTTAATGGATTCTTACTCAAGTTATGAGTCTTCATGTGATCTCAAGCCTTGAAAATGAATTTTCTTCAGAAAATGATAACTGACTCTGCTTTATTGTAATTACTGAATTATATTTGCTTTATCAAACCCCAAATCTCAAACTGTGGGTGTTTCATAAAATTTTGAAGTTAGAAGAATCTCTCAAAATTTTCTCAGTAAAACCTACAACTTCACTCATGAGTGATAATCCTTGGGAGAATTCACTTAGGTACTGAAAGTTACTTGTGGCTTAGAGGTGCAAACATATCTAGAACAGAATTCCAGGCTTTTCTATAATATTCTATCTCAACTTTCAATAACGAAGATCCACCACTTCTGTAAGTCGAGTGGGACATAGTCTTTATCATTTGTTTCTTGTAATGTTTATTGTGAAGCTTCCTCATTCCTACCCTTATTTTTTTTTTCATGGCTATCATCTTAATTTCTGTTTTTGTTAATCCACATTAGGGTGACTGGCATGTTCACTGATCTCTCTGCCTGTTCTATTTCCCTACAGTATGAAATTATACACCCATATATTACTAAAAATTAACATCCATTATACTATTTTATTACTTAGAAACCTTCAGAGTTTTCCAGTGTTTATAAGATTTGAAACCTCCTTAACCTGATTTTGTAGACCCTCCATAACTTTATCTTCACCTTGGCATATCAATATTCATTTCTTTATCCTTTTTCCCCACTATATAACCCTGTATCTCCATTAGTCAGGGATTCTCAAGTAGGGGTTATTGCCCTCTCCCCTATGGACATTTAACAACATCTGAAGGCAGTTTTTGTTGTCAGTACAGTGAATGAAGTGTGTTACTAGCAACTCATAGGTAGAGTATGGGAATGCAGCTAGACATTCTATAGCATACAGGATAGCTGCCCATTATAAGAAACTGTCCAGTCCCAACTATAAATAGTGACAAGGTTGAGAAACACTCACAGCCTAAATGTTAGCATGCTTTTTTCTTTGAATGTCTCTTTCTTATTTTCTTTATATCCTACATATTCTTCAAAGTTAGCACAAGTTTTTTTATGAGGTTGTCTTTGAAAACATCAGCTTTTTGTGATTATTCTAGCTTTTGGATCCTCTAAGTACACATTTTTATTGCTGTTGGATAATTTGGCACTGATCACATACTATGTTGATATGTAAAACTCTAACTTTTATATGTGATATGTATCTTCAAAACATATTCCACTTTCAGCAGTCACAGATTTTAAGAACTGTTATCTTTACTATAGTTATTGATGTAATTCCTTCCTACTAAAAAATGAAAGTATGAAATTCTGACATACTTCTGAAAATCAGATTTATTCACATACTGTTGATTAAATGTTTAAATAATATGATTTAAAGTAGTAATTAGAGTTAACACTAAAAGTAAAAGAAAATTTCCATTAATATATGAGACAATTGGCTTTTCTTTTATATTTTGTTATAATACAGGTTATTTCTATTTATGACTTTGAAGAAAGTATATTCTGATTCTTTCATGAAGTTTTACTTTGATTTGAATGTATTAAATTTATGGATTGAGAATAATCCAACATTTTATATGTAATTCTTAGTTTGTAGGGAGGAGGAATATTTTTCTCCACTTTTTTAATGAATACAAAGGGTCTATTTTCAAAGTATACCTGCTTCTTCTATTACTGCTCTAAACCTTACTCCTGCAACATTTAAAATTAGCTGCAGTGTTGGCTGGCAATTTTACCTTAAAAAATGTTCTTCTGTCTTTTCTCCTTTAAGTGTTTGCTCCTGACAAAGAAAGCCTTAGAAAGAGGAAAGTATATAATGATGGCATTTTTCATTTGTATTTTAAAGGGAGGGTGACTCTTTATACAAATCTATTGAGTAAAAATTTACATGATGGAAAATGAGGAATGAACTACTGCTTTTCTGCATCATGAAATCTATGTACTGTTTTATGCAGCTATAAAATAGATGACTACTTCACCTAATGCACAGGGATGCCAAGCAAATCTAAACAGTACCTACTTGCTCCCAAGTGCTAGGCAGCCCAATTGAGTAGACATGGGAAGAGGAAACTAAACTAATTTATGGTGTTTTGTTCAATAAAGATCTATCTGGCCTCTGTTCTCTAGAGAAATTTTATCTTGATCATGGAAAGCTACCTGTATTTTATCCCTGATAATGAAGAGACACAGTGATTTTTGCTAAAATTATTTTTTCTCCCTCTTAATTCAAAGAAAAAACATTATTTCCAGGCTTGAGCAGAACCTTTCTATCTTCCTTAATTAGCTAAAGAAAAGGGTCTATATATCTGAAATAGAATAAGAACTGTAAAATTACACCATTTGGAAATAGATATAATTCAAATTTTTCTTCCAAAAATTATCAGCTGCATGAAAGTGTGGTTGGTTTGTTTGTAAAAACACAAGACGTTTCAAACCTGTATGTAGATCATTTTGTATTTCATTGGCATTTGAAAGCTTTAATATGTCATTTTCTTAATAATATATTATTATATGTGCTCAGAGTGTCTGAGCACATGCAGATAGGTACCATTGCATGACCTAGAGAACCTAGATATGCTAACATTTTAGTTTATGTTACCAAGGTAAAAACAACGTTATAGTGTAGTCTCACTAGCATGCTATGGATACTCTAGAGTATAGTTTGTAAAAACCTTTATGACTCCATGTCTTTGATTTTCCTATTGCCCCACCCAAGTTCCATCACAGTTGATGGAATCAAACCCACACAGAACTCAATCAAAGGAGAAATGCAATCCTGAATCTTTTTTTAAATTTTACTTTATTTTTATTTTATTTTCAGTGTTCCAAAATTCATTGTTTATGCACCATACCCAGTGCTCCATGCAATATGTGTCCTCCATAATACCCCCCACCAGGCTCACCCAAACCTCCACTCACCCCTCTCCAAATCCCTCAGTTTGTTTCTCAGTGTTCACAGTCTCTCATGGTTTGTCTTCCCCCCCGATTTCCCCCAACTCACTTCTTTCTCTTCTCCATCTCCCAATGTCTTCCATGTTATTCCTTATGCTCCATAAGTAAGTGAAACAACATGATAATTGACTCTCTCTGCTTGATTTACTTCACTCAGCATAATCTCTCCCAGTCCCGCCCATATTGATACCAAAATTGGGTATTCATCCTTTCTGATGGAGGCATAATTCTCTATTGTATATATGGACCCTCTCTTCTTTATCCATTTGTCTGTTGAAGGGCATCTTGGTTCTTTCCACAGTTTGGTGACTGTGGCCATTGCTGCTATGAACATTGGGGTACAGATGGCCATTCTTTTCACCACATCTGTATCTTTGGGGTAAATACCCAGTAGTGCAATTGCAGGGTCATAGGGAAGCTTTATTTTTAATTTCTTAAGGATTCTCCATTCTGTTTTCTAAAGTGGCTGCACCAACTTGCATTCCCACCAACAGTGTAAGAGGGTTCCCCTTTCTCCACATCCTCTCCAACACTTGATGTTTACTGTCTTGTTGATTTTGGCCATTCTAACTGGTGTAAGGTGGTATCTCAATATGGTTTTGATTTGAATCTCCCTGATGGCTAATGATGATGAACGGTTTTGAATGTGTCTGTTAGCCAGTTGTATGTCTTCATTGGAGAAGTGTCTCTTCATGTCTTCTGCCCATTTTTTGACATGATTATCTGTTTTTTGTGTGTTGAGTTTGAGGAGGTCTTTATAGATCTTGGATATCAGCCCTTCGTCTGTAGTGGCATTTGCAAATATCTTCTCCCATTCCATGGGTTGCCTCTTTGTTTTGTTGACTGTTTCCTTTGCTGTGCGGAAACTTTTGATCTTGTTGAAGTCCTGAAAGTTCATTTTTGCTTTTGTTTCCTTTGCCTCTGGAGACATATCTTGAAAGAAGTTGCTGTGGTCAATGTCAAAGAGGTTACTGCCTATATTCTCCTCTAGGATTTTGATAGATTCTTGCATCATGTTGAGTTCTTTTATCCATTTCGAGTTTATCTTTGTGTATGGTATAAGAGAATGGTCGAGTTTCACTCTTCTATACATAGCGGTCCAATTTTCCCAGCACCATTTATTGAAGAGATTGTCTTTTTTCCACTGGATATAATTTTTTCTTGCTTTGTTGAAGATTATTTGACCATAGCGTTGAGGGTCCATATCTGAGCTCTCTACTCTGTTCCACTGGTCTATGTGTCTGTTTTTGTGCCAGTACCATGCTGTCTTTGTGACCACAGCTTTGTAGTAAACCTGAATCTTAATGGTGATCACTACTCACTACTTCCCTGACTAATATTAATTCCTATAAGCCTTCTTCTTATTTCTCTGAGAGTTTATATATATGATTATTTTACCTAGTACAGATTAAATTTTAATTTAAGAAACATATGAATATTGAAGTATTAAAATATATTTTATTTCATTTAAATACCATTGTAATATTGTTCTCCATTCCAGTATTTGTGTGTATTAGTGCCCATTTTTTTAATTTGTTTTAAAATTTTATTTGTTTCTGCCACATAGCCTGTCCCAGGAAACTTACAAAGATTTTCTCATTTATTGAATACTGTTACCATTTTACAATGAATACTATCTCCATTCATTTAAATTGAATGCTATCTCCATTTTCTCATGTAAATTGAATAGTATCTCCATTTCCTTCAGACAGGAAAAGTTGTTTCTGCCTAAAGTATCACTGTATTGGTGATAGAGTCGGGATTTGAACCATTCCACTTGGTTTGAGTTTGTGACAAAGAAAATAATTCTTTCCAAATGTATTGCATGTTAAAATACTGTATTGCTTTTGAATATGGCTATAACTCATACACTTCAAAGAATGTTTCCTTTGATAAAAAAATTATATGTGTTATTTGAAATATTATTAGGATGGCTTTTTTGTGTGTTTGTCCTTAAACAACTACATGCAAATCGGCAAGTGTTAAGTGTGAAATGAAAATAAATAATTTAATATGCTGACATATTTTGAACAGCTGGTAATAGAGGAAAAAGACGTATCATACTGCTAATTTTTAAGGTATTTCACTGTGAATAAGTGAACCTGTTAAGGTACTGTGGAGGTACTAAGAAAATCCTTGGTTTCCTAATAAGAGAAGCTATCACAGTTCAAATATTTAAGCTATGACTTACATAAACACTATAGACACACCTTTTTTTTTTTTTGCATTCAGTGAATAGGTTAATGAAGGGTCTCACTGTTGGAGACTAGAGGTTTAAAATCTGTTAACTATATCTCATATAAGCCGTTTGTTCAAACTGAAACAACTTATGTTTACCTCAAATCAAAATTCCATCTCTCAAGTCTTAATTTTTGTTTTATATTTTTTTCCTCTACTGTATATCCCTAGATTAAAACCATAAAGCTACAATAAAACTAAACAAAAAATTTAACACTCATTTAATATGGAAAGACTCGGGATTCTGTTGAAGTTGTCAAACATTATATAACAAGTTCTATTATCTATCTTTGTCAATAAATGAAGTTTCCTTAAAACATGAATTCAGGCTCTGATTTCCTTTAAAAATTAACTCAAGACCTGATATAGCACTTTATATACAGCAATAATGCACAGAAGAAACAAAAAGTTCATCCAGATGATGAGCTTAAAAATGGGGAAACACTCTTCATGTCCTTGGACTCCCTCTCTCCATTCTCTCAGTAGACCCACTAAAATTTGCAAGTGAAACACAACATTCTTTCCTACCTGGATATTCATGGTGCATCTTTTAAAAATAGATTTGGAAACTTACCTTGTCAAAAGTGTCCTCATTAAACTGAACTCAAGTCCAAAATATCACATGCTTGCTATCTTTTAACAGTGTGATGATTAAAATTCATTTAAGCTGATGTTAAGTTAAAGACCCTTCCCAATTTTAGAGAAATTAAAATATCAAAGTGGTGTGTTTTAGAAATGAAGAAAACAACTAGCTGTGTTTCTTAACATTACTACATATCTTGCACATCTATTTATTTTATTTTTATTTATTTTTATTTTTTAATTTAATTTTACTTTTTCAGTGTTCCAAGATTCATTGTTGATGCACCACATCCAGTGCTCCATATAATACATGCCCTCCTTAATACCCACCACCTGGCTCACACATCTCCCCCTCTTCCCTCCCCTCCAAAACCCTCAGTTCTTTTCTCCTAATCCACAGTCTTTCATGTTTTTTTTAAAGAATTTATATATTTATTTGAGAGAGAGGGAGAGAGAGAGAGAGCCAGAGTGCATGGGGGGAGGGAAGAGGAAGAAGAGAATATTAAGCAGACTCCATGGTGAGTGCAGAGCCAGATATAGGGCTTGGTCCTAGGTCCCTGCTATCATTACCTGAGCTGAATCCAAGTGTCAGATACTTAACCAACCATGCCACCCTGGTGCCCCATTGCACATCTAATATATATATATATATATATATATATATATATATATATATATCTCAGTTGTATATGTACCTAACTCTATATTACTCATCAGGTCATGTGTAGTATCAATTAATATTATAAACAAGTTTCAGTATGCTTATGTTTTGTTTTTATTTTAATTTAAAAATAAATCCATTTAGTAATATATGAGTTTTCCAGCATCATATGAAAAGACAGTAAAAATAGAAATTGTTTTATGTATAATCTAAAAATAAGATTTTATTTTCTCAAAAACCTACCTGTAAAAATTATAGCAATTTTTAATGTTCTTGAGAAACAAAGTTTAAGCAATAAAAAAGTTACATATTTGTAATTAGCCACAGTGAGTTAGTATTGTATTTTTCCAATTAATTATTCCAGGCTATAAAAGAATTACTTTAATAAATTACAGACAAATACATTTTAGTTTCTGAAATCCATGTGTTATTTCAACACAAGACATGATTACTTTCTTGTCTACTTCATGCAGTTGGATAATATGGCTCAGTTTTATGAAAACACATTGAGAAAACAAGTTTTCTTTATGTGAAAAAAGTTGGGTGCCTCAGTGACTCAGTTGGTTAAGTGTCTACCTTCAGCTCAGGTCATGCTCCCAGGGTCCTAGGATCTAACCCCAAGTCAGTATCCCTGCTCAATGGGGAGCCTTCTTCCTCTGCTCCTCCCCTGCTTCATGGTATCTCTTGAGTGTGCACTCATTCTCTCTCAAAAATCTTTAAAAAAAAAAAGTCAGTTGTTCTTAGAATATGAGAAATGTGTACACGATCAGAGTATCCTTCCTAAATTGATGTTTTTGCTTGAATGTCCACTTTTTAAAAACTGACAGCCTTTATTATTTAAGTAATTGTAGATTTATTTAAAAACTGAGCAAAAATTGCAAAGAATTCCTTTATACCCTTCATCATCTTTCTAACTCCTCCCATTATTAACATCTTGCATTAATATGGTACATTTGTTATAATTGATGAGTCCACATATTTATATATTATTAACTGAAGTCCATTGTGGTTCATTCCTTTTGTGGTATGTTCTGTAAAATTTTGGCAAATGGCAAGTGCATAATGAAATGTATCCACAACTATAGTATCATACAGAACAGTTTCATTGCCTTGAAAATGCTCTACCTGTTCATCCCTCTCTCCCATCAAACCACTGAACTTTTTACTGTCTCCATAGTTTTACCTTTTCCAGAATGTCATACAGTTGGAATCAAACAGTGTGTAGTCTTTTCAAATTGGCATATATATATATATATATATATACACACACACACACACATATACATATATGGTTCAATATATATATATTGATATGTATATATGGTTCTTTATATCTTTTTTGTAACTCAATAGTTCATTTCTTTTTATTACTGGACAATATTCCATTGTATGAATATGCCATGCTTTGTTTATCCATTCACCTACCGAAAGACATTTTGTTTGTTTCCAAGTTTTAGCCATTATGAATAAAACTGTTATAAACATTCATGTGCAGGTTTTTGTGTGATTATAATGTTTCAGCATATTTATATAAATGCCAATGACCTTAATAGATGTGTTATTTTGTATGAGTATGTCCAGCATTGTAAGAAACTGCCAAATTGTTCCAGAGTAGCTCTACCATTTTGCATTCTTGTCATCCAGGAATAAAAATTCCTATTGTCCTATATCTCCACCAGCATATGATGTTGTCAGTGTTTTGAATTTTTGCCATCCTTATAGGTGCATAGTGGTATCTACCTGTTTTAATTTGTAATTCTGTAATGAGCTATCATGTTGAGCATCTTTTCAAGTGCTTACTTGCCATCTGTATATCTTTGTTGGTAAGGTTTCTGTTCATGTCTTTGTCCATTTTTTTTAATTGGGAAATTTGCTTTCATTTATTTAAGTTTTGAGTTCTTTGTATATTTGGGATGTAAGTCCTTTATCTGGTACATGTTCTAAAGATTTCCTCCCTGTATTTGGCCTATGTTTTCATATTCTTATGCAACTATTACTTTTAATAATAATAATGTTTTAATATTTCTTAGAGCATTTGTAGAATTAGTTTTTAACATTCTCAGTTTATGTTACAACTAAGTTTAAAACCATTCATTTTATTCATTTGGAAGTATTATATTAGATCTTCCCAAAATTCACAGTGCCTTAAGAGAACATGGGCTGGAGGAGAGGCAAGATGGCAGAGGAGCAGCAGATTGAAATGAGATCAGGTCCCAGGAGTTCAGCTAGATAATTATCAAACCATCCCAAACACCTACAAATTCAACAGTAGATAGAAGAGAAGAAGAGCAGAAACAGAAAACTGACCACTTTCTGAAACATAGGATGCACAGAGAAATGAATCTGAAATGATGGGAAGATAAACCATAAGGGGGAGGGACTGGCTCCTGGCAAGCAGTGGAGTGCAAAACACAAAACCAGAACTTTTAGAAGTCTGCTCCACTGAAGAACATCGCTCCAGAGGCTAACCAGGGGAGTGGAGCCCTCACTGGGAAAGTGTGGTCTCAGGTCCTGCAGGATCACAGAAAGATCAGGGTTGTCTGAGTGTGCAGAGCTCTCAGCTATCAGAGTGGGGAAACTGAGGAAACTGAGTACAGAGACAGAGCCGAAGAGTGAGCTTTCAGACCAGGGTTACCTTAAACCATGATCCAAGACACAGTCGGACCACTGCTCTTTGAGCAGGGACCCCACAAGTGGCAGATCTGGGGAGACAACCCTCCTTCCTCCAGGAGGAGTGGCAAGGGAGCACGTGGCTGGAACCTGCTGGATTTGGAGACTCCAAACAAGATTGTGTGCCAAAGATAGAAATGCTTGGTCACAGGCTGAGTAAGCCCAGAGCATGGCCAGAGACAAGGGAAACAGGAAGGATTGACTGCTTTTTTCTGAGGGTGCACTGACGAGTGGGGCCCAGAGCTCTTGGCTCCTCTAGGCCAGAATTGGGAGGCCACCATTTTCATTCTTGTCCTCCAAAGCCCTATAGAAAGTGTTCAGGGAACAAAATCTCCTGAGAGTGAACACAAGCAGATTACTTAGCCTGGCCCCTGGCAAGGGCGGTGCAATTCCACCTTGGGCAAAGATATTTGATACTCACTGAAAAAGGCCCCTCCCCCAGAAGATCAGAAAGAAAATCCAGCCAAGATCAACCTTACCAAACAAGGAGAAGAGTGGAAACCCCAGAACTAGGGAAAGCAATGTATAGAATTCATGGCTTTTTCCCCATGATCCTTTAGTCTTGCAAAGTATTTTTTTTTATTTTATTTTTTTCTTATTCTACTTTTTTAACTTTTCTTCTTTCCTCTTTTAAAGTTTTTTAACTAGTTTTTCTTAACAATACCTTTCTAAAAAAAATTTTTAAACCTTCGTTGTTATAGTCATATTTTATCCCTTCACTGTATTTAACTTTATTTTTTGTATACATGTAGTCTTTTTTTTTTCCTAAAAAATTTTGGGATACAATTTCATCTAACAAATCACAATATACCCTAAATCTAGCACATGGTTCTGTACTAGTCTCCAGCCTGAGCACATTCTCTCCTCTTATTTATTTATTTATTTATTTAATTTAAAATTTTCAGCATAATGGTATTCATTGTTTTTGCACCACACCCAGTGCTCCATGCAATCCGTGCCCTCTCTAATACCCACCACCTGGTTCCCCCAACCTCCCACCCCATGCCGCTTCAAACCCTCAGATTGTCTTTCAGAGTCCATAGTCTTTCATGGTTCACCTCCCCTTCCAATTTCCCCCAACTCCCTTCTCCTAACTCCCCTTGTCCTCCATGCTATTTGTTATGCTCCATAAATAAGTGAAACCATATGATAATTGACTCTTTCTGCTTGACTTATTTCACTCAGCATAATCTCTTCCATCTGTACCCCAATGTTTATAGCAGCAATGGCCACGGTCGCAAAACTGTGGAAAGAACCAAGATGCCCTTCAACGGATGAATGGATAAGGAAGATGTGGTCCATATACACTATGGAGTATTATGCCTCCATCAGAAAGGATGAATACCCAACTTTTGTAGCAACATGGACGGGACTGGAAGAGATTATGCTGAGTGAAATAAGTCAAGCAGAGAGAGTCAATTATCATATGGTTTCACTTATTTTTATTTTTTTAAATGATTTTATTTATTTATTTGACAGACAGATCACATAGGCAGAGAGGCAGGCAGAGTGAGAGAGGGGTAGGCAGGCTCCCTGCTGAGCAGAGAGCCTGATGTGGGGCTCGATCCCAGCGCCCTGAGATCATGACCTGAGCTGAAGGCAGAGGCTTAACCCACTGAGCCACCCAGGTGCCCCTCAATACCTTTTTGAGAATTTTTTTTTTTAAGTTTTCATCTTCACAGCCATACCTTCATCATGTCTACCCTTATTTTTGTACATATATGTTTTTCCTTCTTTAAAATTTTGGGAGGTAGTTTCTTCTAAGAGACCAAAATACACCCAAAATCAAGTGAGTGGTTTTGTTCTATTCACCAGTCTAATATATATTTTAATTTTTGAATTTTTATTTCTTTTTTTTTCCCTTTCTTCTCCCCCCAGTTTTGGGTCTCTTCTGATTTGGTTAGCAATATTTTTTCTGGAGTCTTTGCCAACCTCTTAGTATTTTATTCTCTTATTCATATATTCTCATCTGGATAAAATGACAAGGCAGAAAAATTCACCACAAAAAAAAAAAAAAAAAAAAGAACAAGAGGCAGTACTGATGGCTAAGGACCTAATCAATACAGACATTGGTAATATCTCAAAACTAGAGTTCAGAATGATGATTCTCAAGGTGCTAGCTGGGCTTGAAAAAGACATAGAAGATATTAGAGTAATTCTTTCTGGAGAAATAAAAGAACTAAAATCTAACCAAGTTGAAATAAAAAAGCTATTAATGAGGTACAATAAAAAATGGAGGCTCTTATTGTGATGATAAATGAGACAGAAGAGAGAAATAGTGATATAGAAGACGAAATGATGGAGAATAAAGAAACTGAGCAAAAGAGAGACAAACAACTACTGGACCATGATGGGAGAACTTGAGAGATAAGTGATATCATAAGATGAAACAATATTAGAATAATTGGGATTCCAGGAGAAGAAAGAGAGAGGGGGCAGAAGGTATATTGGAGTGAATTATAGTAGAGAATTTCCCTAATATGGCAAAGGGAACATGCATCAAAATCCAGGAAGCACAGAGAACCACCCCCAAATCAATAAAAATAGGTCCACACAGCATCATCTAAAAGTAAAACTTACAAGTCTTAGTGACAAAGAGAAAATCCTGAAAGCAGCTTGGGACCAGAAGTCCCAATACATAAAATGGTAGAAATATTAGATTGGCAGCAGACATACCCACAGAGACCTACCAGGCCAGAAAGAACTTGCATGATATATTCAGATACTAAATGAGAAAAATATGCAGCCAAGAATACTATATCCAGCTAAGCTATCACTGAAAATAGAAGGAGAGATAAAAACCTTCCAGGACAAACAAAAATTGAAAGAATTTGTAAACACCAAACCAGCCCTACAGGAAATATTGAAAGGGATCCTCTAAGCAAAGAGAGCCTAAAAGTAGTGGACCAGAAAGGAACAGAGACAATATACAGTAGTAGTCACCTTACAGGCAATACAATGGTACTAAATTAATATCTTTCAGTAGTTACCCTGAATGTAAATGGGCTAAATGCCCCAATCAAAAGACACAGGCTATCAGAATGGATTAAAACAAACAAACAAACAAACATAAACATCAATATGCTGTCTATAAGAAACTCATTTTAGACCAAAAGACACCTCCAGATTTAATGTGAGGGGGTAGAAAACAATTTACCATGCTACTGGACATCAAAAGAAAGCTGGGGTGGAAATCCTTATATCAGATCAATTGGATTTTAAGCTAAAAACTATAATAAGAGATGAGGAAGGACACTATATCATACTTAAAGGGCCAGTCCAACAAGAAGATCTCCTATTTTAAATATCTATGCCCCTAACATGGGAGCAGCCAACTATATAAACCAATTAATAACAAAATCAAAGAAACACATCAACAATAATACAACAATAGTAGAGGACTTTAACACACCCCACCCCACTGAAATGGATAGATAATCCAAGCAAAAAATTGACAAGGAAATAAAGGTCTTAAATACTACACTGGACCAGATGGACATCACAGAATATTCAGAACATACTATCCCTTCTCTAATGCACATGGAACGTTCTTCAGAATACACATTCTTCTCTAATGCACATGGAATATTCTCCAGAATAGATCACATCCTGGGTCACAAATCAGGTCTCAACAAGTACCAAAAGTCTGGGATCATTCCTTGCATATTTTCAGACCACAATGCTTTGGAAATAGAACTCAACCACAAGAGGAAAGTTGGAAAGAACTCAAATGCATGGAGGCTAAAGAGCATCCTATTAAAGAATGAATGAGTCAATCAGAAAATTGAAGAAATTCATAGGGGCACCTGGGTGGCTCAGTGGGTTAAAGCCTCTGCCTTCAGCTCAGGTCATGGTCCCAGAGTCCTGGGATCGAGCCCCGCATCGGGCTCTCTGCTCAGCAGGGAGCCTGCTTCCTCCTCTCTCTCTGCCTGCTTCTCTGCCTACTTGTGATCTCTGTCTGTCAAATAAATAAATAAAATATTAAAAAAAAGAAGAAGAAATTCATAGAAACAAATGAAAATGGAAACACAACTGTTCATAATTTATGAAAAAATTCATAGAAACAAATGAAAATAAAACACAACTGTTCAAAAAAAAAGAAAACTAAAATCAGCAAAGGCGGTGCTGAGAGGAAAGTATGTAGCGATACAAACATTTCTCAAGAAACAAGAGAAGTCTCAAGTACACAACCTAACCCTACACCTAAAGGAGATGGAGAGAGAACAACAAAGAAAGCCTAAACCAAGCAGGAGAAGAGAAGTAATAAAGATCAGAGCAGAAATCAATGAAATCGAAACCAAAAGAACAGTAGAACAAATCAAAGAAACTAGGAGCTGGTTCTTGGAAGGAATTAATGAGATTGATAAACTCCTGGCCAGACTTATCAAAAAGAAAAGAGAAAGGACCCAAATAAATAAAATCATGAATGAAAGAGGAGAGATTACAACCAACACCAAAGAAATACAATTATAAGAACATATTGAGCAACTATATGCCAGCAAATTTGACAATCTGTAAGAAATGGATGCATTCCTAGAGATGTGTAAACTACCAAAACTGAGCCAGGAAGAAATAGAAAACCTGAACAGACACATAACCAGCAAGGAGATTGAAGCAGTCATCAAAAATCTCCCAATAAACAAGAGCCGAGGGCCAGACAGTTTCACGGGGGAATTCTACCAAACATTTAAAGAAGAATTAATTCCTATTCTCCTGAAACTGTTCCAAAAAATAGAAATGGAAGGAAAACTTCCAAACTCGTTTTATGAGGCCAGCATTACCTTGATCCCAAAACCGGATAAAGACCCCATCAAAAAGGAGAATTACAGACCAATATCCTTGATGAACATGGATACAAAAATTCTTACCAAAATAGTAGCCAATAGTATCCAACAGTACATTAAAAGGATTATTCACCATGACCAAGTGGGATTTATTCCAGGGCTGCAAGGTTGGTTAAACATCCACAAATCAGGGGCACCTGGGTGGCTCAGTGGGTTAAGCCTCTCTGCCTTCAGCTCTGGTCATAATCTCAGGGTCCTGGGATCAAGTCCCACATCAGGCTCTCTGCTCTGAAGGGAGTCTGCTTCCTCCTCTCTCTCTCTCTCTGCTTACCTCTCTGCCCACTTGTGATCTCTCTCTGTCAAATAAATAAAATCTTAAAAAAAACACAACATAATACCCACAAATCAATCAGTGTGATACAATGCATTAATAAAAGAAAGAACAAGAGACATATGATACTCTCAATAGATACTGAAAAAGCATTTGACAAAGCACAACATCCTTTCTTGATCAAAACTCTTCACAGTGTAGGGATAGAGGGTACTTACTTCAATGTCATCAAAACCATCTATGAAAAAACCACAGTGAATATCATTCTCCATGCGGAAAAACTGAGAGCTTTTCCCCTAAGGTAAGGAACATGGCAGGGATGTTCACTATCACCACTGCTATTCAACATAGTACTAGAAGTCCTAGTCTTGTCAATTAGACAACAAAAAGAAATAAAAGGCATCCGAATTGGCAAAGAAGAAGTCGAACTATCACCTTTGCAGATGATATGATATTTTATGTGGAAAACCCAAAAGACTCCACACCAAAGCTGCTAGAACTCATACAAGAATTCAGTAAAGTGTCAGGATTTAAAATCAACACACAGAAATCAGTTGCATTTCTCTACACCAACAGCAAGACAGAAGGAAGAGAAATTGGGGAGTCAATCCCACTTACAATTGCACCCAAAACCATAAGATACCTAGGAATAAACCTAATGAAAGAGACAAAGAATCTGTACTCAGAAAACTTTTACTCATGAAAGAAATTGAGGAAGACACAAAGAAATGGAAAAATGTTTCATGCTCATGGATTGAAAGAATAAATATTGTGAAAATGTCTATGCTACCTAAGCAATCTACACATTTAATGCAATACCTATCAAAATACCACCTTTTTTTTTTCTCAAAGAAATTTAACAAATAATGCTAAGATTTATATGGAACCAGAAAAGACCTTGAATAGCTAGAGGAATGTTGAAAAAGAAAACCAAAGTCAGTGGCCTCACAATTCCAGACTTCAAGCTCTATTACAAAGCTGTCATCATCAAGACAGTATGGTACTGGCACAAAATCAGACTCATAGATCAATGGAACAGAATAGAGAGCCCAGAAATAGACCCTCAACTCTATGGTCAACTAGTCTTCAACAAAACAGGAAAGAATGTCCAATGGAAAACAAAACAAAACAAACAGAACAAAACAGTCTCTTCAACAAATGGTATTGGGAAAATTGGACAGCCACATGCAGAAAAATGAAATTGGACCATTTCCTTACACCACACACAAAATTGGACTCAAAATGGATGAAATACCTCAATGTGAGACAGGAATCCATCAAAATCCTTGAGGAGAACACAGGCAGTAACCTCTTCGACCTCAGCCATAGCAACTTCTTCCTAGATACATCACCAAAGGCAAGGGAAGTAAGGGCAAAAATGAACTATTGGGACTTCATCAAGATCAAAAGCTTTTGCACAGCAAAGGAAACAGTCAACAAAACCAAAAGACAACTAACAGAATGGGAGAAGATATTTGCAAACGACATATCAGATAAAAGGCTAGTATCCAAAATCTATAAAGAACTTACCAAACTCAACACCCAAAGAGCAAATAATGCAATCAAGAAATGGGCAGAGGACATGAACAGACATTTCTGCAAAGAAGATATCCAGATGGCCAACAGACACATGAAAAAGTGTTCCACAGCACTTGGCATCAGGGAAATACAAATCAAAACCACAATGATATACCACCTCACACCAGTCAGAATGGCTAAAATTAATGAGTCAGGAAATGCCAGTTGTTGGCAAAGATATGGAGAAAGGGGAACCCTCTCACACTCTTTGTGGGAATGCAAGCTGGTGTAGCCACTCTGGAAAACAGCATGGATGTTCCTCAAAAAGTTGAAAATAGAGCTACCCTATGACCCAGCAATTGCACTACTGGGTATTTACCCTAAAGATACAAATGTAGTGATCTGAAGGGGCACATGAACCCGAATGTTCATAGCAGCAATGTCCACAATAGCCAAACTATGGAAAGAATTTGGATGTCATTGATCAACTGATGAATGGATAAAGAAGATGTGGTGTATATATAAAATGGGATACTATGCAGCCATCAAAAGAAATGAAATCTTGCAATTTGCAATGATGTGGATGGAACTAGAGGGTATTATGCTGAACAAAATAAGTCAATCAGAGTAAGATAATTATCATATGATCTCCATGATATGAGGAATTTGAGAGGCAGAGTGGAGGGCTTGAGGGGAAGGGAAGAAAAAAAAATGAAACAAGATGGGATCAGGAAGGAGACAAACCATAAGAGACTCTTAATCTCACAAAATGAACTGAGGGTTGCTGGGGGGTGGTGGGGTATAGAGAGGGTGGCTGAGTTATGGACATTGGGGAGGGTATGTGCTATGGTGAGTGTTGTGAAGTGTGTAAATCTGACAATTCACAGACTTGTATCCCTGGGGCAAATAATGCATCGTATGTTAATATAAATATTAAAAAATCAAATTTATAGAAAAGCATAAATGTGTATATCTTCCCATGTTAATAAAACACTTTTATGACAAAAAGAGAGAGAGAGAGAGACAGACCAGGGGTCTTAGGTAATTGAATGCTTAACATTAAAATCCTGGCAATTGTAATACTCAGACATCTGGTCACCTGCAAAAATGAAATTGAATAGTAATCCGGTAAGATTGTCCTTGCAGCCTGCTTATGGTCTTTATTTTTTATACAGGTTACAGAATACACTAATTAACCAAAGATATTGCCATGGCAGAAAGGAACTTTACGTATGCCAGCATTAATTGTGTTTTTTTGTTATTACTGTTCATTTTTTGTTGTTGCTTGTTGGCCTTTTGTTTGTTTTAAAGAAGACAGACTGTGTAAATTTTATCATTTAACTCTACTTCAGTCTTTAATGCATTCACTTTAGATGCTTTAGGTTGTAACTAAATACAGTAATTAGCAAATGAGGAGACTTATAAAACATTTTATGAAAACAGGACTTGATTCAACCAATATAAATAGGCACAACAAACTTGGGAGGAAGGTTCAACACCTTACCTGCCAAGATTTTGACCCCAATTTAGAAGGACTCTGAACTCCACGCTTAGAGGCAACTAACTGTCAGCCCAGGGTATAGATTCCCCAAAGGTGTTTTCTTTCTTGCACAGTGTTTTAAGTGTTACTATGTCAAAACATTTTTTAAAAATCAGGAGTTTTTACATTAAAATCAACTCTTCCAGAATCCCTTTAAAAATAATCACTCATGGCAAAGGTCTGTAGCAAAAGTAACAATAACCACTCTCTTGACAGTCTTGCTTACAGTTTGCCACTGAAACGCCATTCATACCCCATTATTTCACTCATTTTGTTGCTTCCAGACAACTGTACTGGATTTTGCAATTCTTATTCTTTATACCACATTTTATAACAGCCTTTTGAATTCTATAAATGATGGAATTGTTTTAAATTTTGAAATTTGGCCCTGAGGTATTTTTCTAGAAAGTAATTAATGTGTATCAAAGTCAGCCCAACCATTTGATGATGGAATCACAGTATCTACATATGGAAATCCAACACTTTCAGATGCATAGGTCAAATAAATACATATAATCTCTTCAGCTGTGCATAAATCTATTTTAGTGGGGAAAAAAGATTTTTCAGAAGAAAATATCATAAGAAAAATCATGTTCATTTGGTAGTTCATATGCAGTTTAGAATTTATAGTATAGAAACAGAACTGAGTATTCAGTATTTATTTATTGAAAGCAGTGTAAGTCAAGCACTATGCAAGGGATTAGAATAAGGAAATGTAAAGATGCTAAAAATTACCTTTTTTGCAAAGCTGTGGTGAACTTTTTAATTTTCTTAGGAACTTCTGTATTTGATTGATTTTTTTTAAATGTAAAATATTAGTTGAGATTGTCATCCCAAACCTTAGGGAAATTCTCTTTATTGAGGCATTTTTTCCCCCCTCAAACTGCATTTTTTCTGTATGCGTTTATTACCTAGCAACCAAACCATAAAAAAAAAAAAAAACTAATGCTAGATCTTAGATTGATAGGGTTTTTTGCTAGCTGTAGTATAAAATATTTTTTATGATGAAATCCATAGAAATTTCCTCCACAACAACAAAGGATTTAAGAATTATTGTACCAGCTTGCTCACTTCAGGTAAGCACATTTCAGCTTTCAGGGATTTCTGATTGATATTCTTTGAAGTGCTGAAAATACCATGCTAGTAAATGATACCCTACAGACTAAAATCATCTTTTCATCTGTAGAACTATAGGCCAGCATGGTATAAACCTTCTTGTGACAGACTGACTACATCCCACTTGGCATCAAATGACAGCATCATTTCAGATGATGGTGGAAGCTTCAACAAGTAGAGCCAGTGAGAGACACTTAGCATGGGCAATGCTTTCCATTTGGCTTTCCTTAGATATGTCAAAAAATCTGTGAAACCCTTTTATTTCAAAGAATCTCTAAATACTCTAAAATCTGTATTATAAGCTCAATGTTAACATCAAACTTGAGAAGCCATGTGCTCAGTAGTCAAGACCTTGGGCTCTAAAGATGGATTGGAAAAATTTGAATCAGGACTTTACATCCTAGCTGTGTGACCTTCAATGGGTTATTGTTTAAACATTCTGTACTTCAGTATCCTCATTTGTAAAATGGAGATAATGGTAACATCTATTTCATAAGTTTTTTTGAGATTAAAATGAAATTAGTCAGGTAAAGCACTTAGAGTAGAGCAGAGTCAATAGTCAACAGATAGTAGAATTACTATGGAATTTATCTAAATTTCTGAAGAGTCAAAAATCTGAATGGGACCTTAGTCATGCATAGTAACATATCCATTTAATGCATTATGACTTCCTGCACCATTTCCAAGAGTGGTCGTTTAAAAAACTTTCTGATGTCTCTAAATCTCCAGCTCCATCTTTTACTCTCATGAGTTGACCTTCTAGTCTACTTTACTGAAATGATCGAAGCTCTGTAAAGGGAAGTCTTTCAAAGTCCTCTTTTTCACTTATAAATGCCTCTGGGACATTGTGTTCCTATTCTAATTGTGCTTTATGTTTAGGAAGAATACTCCCCCCCCCTTTTTTTTAATCAAAACTAACTACCCTGCCTGTGTTCTTGATTTTCTTTTCCTCTGAGTTTAAGTTTTGACTCTATTAGCAATTCTATAGTCTAGAATTGCTCCCCAACTCACTCATCTTATCCAGAGTGACTATATTTCCCACATTTCAAGGACACTTTTTCTTCTCTAGTTGTTACACATCAATTAGCATGATTATTGTTTGGTATCTCCTTCTATTAGTGACCTAATTTGGACAGTAAGTTTCAGGGTCATCTTAGTATAGGCTAAAATATGCCTATCCCTCCTTTTGGTCCTTAAACAATTAAATGTAAAGATTTGCATTTTTTAACACTAAAACCAGATCTCCCTGTCATGATTCCTGCTTCTATTCTTCTCAGTCTTTTAAATAACTTTTATTTTTGTTCTCTAAACCCTAAATGTAGACATTATCAAACTTGATATCCAACTTTCCTTTCTTTTTCTGTCCTTTCCTTTCTTTTTACTCTTCTCAATATTTCAACCACTTTTTCTCTGCCTCAAAGTCCCCATTACATTTCTGTATATCCAAATACCCTACTGAGTCATAGTCTGAAGTTCTTCCTTGAATATCTTCTTGTGTATACTATGCCTTCTCTTCAAATCCAAATCAGGTTTTCAGTTTTTTTTTTTTTTTAATAGAGAATAAACAGAGAAGCTGCTAACTGGTCTCTGATGTCATCCTTTTTGAATTAACTTTCATTTTATTGCCAGAATAATTTCCCTAAAGCTCAGATTACATAGAAAACAAATATTTCCAAAAATTCATCCTGATATTTAGGCCTTTAATAATATGGCTCAAACCAATTTTCAAATGTTTCATTGTAGACTCACATCTGCTAGGACTCAGTTTTATTCTGTAATATTTGAATATAGGGTTTTCTTTTGTTAAACATAAATGAGTTTTGGGAAGAGTCCAACTAGGAGAAGTGTTTTACAGATGCTTAAAATAAAACACTTGTGAATCTTGAGATTTTGGATCTAGGAGATGGACAAAAGCAGGGAGTCTGAGCAATTAAAACCCAGAGCTTTGAGGAATGGACATTGACATTTTATAAGTTGTAGTGTTGATAGATTGAGTCCTTTTGTACTGTTGAACAATGTGAACATGCCAAATTGTGTACAGGTGTTTTCTGGATGACCTGTTAGAACAATCTAGTCAGAAAAGTTAATCATATTTCTTGATATTTCTTTATGATTTGACATAATGCCCTCTCATTTCCTCAGGTGACTTTCAAGATACCGTAAATACTTTTCACATTTCTCTTAACTTACCGGCTTCATTGCTAGTCCTTTCTTTCCCCAGAATTCAGTTCTGATTCTCTGTTCTGTTCCCAAATTGCCACTCCAGATAATCCCAGCAAGTCTCATGGTTTAAGTAGAATCCACATAATAAAGACTCCAGGATTAACAATGATAGCCCTGATTTCTGTCCTGAGATCCCAAATAATAGTCAATTACATTTCAACATTTCTACTTGATGTCTAATAAGCTTTTCAAAATTAACAGATTTAAAAAATAGTGCTAATTATGCTACACTTGCCAAATAAGCAAACAAAAATCTTTCTTTATATGGTAGTTTCATTTAGTAAATATTTCTACCTCAGTTTGGTTTTTATAGATCAAAAATCCATGATTCGTTCTTGATTTCACTTTCCCATGACTCCACATCCTATTCAGACTAAAAATTCCTAAAAGAGCTACCTTCAAAATACAAATCAAACACTAAACATGTTATTGCCCTAGGAATAAACCATTATCCTCTTGTGTGGAGTACTATTCCCTCATGTGTACTCTTATCCCCTTAGAGTCTATTTCTCACATACCAGTTACAGTATTTTTAAAATATATGTAAGATTATATCACTTTCTGTGGTGTCTGTGTAGCTCAGTTAGTTAAGCATCTGCTTTTGGCTCATGTCATGGCCCCGGGCTCTGGGATCAAGCCCCACATCAGGCTCCCTGCTCAGTGGGGAGACTGCTTCTCCCTCTCTTTCCTGTACCTGATCTCAATCTCTCTCTCTCTCTCAATTGCTCTATCTCTGTCTCTCTCTCAAATAAATAAAACTTTTAAAAAATTATATCCTTTCCCTGTTCAAAGACTTGAAAGACTTCACTACACAATTAGATTAAAAGTCAGCCTCCTTCCTGTGCTTTTCAAGGCCCTACCTCATCTTTCCCCATGTCCTTTTGAATTTTTCCCCCTGTAACTTTCCCCTAAATCATTCTGCTTCTCCCACAATGGTGTTATTGTTGCTGCTTAACCACATAAAGTTGCTTGCTTCTTCAGAGCTTCCATTATTATCTCTTCCTTTTGCCTGGAGAGGCTTTCATTCATATCTTCTCTTTGTCTGCTCCATTGTTTCATTCAGATCTTTGCTCAGATATCTTCTTCCTCTAAGAATTATTTTACTGTATTAAAAGTCGTTATCCTCCATTACTCTGTAATTCCAAGTTTTTTTTTTTTGTTGTTGTTGTTTTTGTTTTATATAGAACTCGTTATAACCTGGCATTTTTACATATATTTATTTGTATTTCAATAAAATATATTTTCTAAGTGGAATTTTATTGATTTTAGTCCAAATATTTTCAACAGTACTGATAACCAATGTCTAGCACAGACTACGTACCTAATAAACACCATTTGAACAAATGTGAAGTGAACTTTGGATAGTAGGATTTTATTAATCTATATCTTGGTGTTATCATGAAATGTATGTTCTACAAAGGGCCATGTCTCACTCAGTTGGAATCTCCTAAAATACTTAAAAATTGAGTTGAGGCAATGTTTATAAAAATTGTTGAACGTAGGGTTTGGAAGAAGCCAAAGATGATTAACAACTCCTATATTATTGGAATTATTTTTTTGCAATATCTTCTATGCTTATATTTGAATAATTTCATTCTTGGGACCCACTATAACCCAAAGCAGTCTTAACTATTAGAAAATTATTCTGTATTTTCAGTTATTCACTTACCAATTACATATTTAACCATGTAGGTTCTGGATCCCATTGGTTTCAATGTATTGGTCTTAATTTATCTTAACAATTTTTCTCTAAAAAATCATTTCTCTAATTATAGGTAAATATTATATTTCTGTACTTTGATTAAAAAATCAAAAGCTTCTGCACAGCAAAGGAAAGAGTCAAGAAAACAAAGAGGTAACCCACGGAATGGGAGAAGATATTTGCAAATGACAGTACAGACAAAAGATTGATATCCAGGATCTATAAAGAACTCCTCAAACTCAACACACACAAAACAGAGAATAATATCAAAAAATGGGCAGAAGATATGAACAGACACTTCTCCACTGAAGATATACAAATGGCTATCAGACACATGAAAAAATATTCATCATCACTAGCCATCAGGGAGATTCAAATTAAAACCACATTGAGATATCACCTTACACTAGTTAGAATGGCCAAAATCAGCAAGACAGGAAACAACATGTGTTGGAGGGGATGTGGAGAAAGGGGAACCCTCTTACACTGTTGGTGGGAATGCAAGTTGGTGCAGCCTCTTCGGAGAACAGTGTGGAGATTCCTCAAGAAATTAAAAATAGAACTTCCCTCTGACCCTGCAATTGTGCTACTGGGTATTTACCCCAAAGATACAGATGTAGTGAAAAGAAGGGCCATCTGTACCCCAATGTTTATAGCAGCAATGACCATGGTTGCCAAACTGTGGAAAGAACCAAGATGCCCTTCAACGGATGAATGGATAAGGAAGATGTGGTCCATATTCACTATGGAGTATTATGCCTCCATCAGAAAGGATGAGTACCCAAATTTTGTAGCAACATGGATGGGACTGGAAGAGATTATGCTGAGTGAAATAAGTCAAGCAGAGAGAGTCGATTATCATATGGTTTCACTTATTTGTGGAGCATAACAAATAGCATGGAGGACATGGGGAGTTAGGAGAAGGGAGTTGGGGGAAATTGGAAGGGGAGGTGAACAATGAGAGACTATGGACTCTGAAAAACAATCTGAGGGGTTTGAAGAGGTGGGGGGTGGGAGGTTGGGGGAACCAGGTGGTGGGTATTAGAGAGGGCACGGATTGCATGGAGCACTGGGTGTGGTACAAAAACAATGAATACTGTTATGCTGAAAATAAATTTTTAAAAAATGATAAAAAAAGAAAGCCTCTTATTTAAAACATAATTTTCCATATTTCCAGCAAGGCACAGAATGGTTAGCTAAAGCTGTTTTAGTAAAGGGCACTTGACATTTTTACTCAGGCACACTTGACATGGCTCCCAAAATAATCTTCACCATTAGAATTCAGGCTGTTTTGGTTTCTTATATTTCCTTCTTTTTAAACAATAAGGTGCAGAACAGACATCCTACATCATCTCTGACCTTCACACTCTCCTCTTCCTTACTCTTAAACTATACTTCCTCCCTCAACCCATCTCTAAGGTTCAGGCATTTCCAACATACCCTCAGGATAGCAGTCAGAATTAGAGTAAGAGCCAGTGATGTCTCTTGCACATATTATTTGGTTATAAAATTAAATAGCTTTTACATTTTGACATGTGAAAAAAATCCTCTGTGTCAAAACAGCTATAATTAGCTTGGCCCTTCCAAACCATCCTCCTCTATTACTGGCAATGAACAAAATATGCAATTATAATAACATAAGATGAAAGGCCCTTCAGCATCTCACCCAAACCTTCTATTTTTATCTTCTGCAAACTCTCATTCCATGCCCTGACGACATATACTGCTCCCTTTCATTCCCTAAACTTTTTCATGGACTTTTGATATTCATTTACCTCCTGCTTTTGGTCATAACAAACTCAAAGGCCAGTCCTAGAGAGGCTTCCTAACTACCAAGAAAGTTGATTATTCTCTGTTCTGCTCAATAATTATATTTTGTATGTACCTCCACTATGGCACTCTTTACATTGTGTTGTGATCCTTGATAATTGTATCTTTCATTCTTCTAGCATGTAGGGCATGCTAAGACCTATGTCCATGGTCAGATAGAAATATGACAACATTGAGAATACACAGCTGTGAATTGCATTGCAATGCACTCATTTGAAATTGACATCCAAAATGGGTCTCCAGTTTTGGGGTGTCTGAAAATAGCAAACGTTCTGTAGATCCACATCTACTGTCTTTTGCAAATCACAGTTATTCTGGGCCAATCTTGATATAAATTACTACAAAAACATACCACAGGAGCTTCTTCCAACTGATAGGGATCATAGTTTGATTCTCTTGGCACATGGTATATATTAAATTGCTATGTAAGGATTGTGGAATTGTATTGGGGTTCCTCTTACTTCTTTATTACTTAAGTGGAAGAAGATAATCTTAATATCTCCCGGTGAGTAGAAATGTAATTAAGATTTTTTCTACTTTATTCTTTTCCTCATTTTATTCTCTCCTTATTCTAAGTCAGAGAGTAAACAACTAAATATAGTGTGATTCAGAGTCCTGCTACACTGAGTGTCAGATATTGGGGCAGTTTTTCACTTCAGTCAAAAAAATAATAAGTTTTTCATTCTTTTATACATTTATTCATTCTCTGAGCACCTTTATGTTTTGGGTTCTATGAGAAAAACAAACAAAATTACTGACCTCCTGGAAATTTTATTTAAATAAATCCACAGTTATTAAGGTTTATGAGCCATAATCATCAATCAACTACTATAAGTGGTCTTAGAAATGTTCCAGAATCCTAGAATTCTCATGATTTATGGCAGAGATTGGCTACCTTATTAATCTTTTTTTCCCCGGGTATATAACTGAATTATATTTCCCAAACTCTCTTGTGGGTAGGCATGGCTGCAGATGAAATTCTCTATGATGGAATATGAGATGTTAATATATATCACTTACAAATTTGATACATGAAAATATCCTATATTGGACACACCATAGTCTTTCACTTTCTGCCAGACTGATGCAGGGAAGCACAGTGACCCTGGGACATTTGAAGCCAAAATGTTGTAGATGATAAAGCCATTATATGTAAAGAGTGTAGGTCCCAGAATCAGCCCTTGGAATTAACCCTTGCAATGGTCAGAATTGAACCATTTTGTCAAGGTTTTATATTTTCGTGATCTTATTTTTGGCTATTCTTATTATATATATTTGATTCTATTCTGCTTTATATTTTCTTTGTATTTGTGTTAAAAAAAAAAAGTATGCTTAATGGTCCAATGAGACAATTTGTGAAAACGTGAACACAAGAAAATTCTAAATCTTGTCCTAGTGTTGGGATCTGATAAATTTAATGATGAATGATTGTACAATTGTATGAATATACTGAAATCCACTGAATTGAATAATTTTAGAAGTAAAATTTATGGTATGAGAATTATATCTCAATAAAGTTCTTATCTAAAAATTTATGATGAAGTATAATCTTTTGATTTATTTCACTGCACTACTGTACAAGGGACATGTACACAAAAAATGCCATTTTTATAATGAGCTGCTTATGGATGTGTACTGCATTGCTGAGGTGCTAATTCAAAATTGTTTTATTTCGCTATATACTGTATGTGTGAAACAACTTAAAAATACAACATCTCCGGAAAAACGGAAACAATATTTAACTATAAGACACAAGAATTTGACACTTAAAAGTATTTATTTCTTAACGGTCTGTTAGACTATCAAAACAAACATAGTAAAGCTCTTACTAGAAAAAAAAATTAAATTCAGTGAAAAGTACCAAATACAAGTTATTTATTACCAGAACATATTCCCCAGAACACTAAAAGCCAAATCATTGATGAGAAACTAGTAATGTGATCATATAAAATAAAAACAAGTAAACTGCTTAGGATGAGAAGAGTATGATAAATTGAAGTTTTCTCTCAAACAGTACGTTAGGTCAACATTTTGTGACATATTACATAATACTTGCATATAACCTAAGAAAATTTGTGTAATAACTGGAAAAAACAATAGCTTCTCTATCCAGGTTGAGTCAACAGATTTGATCAATAAACATGATGACATGTGTCACCCAATATGTTGTTACTATTACTACTTTTAACAAGCTAACTTTAAAATCTATTAGTATTATATACCTAGGTGTAGTTTTAAAAATATTTTTCATAGTGTTCTTTAAAATTCTTGAATCTGAAGTATAGTGTCTTTCATTAATTTCAGAAAATCCTCAATCATTAATATTTCAAATATTTCCTTTCCATTTTCTCCTATTTTTTTTCTTTTGATATCCCAGTTATGTATAAACTTATTACATCTTTTGAAAATTTTCCACAGGTCTTGTGGTTGTTCTGTTTTTGTACATTCTGTTTTTCCTCTTTGCATTTCAGTTCGGAAGTTTTTGTTTACTTATTGTCAAGCTCTCTGATTGTCTACCAGATTGTGCCCAGTCTACAAATGAATATATCAAAGGCATTCTTCATTTCTGTAACAACTAAAATTTTTTCCTGGTTTTATTGACATATAGTTGACATCCATCACCATGCATGGAATAAAGCATAATGATTTGACTTAAATATATTATGAAAATATTATCACAATAAGTTTAGTTAGCATTCATCATCTTATATAGACACAATATAAAGAGAAAAAAAAATTTCCTTGTGATGAGAACTTGGGATTTTCTCTCTCAACTTTCCAATCTTACAATGGTGTTAATTATAGTCATCTGTTGTGTATTACATCCTTAGTGCTTACTTATCTCAAAACTAAAAGTTTTCTTTCTCTAGTTCCCCTTTCCCCAGCCACCACCCTGGTAAATGCAATCTGATCTACTTCTGTAAATTTGTTTTTATTTTACTTTTTCCCTCTTTTTTTAAGATTTCAACCATAAGTGAGATCCTACAGTAATTGTCTTTCTCTGTCTGACTTACTTCACTTAACATAGTGCCTTCAATTTCTGTCTATATTTTCACAAATAGCAGGATTTTGTCATTTTTTGCGGGTGAATAAGATTCCATTGTGTGTGTGGATGTATGTGTGTGTGTGTATGTACACATGCACACATACATACAGACACACACCACAGATATATTATTCATTAATTCACTGAGGGACACAGGTTACTTTCATGTCTTGGCTACTGTAAATAGTACTGCTAAGAACATGAAGGTGTGGACATCTTTTTGGGTTGGTGTTTTCATTTCATTTGGCTATATTCCGAGAAATTTAATTGCTGGATCATATGGCAGATTTGTTTTTAAATTTTTCAGCGTTCTTCATACTGTTTTCCATAGCAACTGTATTAATTTACAAACCCACAAATAATGCACAAGTGTTCCCTTTCTTCCACATCTATGTCAACAATGTTATCTTTTTTTTTTTTCCTGATGATGGCCATTTTAATAGACGTGAGGTAATAGCTCACTGTGTTTTTATTTACATTTCACTAATGATTTAGTAATCTCAACTGTCTTTGCATGTACCTACTGGTTTTTCATAAATCTACTTTAGCAAAATACCTATTCAGATCTTTTGTTCATTTTTTTAATTTGGGGTTTCTTTTCCTATTGAGGTGTATGTATTCTTTATATATTTTGGATATTAACCATTTATCAGATATATGATTTGAGAAATACTTTTTTTTTTCTCATTCCATGGGTGGTCTTTGAACTTTGCTGATTATTTATTTTGCTGTGCAGAAAGTTTTTAATTTGATAGAGTCCCTCTTGTTCTATTTTTTTATTTTATTGCTTATGCTTTGGGGATCATATTCACAAAATCATTGCCAAGACCCATGTCAAGGAATTTTTTGTTTTCTTCTACAGTAACATAGTTTTAGGTCTTTTATTTAAGCCTTTAATCCATTTGAATTTTTATGAGTGGTATAAGATACCACTTACTGTATAAGATACATGTTTAGTTTCATTCTTTTACATGTGAATATTTAATCTTCCTAGCACCATTAATTGAAGAGAGCCTCTTTTCCATTGTGTATTCTTGGCTGAATTGTTAATTAGTTTACTATATATGCTTGGGATTAATTCAGGTTCTTGATTCTCTTTGATTCATCCATTTTTCTCAGAGTTTTGATGATTCTACTTTTATAGCATAGTTTGAAATCCAAGTGTGAGGGCTCCCACTTTGTTCTTTCTCAGGATTTCTTTGGCTATTCGGGGTCTTTTTTGGTTCCATATAAATTCTAGGACTATTTTATTTTCTCTTTCTGGAAAAAGAAATCGGAATCTTGAGAGGGATTGGATTGAATCCATAGAAGGCTTTGGTAGTATGGATAATTTAACAACATAAATTTTTTCAATCCATGAACACATAATATATTTCCATTTTTTTCTGTCTTCAGTTTCTTTTATTAATGTCTTACGGTTTTAAATTAGAGAACTTTCACCTCTTTGTTTAAATTAATCTTAAAGCATTTTATTGTTTTCCATACTATTGTAAATGGGATAGCGTTATTTATTTTTTCAGATAATCTGTTGTTAAATTATAGAAACACTACCAATATGTGTATGTTCATTTTTATCTTACAACTTTACTGAATTTACTGATTAGATATAAGAAATTTTTGGTGGAGTCTTTAGATTTTTTTTTATGTATAAAAAAATTTCATTAATATACAAAGCAAATGGAAAAATTACTTCCTCCTTTCCAATTGTAATGCCTTTTATTTTTTTGCCTGCTGGCTCTGGTAAGGATATCTAGTACTATTTGAATAAGGGTGGTGAAACTGGACATCCTTGTATTGTTCCTGATGTTAGAAAACAGACTCAAACTTTCACCATAGAGTATAATATTATCTGTGGGCTTATTATATATAAACTTTATTATATTGAGGTTATTCTTCTATACATAATTTGTTAAGTGTTTTTATCATGAATAGATGTTCAGTTTTATCAAATGTTTTTTGTTTGTGTTTCTATTGTTATTTGTCATAGGATTTTTTTTTTAATAGTATGATGTATCACATTGATTTATATATGTCAAACCATCCTTCTATCCCAGGAATAAATCCAACTTGATCGTGGTAAGTGGCTTTTCTCTCAACGTGCTGCTGATTTGGTTTGCATGTATTTTATTCAGAATGTTTACATCTGTATTCATTAGGGATATTGGTTTTCTTTCCTGGTAATGACATTTTCTAGCTTTGGTCATAGGGTGATGTTGACATTCTAAAATGACTTTGGAAATGTTCTTTCTTTTCAATGTTTGGAAGAGTCTAAGAAGGATTGACATTAATTCTTTAAATGTTTGGCAAAATTGACCATGGAGTCATCTGGTCCTGAGTTTCTCTTCATTAGGAGATTTTTGATTAGTTTTTCCATTTCCTTGTAGTAATTGGTATATGGAGACTTTGTATTTCTTTTTGATGTAGTCTTTGTAGTTTATATATTTCTTAAAATGTTACAATTTTGTTTAGTTTGTCCACTTTGTTGGCATATAGTTGTTTAGAGTACCTATTATGATCCTTTATATTTCTGTGCTCTTAGTTGTAGGGTCTCCTTTTTCAGTTATAATTTTGTTGATCTGGGTTATCTTTGTTTTCCCGTGGTTAGTCTAGGTGAAGTTGTGTCAATTTTATCTTCTCAAAGATCCAAGTTTAATCTTTAGTTTGATTCATCCTTTCTATTTTTTTTCTGCTCTCTATCTCATTTATTTCTACTCTAATCTTCACTATTTTCTACATTTTGCTGACTTTGGGCTCCATTTATTCTTCTCAGTCCTTAAGGTGTACAGTTAGGTTGTTTATTTGGCATCTTCTTAATATAGGTGTTTATTGCTATGAACTCTCTTAGAACTGCTTTTGCTGGATCACATAAGTTTTGGTATGTTGTGTTTCCATTTTTATTTGTCTAAAGATACTTTTTATTTCCCCTTTAATTTATACTTTGATCCAACCATTGTTCAGGAAAGCTTTTTCATTTCCATGTATTCATGAATTTTCCAGTTTTCTTCTTGTTTTTGATTATTAGTTTCATACCATTGTTGTCGGAGAATATACTTGGTATGATTTCAATCTTATTGAATTTGCTAAGATTGTTTTGTGGCCTAATATATGATCTGTCATAGCAAATGTTCCATGTAAACTTGAAAGGAATGTGAATTCTACTATTGTCAGATAGAATGTTCTGCATATGTTTATTGGATCCATTTGAGCTATAATGTTGAAATCCAGTTTCCCTATTGATTTTCTGTTTGGATAACTTCCATTGTTTAGAGTGGGACATTAAAGTCCCTAACTATTATTATATTGATATTTATTTCTCTTTTTAACTCTTTTAGTTTTCCTTTATATATTTAGAAGCTTTGATATTGGGTGCATGTATACTGACAATTGTTAAATAGCTTTATGTATTGACTCCTTTACATTATATAAATGATAGTCTCTTTTTATCATTTTGTGCTTAAAGTCTATTTGTCTGAAATCAATATAATTGCCACTATTGATTTCTTTTTGTTTTTTGGTTCCCATTGGTTTGAAATCTTTTCCAATCCCTTCATTCTCAGCATGTGTGTCTTTAAGGCTAAAGTGTTTCTTCTAAGCAGTATATTTTTGAAATTTTTTTTTTCAGAGTTCCAAGATCCATTGTTTGTGCATCACACCCAGTGTTCCAAGCAATACATGCTCTCCTTAATACCCACCACCATAGAGAACTCAACCAACCCCCTGCCCCCTCCCCTCCAAAACCCCCAGTTTGGTTCTCAGTCTTCACAGTCTCTCATGGCTTATCTCCCCCTCCAATTTCCCTCAATTCACTTCTCTCCTTCTACCAATGTCCTCCATGTTATTCCTTATGCTCCACAAGTAGGTGAGACCATATGATAATTGACTCTCTCTGCTTGACTTATTTCACTCAGTAATCTCCTCCAGTCCTGTCCATGTTGATACAAAAGTTGGGTATTCATTCTTTCCGATGGAGGTATAATACTCCATTGTATATATGGACCATATCTTCTTTATCCATTCATCCATTGAAGGGCATCTTGGCTCTTTGCACAGTTTGGTGTCTGTGGCCATTACTGCTATGAACATTTGGGTACAGATGGCCCTTCTTTTCACTACATCTGTATCTTTGGGGTAAATACCCAGTAGTGCAATTTCAGGGTCACAGGGAAGCTCTATTTTTAATTTCTTAAGGAATCTCCACATTGTTTTCCAAAGTGGCTGCACCAACTTGCATTCCCACCAACAGTCCCCATTCTCCACATCCTCTCCAATACTTGTTTACTGTATTGTTGATTTTTGCCATTCTAACTAGTGTGAGGTGATATCTCAGTGTGGTTTTGATTTGGATCTCCCTTATGGTTAAAGATGATGAAAATTTTCTCATGTGTGTATTAGCCATTTGTATGTCTTCTTTGGAGAAGTGTCTGTTCATGTCTTCTGCCCATTTTTTGACATGATTATCTGTTTTGTGTGTGTTGAGTTTGAGAAGTTCATTATAGATCTTGGATATCAGCCCTTTGTCTGTAGTGTCATTTGCAAATATCTTCTCCCATCCATGGGTTACCTCTGTTTTATTGACTGTTTCCTTTACTGTACAGAAGCTCTTTAATTTGAGGAAGTCCCAAAAGTTCATTTTCACCTTTGTTTCCTTTCTTTTTGGAGACATGTCTTGAAAAAAGTTGCTGTGGTCGGTGTTGAAGAGATTACTGCCTATGTTGTCTTCTAGGATTTTGTTAGATTCCTGCCTCACATTGAGGTCTTTTATCCATTTTGAGTTTATCTTTGTGTATGGTGTAAGAGAATGGTCGAGTTTCATTCTTCAATATGTAGCTGCCCAACTTTCCTAGCACCATTTATTGAAGAGACTGTCTTTTTTCTACTGTAGATTTTTTTCCTGCTTTCTCGAAGATTATTTGACCATAGAGTTGAGGATCCCAACTGGGGTCTGTACTCTGTTCCACTGGTCTATGTGTTTGTTTTTGTGCCAGTACCATGCTGTCTTGGTGATCACAGCTTTGTAGTAAAACTTGAAATTAGACAATGTGATGCCCCAAGTTTTGTTTTCCTTTTTCAATATTTCCTTAGCAATTCAGGGTCTCTTCTGGTTCCACACAAATTTGAGGATTGTTTGTTCCAGCTCTTTGAAAAATGCCAGTGGAATTTTGATCAGGATGGCATTGAAAGTATAGATTGCTCTAGATGATATAGACATTTTGACAATGTTTATTCTTCTGATCCTTGAGCATGGAATGGTCTTTCATCTTTTTGTGTCTTCTTCAATTTCTTTCATGAGTGTTCTGTGGTTCCTCAAGTACAGATCCTTTACCTCTTTGGTTAAGTTTATTCCAAGGTATCTTATGGTTCTTGGTCCTATAGTAAATGGAATCGATTCTCTAGTTTCCCTTTCTATATTTTCATTGTTAGTGTATAAGAAAGCAACTGATTTCTGTACATTGATTTTGTATCCTGCCACATTACTGAATTGCTGTATGAGTTCTAGTAGTTTGGGGGTGGAGGCTTTTGGGTTTTCCATATAAGATATCATTCATCTCTGAAGAGAGAGACGTTGACTTCTTCTTTGCCAATTTGAATACTATTCATTTCTTTGTGTTGTCTGATTCCTGTTGCTAGGACTTCTATTACTATGTAGAAGAACAATGGCGAAAGTGGACATCCTTATTGTGTTCCTGATCTCAAAGCGCAGGCTGTCAGCTTTTCCCCATTGAGAGTTATATTCACCCGTTGGTTTTTCATAGACAGATTTTTTGAAGTTGAGGAATGTTCCCTCTATCCCTACACTTAGAAGCATTTTGATCAGGAACAGATGTTGTCTTGCCAAATGCTTTTTCTGCATCAATTGAGAGGACCATGTGGTTCTTCCCTTTCTCTTATTGATTTGTTCTATCACATTGATTGATTTGCAAATGTTGAACCACCCTGGCATCCCAGGGATAAATCCCACTTGGTCATGGTGGATAATCTTTTTAATGTACTGTTGGATCCTATTATCTAGGATCTTGTTGAGAATCTTGGCTTCCATATTCATCAGGAATATTGGTCTGAAATTCTCCTTTTTGGTGGGGCCTTTTCCTGGTTTGGGGATCAGGGTCATACTGGCTTCACAGAAAGAATCTGGATGTTTTCCTTCTGTTCCTATTTTTTTAAAAACAGCTTCAGGAGAATAGGTACCATTTCTTCTTTGAATGTTTGGTAGAATTCTCCAGGGAATCTGTAAGGTCCAGGATTCTTGTTTTTTGGGAGGTTTTTGATCAATGCTTCAGTCTCGTTACTAGATATAGTCTATTCAGACTGTCAATTTCTTCCTGATTCAGTTTTGGAAGTTTATAGGTTTCCAGGAATGCATCTATTTCTTCTAGGCTGGTTAACTTATTGGCATATAACTGTTGATAATAACTTCTGATGATTGTTTCTATTTTCTTGGTGTTATACATGATGTCTCCCTTTTCATTCATAACTTTATTCATTTGGGTCCTCCCTCTTCTCTTTTGGATTATTTTGGCCAATGGTTTATTGATCTTATTGATTTTCAAAAAACCAGCATCTAGTTTCATTGATGTATTCTACTGTATCTCTAGTTTCTATCTCATTGATCTCTGTTCTGATCTTGATTATTTCCTTTCTTGTGCATGGGGTTGGCTTAATTGATTTTCCAGTTCTTTAAGGTGTAAGGACAGCTGCTGTATCTGGATTTTTCAGTTTCTTTGAGTGAGGCTTGGGTGGCTATGTATTTCCCCTTTAGGACTGCCTTTGTTGTATCCCATAGGTTTTGGACTGATGTGTCTTTATTCTCATTCTCAAGTTTTCTTGAATTGTTTAAGTTCTTCTTCGATTTACTGGTTAATCCAAACATTCTTAAGCAGGGTGGTCTTTAGCTTCCAAGTGTTTGAATTCCTTCCAAACTTTTTCTTGTGGTTGAGTTCCAATTTCAAAGCATTGTGGTCTGAGAATAATCTAAATCTTTTGGTACTGGTTGAGCCCTGATTTGTGACCTGGTATGTGGTCTCTTCTGGTGAAAGTTCCATGTGCACTCGAGAAGAATGAGTATTCTGTTGTTTTTGGGTAGAATATTCTGTATATATTTATGAGGTCCATCTGGTCCAGTGTGTCATTCAATGTTCTTGTTTCTTTATTGATTATCTGCTTGGATGACCTATTACTGAGAGTGGCATGTTAAGATCCCCTACTATTAATGTATTCATATCAATATGACTCTTTATCTTGATTAACAGTTGGCTTATGTTGTTGGCTGCTCCCATATTGGGGGCATAAATATTTACAATTGTTAGATCTTCTTGGTGGATAGACCCTTTAAAAATGATGTAGTGTCAGGGCACCTGTGAAGCTCAGTTGGTAAGCAACTGCCTTTGGCTCAGGTCATGATCCTAGAGTCCCAGGATCTAGTCCCACATGGGGCTCCCTGCTTGGCGGGGAGTCTGCTTCTCCTTCTGACCTCTCCCTACTCCCTTCTCATGCTCTTTCCTTTCATTCTCTCTCTCAAGTAAACAAAATCTTTTTTAAAAAGAATGATATAGTGTCCTTCTTTATCTCTGACTACAGTCTTTAGTTTAAAATCTAATACATCTGATATGAGAATTGCTACCCAGCTTTCTTTTGAAGCCCATTGGCATGAAAGATGCTTCTCCATCCCTTCACTTTCAGTCTGGATGTATCTATAGATTGAAAATGGGTCTCTTGTAGACAGCATATGAATGGGTCCTGTCATTTTATCCAATCTGCAACCCTGTGCCATTTTATGGGAGTGTTTAGGCCATTCATGTTGAGAGTGATTATTGAAAGATACATTTTTATTGACATCATGTTGTATGTGAAGTCCTTTTTTCTATAGATTCTCTCTGTAAATTTGTGTTCTATGATACTCTTGTGTTCTTTCTTCTTTTATAGATCCCCCCCCTTAATATTTCTTGTAGTGCTGGCTTGGTGGTCACATACTCTTTTAAACCTTGCTGGTCTTAGAAGCTCTTTATCTCTCCATCCATTTTGAACGTCAACCTTGCTGGATAAAGTATTCTTGGCTGCATGTTCTTCCCATTTAGTGCCCTAAATATGTCTTGCAAGCCCTTTCTGGCTTGCCAGGTTTCTGTGGACAGGTCCGATGTTATTCTAATAGACATTCTTCTCTACATAAGAAATCTCTTCCCCTTAGCTTCCCTCAGAAGATCTTTCAAAAATTATGATTTGTCAGTCTCACAATCAAGTGTCTCGAGGTCTTTCTAGATTTGTTGATCTTGGGGGGGTGATCTTTCTGCCTCTAGGACACAAAGGCTGGTTCCATTCCCCAGACTGGGAAAATTTTCATCAAGAATTCATTCAACTATATCTTCTAGTCTTCTGTCTTTTTCCACCCCCTCAGGGATTCCAATAATTCTGACATGGGAATGTTGCATGGTGTCATTTATTTCCCTAATTCTGTTTTCATGGCTTCTAAGCTGTTTCTTCCGTGCCTCCTCCTGACCCTTTTTCTCTATCAGTTTGTCCTCTAGATCACTAATTCTATCTTCTGCCTCAGTTACCCTACCTGTTAGAGTATTTATGTTATATTGGATCTCATTGGTAGCATTTTTAACTGCTTCCCAGGTGGCTTTCACTTTTGCTCTTAGAGATTCTATGTTGTCACTAATGGTTTTCTGTAACCTAGCCATTGCCTGGATAATTGTTACCCTGAATTCCCTTTCTGACATACTGTTTATGTCCATATTCAATAGTTCTGATGAAAGGGCACAGTTTCTGATTTTTTTCCTCTTTTGGGTGTTCCTCGTCCTAGTCATTTTGGTGAAAGGTGATTGAGGGGATGTATAATTGAATATATCAACCACGAACCAGGCAAGGTGAACCCTGGAAGGCTTTGGAGCAATCGAAGTCACCACCAAAAAGAAAGAAAAAAGAAAAAAATGAGAGAGAGAAAAAGAGAGGGACAGAAAAAAGAGAGAGAGGGAGAGAGAGAAGACCCAGCCAGAATGAGCCCAAAAAGTAAGATTTATAAGGTATAGAAACAGAAACAAACAAAAAGACCAACAAAAGTAAATGACAAGAAAAAAAAAAGAACCCCTGTCAAAATGAACCCCAAGTATAAGATTTATATAATACCAGAACAAAACAAATACACAGAAACACTGACAGAAGAAAAATATGGAAGGGTGGTTATAAATCTTTGATGTAGGTGAGGAAGATTATATTGATTCTTCCTGGGTGTATCTTGATATCTTTGTTAAAGGACTCAAATTTCCAGAGATAAAGGGAGGTTAAAACTGGTTTATATATAGGGGCAATATTGATTAGGGAAAGAGGATTACCTTGAAGCTTATATCTATATGTATATTTAAAAAAATAGAAAAGGAAAAGAAGAACACAGGTATATGTATGAAAAAAAGTTCAAGTTAAAAGGTTTTTATGGAATACGTTGTATTAAATCTCTTTTGAAATGGTAAGTAGGTTAAAAAAATTAAAAATAACAAGAATAGTGAGAACAAATTAAAAATAAAAGTTATATCTATGAAATATACAGGTTTTAGGGTAATACCAGGAGCTTAATATATTGTTTTCCACTGATGTTGGGGTTTTAGAGTTTTATGGGGACCCTGTGGTGGTTGTCCTCTTGTTCTTCTGGCTGGCTTTCTGGTGGAGGGGTCTGCCGAGTTGTTTATCAGTCAGTCTTGCTTGGATTGAGCCTATCAAGGGGCTAGGCTCTGTGGAAACCAGTTTTTCTGGCTTCTGTTCTCTGGAGGTTTTTGTTCTTTGGCAGCTTTTTGTGGCTTTTTGGAGGTTTAGTGGAAAGCCAACTGCATCCAGACCTCCACCTCAGAGAAAAGCCTCAGTCTGCTCCCCTCTGGGTGGTCCAGAACACACAGACACCCCCTCTGCAAACTCTGTTGAGCTGTACAACCTCCCACAGACAGTGCATGCCCCCAGCCACCATCTCAAGGGTCATACAAAAAGCCCCTGCTTGTCTCTGCATCCCCATGCCACTAAAACCATAAACGATATCAGTCCAGGGAGCCCGCTTCCGGTGGCTCCCTTTGCCAGGACTTCAGTCTGGGGTCCAGACCTCATGGTTGCACAGGTCGCTATGGAGGGATCCCAACCAAAGATCTCTCTGAGTTTCTTCAGGCTCAGGTTGGGAACATCCAGACCCTCCCCCGTCCTAGAGACTGCAGGCTAGTGCCCCCATGGAGCTCTCTCAGGTAGTTGGGAAGTACAATTCAGGCCCCTGTCACCCAGTGGGTGAAGCGCAAAAGGCTGTGGTTCTAGAGAGTCCCCACCAGACTCCCTCATGTGGGGGAGGGAGTGTGCCCAGCTGAGCGGTGGTGCAAGCCATGCAAGGTGGGGGGCTCAGGACCAGGAACTGGAGGCTCTGCTGCACTCTCTTTGGCATGGGTGGGTTGCCGTGTGGTGGCCATCCTGGGTCCGTGGGATTAGGCCCATGCCCATGACCACCAGATTCCACCAGTTGCCCCTTATGATCATTTGCTCTTTTTGAGTGCTTTTAACCAGACTCCAATGGTATTGGAGTATTAGGGTATTGGGGTATTACTGTCCAATGGGTCACTTCTGGTGGCTACCTCCCCACTCTGTTTATCCTCCAATAACACTCCTAGTGTTCCCACTCTAGTTTACCTCTCCCCTGGTGTCTTCTGCCCCTGTAGAGATCCAGAAGTGTATAATCCTACATCTCAGGCTGATTTCATGGGTGTTCAGAGTGTTCTGGTAGATATTTAGCTCACTTCAGGGTACCCCTTGAAACAGGGTCTACTACTTCTCCACCATCTTGCCCCTCCCTGGATTTTTTCTTTTAAATCCATTCAGCCATTGTCTGTCCTTGATTGGAGAAATTAATCTATCTCTGTTTAAAATAATTATTGATAATAAGGATTTACTATTATCATTTGGTTTTCTGGTTGTTTTGTAGTTTTTCTATTCCTAGATACTTACCCTGCCATCTTTTTTTTTTAATGTGTCTTAATGTTTGCTGTTATCAGCATGCCTTGTCTTCTTTATCAGGTTCTTTTGTGTAATTACTATAAGTCTTTCCCTTGTGGTTACCATATGGATTTCATAAAGTATCTTAAAGCTATAACATCCTATTTTAAATTCATAACAACTTATATTTAATATAATTCCTATGCCTTACAATTATACTTCTCCAGCTCATATTTTAGGTTATTGACATTACAATAAATATTTTAATTATGTAATAAATAATGGATTATAGCTATGGTTATTTTTACTACATTTGTTTTTTAACTTTCAAATTAGAGATGTACATGAATTATGCATCAGCATTATCCTATTACAGAATCCAATTTTGACAATATATCTACCATTACCAGTGAGCTTCGAACTGACATGTTTTTATCATTTGATCAGTGTCCTTTGATATTTATTCAAAAATTTCCCTTAGCAGTTTTTATAAGGCAGGTTTACTGGTAATGAGTTCCCTCAGCTTTTATTTGTTCAGGAAAATCTTTATTCTATCTTCATTTCTAAAGGATATTTTCACTAGATATAGTATTCTTGGTTAACAGTTTCCTCTCCCACCCCAATATTTTGAATATGTCACCATATTCTCTTCTGGCCTGGGAAGTTTCTGTTGAGAAATCCCCCAATGGCCTTATGAAAGTTCCTTTATATATAACTTCTCAATATTCTCTTGCTGAATTTAAAATTTTTCTTTGATATTTGGCAATTTAATTTTAATATGTCTTGATGTACCCCTATTTGGGTTAAACTATTTGAAGACTTTTTGACCTTATGGATCTAGATGTATACTTCTCTCCCCAGGAGTGGGAAGTGTTCAACCATTATGGGTTTAAGTATACTGTCTGTCCCTTTCTATTCTCTTTCTGAAAATTTTCATATTGTGAATGTTGTTCCTTTTAATGTCCAGTATTCCCATAGGCATTCTTCACTCTTGCTTCTATTCTTCTTTCTTTTTATTTTCCTGACTGGATAATTTCAATTGTCCTATATTCTGGCTCTCTGAGTCTTCTGCATGATCAAGTCTGCTTTTGGAACTCTCTGTTGAATTTTTCAGTACAGTTAATATATTTTTCAGTTCTAAGATTTCTTTTTTTTAATGTTTCTATTTGTCAATTTTCTCATTTCTGAATGCATTGTTTCCCCTATTTCATTTATTTGTTTGTGTTTCTTCTTGTAATTCACTAATTTTTTAAAAGAAGATTATTCTGAATTCATTTCAAAAAATTTTATTGGGGAATCTGGCTGTCTGGGTCAAGAGAGCATGTGACTCTTGATTTAAGGGTCATGACTTCAAGCCGCACATTGGGTGTAGAGATAAAAATGAAACAAAAATAATACTTTTTATTGAATAAATATAACATGTTATAACATAAAAGTTGTATTTATAATATTATGTAAGTTAAAGATATGTCTTTAATGCTTTAAAATCAATGCTCATGTGATATTTATCATGTTACATGATTATAGTACTACTATTGTTTGTATTCATTATACTGTGCATTAGAACTCTATGGCTTAATACTTGTTACAAGTTTGTGCCTTTAAATATTATCAATCTTACCCTCTTCATTCACTCATAACAACATTTTACTCTGTTTTTAAAGGCTTGAGTTTTTTAGATCACAGATATAAATGTTACCATACAGTAGTTGTCTTTTTCTTTCTGGCTTATCTTGCTTAGCATAATATTCTCAAGGTCCATTCATGTTGTCACAAATAGCATAATATCCTCCTCTCTCATGGCTGAATAATATTTCCTTGTGTATATGTACCACTTCTTTATCCATTCACCCACTCACTGATGGACATTTGGGTTGTTTCCATATCTTGACTATTGTGAATAATGTTGCAATGAACATGGGAGTGATAAATCTTATCGAAATCCTGATTTTTTTTCCAGAAATTAAATTCCTGTGTTGTATGGGAGATCTACTTTTTAATTTTTTGAGGGAATTCCATATTGTTTTTCCTAATGGAAATTGGAAATTGGAAATGTGAATTGGGCTAATTCACATTCCTGCCAATAGTGTATAAAATCGCCCCTTTTGCCACATCCTTGCCAGCACCTATTGTTTCTTGATGATAGTCATGATTTTAAGCATTTTTTCATGTGCTCATTAGCCATTTTGATTTTGTCTTTGGAAAAATTTCTATTTAGTTCTTATGCCCATTTTTAAATCAGATTTTTGCTGTTTTGTTTTGTTTCATTTTTTCAAAGATTTTGTTTGAAAGAGAAAGACATAGCAAGAGAGGGAATGCAGGCAGGGGGAGTGGGAGAGGGTGAAGCAGACTTCCTGTTGAGCAGGGAGCCTGATCCGGGGCTAGAACTCAGGATGCTAGGGTCATGACCTGAGCCAAAGGCAGATGCTTAATGACTGAGTCACCCAGATTCCCCTGTCTTTTGATTTTGTTGTTTCTTTGTTTGCAGAACCTTTGTTTTTCATGTTGTCCCATTTGTTGACATTTGCTTTTGTTGTTCATACTTTTGCTGTGCCTGAAAAATTATTGCCAAGATCCATATCAATGAGAAAATTGCAACATTTTACTTTTTCCTTTCTGATCTGGACATCTTTATTTCTTTAGCTTGCCCTAATTTCTCTGGCTAGGACTTCCAGTACCATATTGAATGGGGGTGGTAAGAGTGAGCATCCTTGCCTTGTTCCTGATCTTAGAAAATGATTTCAATTTCTTTCTATTGAATATAATGTTAGCTGTTGGCTTGCCATATATGGCCTTTATTATGTTAAGATATCTTTCTTCTATGCCCCATCTATTAAGGGTTTTTATCATGAGAGGATGTTGTATTTTGTCATATGCTTTTTCTATTTCTCTTGAGATGCTCATGTGATTTATATTTTTACTTTTATTGATCTGCTGTATTATATTTATTGATGTAAGTGTATTGAACCATTCTTTCATCTCAGGAACAAATTCCAGTTTATTCTGGTATATAATCCTTTTAATGTGTTTTTGAATTCAGCTTGCTAATATTGAAATTTTTTTTCATCTATATCAATGATATTGGTCTACAGTTTTATTTCTTGTGAAGTCCTTATTTGGTTGATATAGAGGCACTACTGAGTTTGTAGAAGGAGTTTGGAAGTATTACTTGCTTCTTTATATTCTGGAGGAGTTTGAGAAAGATTGGTATTAATTCTTTTTTAAATGTTTGGTAGAATTCTCCAGTGAAGCAGTTTAGTTCTGAAGTTCCCAGTGTTGGGATTTTTTGTTTTTGATAAGTGATTCAATTTCTTGTTATTAGTCTGTTGAAATTTTCTATTTCTCCTTTATTCAGTTTTGGTAGGTTGCGTATTTCTAGAAATGTATCTATTTCTTCAAGGTTATATAATTTTTTGGCATGTAATCATTCATAATATCTCATGATTCTGTTGTTTAGTATCATTTGTAATGTCTCCACTTTCATTTCTAATTGTATTTTAATCTTCTCCCTTTTTTTTCTTAGTCTAGCTACAGTTTTACCAATTTTTTAAAAAAATCTATTCAAAGAACCAACTCTTAGTTTTATTGATTCTTTTTATTATTTTTTTCTGGTCTCTATTTCATTTATTTTCACTCTAAATTTTGTCATTTTCCTACTTTTACTAACTTGGGACTTAATTTCTTCTCTTCCTTCCTCTTCATCTTCTTCCTTCTTTCTTTCTTCTTTCTTCTTCTATTCCTTGAGGTGTATTTACGTTGCTTGAGATCTTCCTAATTCTTATTATAAGCATTTTCTGTTATAAAATTTCCTCTCAGAACTGCTATTTCTGTATCCCATAATGTTTGATATGTTGTATTTTCATTTTCATTTGTTTCAAGGTAACTTTTTATTTTTTATTTTTTCTTCAACCTATTGGTTGTTTAGAAGTGTTTGTGGTTAGTTTCAACATATCTGTAGTTCTTCTCACTTTCATGTGGTTTCAGACCAATGTGGTCAAAAAAGATAGTTTGTATGATTTCAGTCTTCTTAAGTTTGCTAAAATTTCTTTGTATCCTATTATATGATCTATCCCTAAGAATGTCCCATGCTTACTTGAAAAGAATATGTATTCTGTTGCTGTTGTTTGGAATGTTCTGGATAAGTTTATTAAGTGCATTTGTTCTGAAGCGTGGTTCAACTCCAATGTTGTCATGTTAACTTTCTGTCTGAGTAATCTATCCATTGCTGATTGTAGGGTATTGAAATCCACTAATATTATTGTATTATTGAATATTTCTTCTTTAAAATCCAGTAGTACTTGCTTAATATATTTTAGTTCTTGTGTATTGAGAGAATGTATATTTATGATTATTGCATCTTCTTGATGTATTGGCCACTTTATGAGTATATAATGATCGTTGTATTCTGTTATACTTTTTAGCTTGAAATGTATTTTGTCTGATAAGTATACTTATACCTGCCATCATTTGGTTCCCATTTACTTGAAATATTGTCTTCCATTCTCTCATGCTGAACCTATGAGTGTCTTTAGAGCTAACATGAGTCTGCTGTAGGCAACATACAGTTGGCTGTTGCTTTTTAATCCATCTAGCCACTCTGTGTCTTTGGATTGGTGAGTTTAGTTCATTTACATTTTAGAGTGATAATTGATAGGAAGAATTTAATCTTGCCATTTTATCTCTTGATTTCTGGTTATTTTGTCTCTACATTGTTTTCCCTCCTACTTCTACCTTTGTAAGATGGTGGTTTTCATGGAGATTTTCTCAGTCTCCTTTTTTATGTTTTCTGTCTCTGTTCTAAGTATTTGCATTGTGATTATTATGAGGCATAAATAAAACACCTTCTAGATTAAGTAGTACTTAAAAACATAAATAGTATGTTTTCTGCTGATAGCAATTTACCTTTGTCTATAAAGGAGACTATTTTTTTAACTCCTTTTATATTTTTGATATCACCAATTATCTATTCATGCTTTGATTTTGTTAAGAAGTTGCAATAGCTATAGTTATACTTAATGTTCTTTTCCTTTAACATTTATACAATTGTTAAGGGTTTAATATACTTTAATATAATTGAGTCTCTTCTGCTTTTTTTGTTTCTTCAGATTGTTTTCTTGTTTTTTATCATGACTTGTAATTTGGTTGAAACCTAAATTTATGGACTGGATGTTTGTGTCCCTCCCCATTCATATGATAAAATCCTAACTCCCAATGTGATGGTATTAGGAATAGCCATGTGATCTGTGGAAGGGGAGTAGGTCAGGAGAGTAGAACTCTCATGAATAGAATCAGTGCCCTTACAAAACAGACCCTAGGGGAATTTCTTGCTCTTTCCAACATGTGAGAATAGAATGAGAAGTCAGCCATTTGCAAACAGGAAAAGGGTTCTCACCGTAAACCAATCATGTTGGTATCATGATCTTAAACTTCAGAATCCAATGAGGAATAAGTTTCTGCTTTTGATTAAACAACTTATATTGTAGAGTTTTGTTTTAGTGGTTCAAACTGACTAAACCTTAAACATGATGTATTGTATAATACTAATTGAGATAGTGTGAGGTTTAATGTTAATCTAGCTAAGATTGTCCTGTATTTATGTTTTCTATGGCTATAAATGCCAGAGTCTTCAAATTCCTCTAGAGTCTTGTTTTTGTCTCATTTGTTAACTATGACTTCTGTAACTACTTTTCTTCAGAAAGCCTGCATCTTACAGCAATTTTAGCTATAATGCACTGTTAATATTTGAATCCTACTGGTATAGCAACAAATTATAGGAGAAGAGAAACCTTCTAAAATTTTATGATGCAATCTCAGTCCTTTGTCACTGAGGCTGTGACTTTTACACAAATTTCTTAGCTTCTTTCTGCCCCTTAAGTAAGACAGAAAAGCTAGAGTGGACTGAAGTGGGAGAAATATCCTCCCACAGATGGTATAAATTTCTAGTGAAGTCTTTTCCATGGAGAATGAGCTTTTAAGAAGAATGCTCTGTGTATGTTTCTCAAGGATTCTTCTCCCCAGACAGAACTCAAAGGAGATCACTCTTGGATCTTCACCATTAGAACGTAGTAGATTTCCTGAAGGTAAAATCCATGAAAGTGTGGGGTCTACCCGAGACTGTGATCTTATTAGTTTCTTACATGATGCTAGTCTATACTCAAACACAAGAAATTTATTGAACTTACTACTTAAGGGTTCCTATCAGTTTATCTCTACAGTGGTGTCTGCCCTGGCTAAACTGATTTTGGCTATGACTCTAAGTTGACTATTTAATTCAGGATTGTTGTTTAGCTTGCAACCTTGTTTTCTTGCCCTGGCTATGTAAAAACCACTGATTACCAGTTTGCTTAGCTTTCCTTATGATAAAAATTGGAATGGTAATTTCCAAGATCTTTAAAAGTTAGAGTTGAAATAGATAACCTGCCAATTCTATTTTAAGAACTTTCCTTTAATTCTTACCTAATTTTTAAATGAAAAATATGAGTTAATCATTACCAAAGGATTTTTATCATTTGAAATAATTATGTAATATTTCCTTTAATGCATCTTATGATGAATTACACGGATTTTTCTGATTTTAAAAATGCATTTTTGCATTATTTTTATGAACCTTACACAATTATGATAAATTTTATTTAATAATTGTTTAGTTGTCTAATATTTAAAATTATTTCTTCTATGTTCTTTAGTAAATGGGTCTGTGATTTTCCTATTTTTCTATATCAAATGTCTGTTTCAAAATAAGAAGACTGCTTAGATTATTTTTAACACTTAATAACTCTGGAAGGAAACACTTTCCTCTTTGCTCTGTGTATATAGAATAGCACTGTCTGTTAGGGCAGCCATCTAAGCCTCTAACTGGCCATTGACCTGGGACAATTCTTAATGCTTACTGTTCTCAAAGGTAAAAGAGAAGGAATAATATAAATATCTACCAATAGGCTTATTGTGAGGATTAAATAAAAATATCCCTGTAAGTACTTAGTATAGGGCTTGCATATATAGAATATCACACTGTAATTGTTAGACATTTCTAAAATTAATAATAATCTATTTCAGGCCATTAGACAGGGCTCCTAACCCTGTTATATCAATACCAGGACTTTTTTATGTGACTAAATGAAACAAATATCTAAGTACCTTGCATAAAGGAAAATGATCATTTTGTTTTTACATCTTAACTGTGGAACATACAATTTGACAAATGGTAGTGACCCAATATATAGGTGGGTTGCATAAGTATGAACAAAGCTGCTTAAGGATGTAATGTAATAATGTTAACAGAATGGTTTTATTCAGGAATACCAAAGTTGTCCTTAATTAAAAAAAATGTTTAAGTGTAGATAATTCTCCTGAATTAATGCAACCTTATTACTTTTAAATCTTATATATCTTATATTAAGATTTATTTAACCTGCTACAAAGCATGGGGGAAGGTCTTTCAACACCAGAAATTTCAGTGGAAAATTGAGAATCTATTATTACTAATATAAGCTTTAAGGCTTTCATGCACACATTAATAAGCTTAATAGGAGGCAATTTATAAGACTTCTGTATCATTAAGGATTTATTGGAGAGAAATAATTGGAACATCTTGACTCTTAACATTATAGTATAATAAAAAAATAGCAAAGACTTCAGCCATTTGTGTTTATTCCTGTTTTCTATATGACATACTTCTCAAATGTGAAGCATGTGACATTTTTCTACCATCTCTATTACCAAATCTGGTGAGAGGCAATGGTTTCTGTTCACTATAACATATTAATATTAAAAGTCCATAAACTTTTGACATTTTAGCAAGCATTCCAGTGAATTTTGTTTTTAACAGATAAAGAAGTAGTACAGCACAGGAAGCCTGTGTGTGTGTGTGTATGTGTGTGTGTGTTAAATATACTGAAAAATAAAGTTCTGTGAAAGCTTGAAACCTTTTTTAAACATGCTGCAAACTCACCATGATAGACCACAGTCTTATCTTCAGCACAATAAACACTTAGTAAAACTTGATAGTAGCCAAAGAATCTGACATTAAGGATAAAAATTCCTATGTTTATAAATATTTTTAAGAATCCAGGAATTTCAAAGTCTTTGTATAAATTCATCCACCATCACAATGTTTGGTGTATGGGATGATTAAAAAAAAATCAGGGGCGCCTGGGTGGCTCAGTGGGCTAAGCCTCTGCCTTTGGCTTAAGTCATGATCTCAGGGTCCTGGAATCAAGCCCTGCATCGGGCTCTCTGCTCGGCGGGGAGCCTGCTTCCCTGTCTCTCTCTGTCTGCCTCTCTGCCTACTTGTGATCTCTCTCTCTGTCAAATAAATAAAATCTTTAAAAAAAAAGTTTAAAAAAAATCAATGAAGAATCTGAAAATTCCAGAGATTTTAATAGAATTTCTAACAATAATTTGCTAAAGAACCCTTTCAAAGAAGGGTTTTTTGTTGGTGGTGATGGTCGTTCTTGTTTAAATCATCATCCTTACCACCACCACCACCACCACCATCATCATCAGTGCTCTTGGGGCGATAGGCTTTGACAAAGGCAAGAACTACAAGGAATACTCACCTGGTAAGAAGCAATCCTTCAATATATATTTTTGAAATATTTAAATTTGTAGTTTTTAGCAACATGGAAAAATATTCTAATATAGGAACTTTAAAAACAGTGATAATGGCTAGTAAAAAGGTGCTATAATTTTGTCATGTTAACTAATGTTAAATGTTACTTGGGTTTAAAAGCTGTTAGGACATACTTTTGAGTCATCTGTGTGTGGATAAACCTCTTAGCCTTTGACCTAATGTACCAGTTCTAGACTCTTTAAAATCAGCCGTTTAGTTGAAACATGGTACCAGTTTAAATTTCCGAGATATAGTTATATTTCACTGTTCACCAGAGTTTGAGACTGGATTTATATGTACATATATTTTTCTATCCATCACTCCTTTGATAGAAAAAATAAACTGCAGAGTGCAAACTGTGATATAAGAACTAAGAATACCTTAAATATGGTTGATGTTTAAAAGCTAAACTGAATTTAAGTATTTCCTTTTTCATGTATAAGAACCCATGAAGGAAGAAACAAAATTAACTCAAACCCTAGCAGTGAATCACAGGATGTAAAAACATATTCTAATATAATTTTATTGTTTTGGTTTTGGTTATATGATTACCAGTATATTATAAGTGATACCTTAAATAAACCAGTGCTCTCTTATTGTGAAATTCTGGGTGGATATCTATAACTAAAGCACTACCCTTGGCTAAGTTGTTATCTGAAGCTAACTTTCTGTATAAAGGCTGGTTCTAATTTTCATAGTCATCTTCTAAAATGTGATCGAATTTTTAAACCTTAATTCAGTCATAACATCCACTTGTATCACTTCCATACATTTTATGCTGTGATGCCTGCTCTGATAATCTGTCCACAAATGACAAAACATTAGTTATATTAGAGAAATAATAACGTGAAATGGAATGTGATGTATTAGCCAATTTAAAATAAGATTTAAAATGTGAATATTTGAAAGAATGTGTAATAAGCCCTATATACATAATATTCCATTTTAAACATTTTAAAATGATTACTTTCTATTGAAATTTTAAAGAGAAATAGCTGTATAATTCATTCACAAGAACGTGCTGATTGATTATAATCATAACAAAAGGGTTTGTAAATGATTACCAACAGAATATAGAAGTAGTTTATGAGGTCTCATAAAGTCTTCAAAATAACCCCTAAAATTTAATACCTTCAGTAATTTAATAAAAAAAAATCAATACAGTGTTTCTTGACATTTTATATAGAAAATACAGTGCAAAATCAAAGAAAAACTCTTCCTGTGGTTAGGAAATGGATTGAGCCTTAAACCATAAAGTCATATTACACATAAATTATAAAATATATAATGTTTCATTTCAGTTTTTTGAAATCACATTACATAACAGCAGACAACAGAGGAGCACCATTTATTCTGAAGTTGTAAACCTGTAGAGACTATCTGATAAGTCTCAACATAAAATGTTACAGTATGCTTTCAAGGCATTGCAACAGAATTTTTAATTCATGTTCTTCCCTATTGGCTGGTATGGATGCCAAATGGATACATCTTATTCACTTTTTCAAATACTCTGAATCATCCATCTTTTACAGCCATTTTAGAAAACTCTGTGTGTGTGTGTGTGTGTGTGTGTGTGTGTGTGTGTGTGAGTGAGGGAGAGAAACAGACAAAGACAGAATTTAGAAGATTTTGTATTTTTTGTGTTACTACAAAACACATAGAATTTGATAAAACAAGGTTTTGGAAATTATAAAGTAAAAACATTGTAAGGTATATATATATTTTTATTGTGACCAGTTGTAAAAAATGGAGATAAAGAGTATAAACAGAATGAAATGATTCCACACATAAATTGAAATGATAGGATCATAATCTCCCAATGTTCCCTGGGATAGTGCACTTTGTTATTGGATATCACGAACTAAGAAAAGCCCAGTAGCAAAAGAAGTGGAAATAGGAATCAGGTCAGCTGACTGATGAAATAGGTGGCTGATTTGCCTCTTCCCAATCATCACAACTTTCAAGAATCTAGAAATCACATTGCTTTATGCATAGTGTGAATATACGTGGAAATCAATCACTAAGACAATATAATGAAAATAGGTACCACACAACATATTTGTTGTTTTAAATTTTATTTTGCACAGGAGTTATGCATATTTTTAATCATCATGCTTAAGTGTATCAATTTTTTTTCTCAGAATAGTAGTCAAATGGTGAAATTTCCATTAAATAAAATCACCGCCCTTATTGGGAAATCAAGAGCCACAAAAGAAGTTATACTATGGCATTCAATATTACTAAAAATTATAATTTCTATAGTAACTTGTTATTATCTTTTTCACTAAATTTTTAGTTTTAGAGAATAGGAAACATTGTTATGCTGTTAATCTCAGACCCATGTATATTAGAATACATCAAATAGTTTCTTTTCCCTCTAAAAATAGGGTTTAGCTAACATTCGAATTATTTTGCATTCCTGAAAATAAGATTTTGGAAGAGATGACTAACAATAGGATTATCTTTTATTCAGACCATTATTTAGGTATATGATTAACTATAGAGCATATATTATTTAAAATTTAGGAAGAATAAATTTACATTTCCCATTTTATTTTAATTACTTCCAAATATTTAAGAAACTTTAAATAAGCTGTATTTTTTGTCCCTACATAGAAATATCCAAACTGGGCGCCTGGGTGGCTCAGTGGGTTAAGCCACTGCCTTCGGCTCAGGTCATGATCTCAGGGTCCTGGGATCGAGTCCCGCATCGGGCTCTCTGCTCAGCAGGGAGCCTGCTTCCCTCTCTCTCTCTCTGCCTGCCTCTCTGTCTACTTGTGATCTCTGTCTGTCAAATAAATAAATAAAATCTTTAAAAAAAAAAAAGAAATATCCAAACTAATTTTGTAAAGATCTTGTTTTTTAGATGTATATAAGGCAAAACAAAAGTATAAAATTCAATGATACCTATATCAATAGCCTCAGGAAATGAAGGAAAGAAATAAGATAATCTGTTAACTACATTATTTTTCATCTACTGTATGTTTTCCTTATGTTAGACACTTTATTGGGCCTCTCCTTTAAAAAAAAATATATAACATGAAATTACATCAGTGTTTCTTCCCATTGACTTCAAAAAAAGAAATTTAGTATGTCAGATTTTCCAGGAGACAACCTTGAAATACAGTAAGTACTTTCCTCTCAGATTTATTTATTTATTGATCTAAACATCAATACTTTTTTTAAAAAAATGCTTTTGAATAGCTTTTTTGCTAAAATAGATCATTGCTTATAAGATCTTCCCTAGCAGTATCAATGGAATTATAAGAGTAAAGGAGAATGAGGCAGCACATATTTGCTTGAGTCACTCTGCTTCCTTGGGAACATGGGCCACTCTGGGAGCCTACTCTGGAGCCTTGTTTATTAGGGAGCCTACTCTGGAGGCTTCCTTAGGTGGAGCCTACTCTGTAGCATAGTGTAAAAGAAAAGATCAATGATTACGGAATCCAGGTCCACATACATGTTGTGTGTCCTTGGGAAATTACCTATCTTTCTGATCTCATTTATGAAATGCATAAAGAAATAGCGAACTTCTTAGGTAGTTATAAGATGAAAATTAATACTATGGAATGGATCTTTGTGTTCCCCCTAAAGTCATATTTTGAAGCCTTAACCCCGATGTGATGGTATTAGGAGGTGGGGCCTTTGGAAAATAATTAGGTTTAGATGAATTCATGATATTGGGGCTATGTGATGGGATTAGTGGCATTATGAGAGGAAGGCATAGTGAAAATGACACAGTTATCTGCAAGCCAGGAACTGCTTGCACTTGGATAGTAGATGTTCCATGTTCCAGAACTATGGGAAATAAATGTCTATTGATTAAGCCACCCAGTCTATAGTATTTTGTTATGTAATCTGAGTTTACTAAAGCAACAAGGTAATGTTTGGAAAGGGTGGTAAGACATAGAACCTCCTTTTCTTGAATTTTATGTTCAGGAAGAGAAAGTAAATTTGTTAAATTAAATCAGTATAGTTAAAGGGACTTCATTGAAAATTCTCTAGAAAGAATCACGATATCCCACATTCTACATCACTTATTCAGGTGGAAGAAACCCACTCTGTACTAGGAATTTTTTATTGTGTCAAGATGTTTGTGGGAAACTCTCTGGGTCTAAAATAAGGTACAGTACCTTCATTCTTTTCCATATGTAACACACCTGGAAGGTGTATCTTTGACTTTTGTTTTTGGCCTATACTACTTGGAACTATAGCTGGGTTCTGAGCAAGATCAAATTCTTTGTAAGTAGTTTATGGATATGTTTGTAGTTCTGACTATTGGTGAAAGAACATGGCACAGATTAAGATTTGAAAAATAAAAATTTGGGGATAATGTGTATTAGAAGAGTAGGCTTCTTTGGTTGATAGTTGGCTGTTTGCTTTTCTACACAGTATAATTCAGCTTTTTATAAGATCCCAAATAGTTTATATTGTCTATCATCCCTGCCATATGTTTAGATATAGTCTACAGTTGGCATGACAAAGTTAGCTCCTGGGAAATGAACAAGAAAAAAAAAAAAAAAAGGTTAAATTCCAGGAGATGTAAATTCCGAAAGAATATACAATGTATAATTGACCTGTTTCTTATACAAAAAAAGAAAGAAAATGCATAATAGATGTGAGAACAATGCCTAGATTCAAGTCCCAGAATGCAATTAAAATCCTAGTATAAATGAATCAGTGCTGCCTTTAAACTGATCTATCGCCCAGGGAAAAGCCTCAGCCATGGGGAATGTGATTCAGTCACATGGATGGCAATTGCAGACAGCATCTTTCTTATTCCCCTTTCTTATTCTCCTTTGAACCACATAGAATTTAAGGGCCGCTTTGAAGCTATAGATATTCAGAATGTGTAATTCTGAAGGTAAAAATGTGGGACAAATTGAGATTATAAGATTAATTGTAAGATTACACTCTGTATTCCAAGTTTCTCATTGTATTGGATTACCACTTTCTGATAATGGGAAAGGTGATAATGAATGTGGAACAACGCTACCTGCCACTCAGTAAATTGCTCTTACTGTTCCATCAACAACTAAGTTACTAAGATAGTTCTCAGGAGGACAGGTAGAATGTGGTCACTTATCTTGGGAAGGTAGTCTGTAAATATATGATAATTTAAAAATACCAACTTTTCAGGGGGAGGTATTGTCTCAAACACACACAAAGCAAAATAAATAAATAAATAAAGTGACACTTCCTTTGAATTTAGTAACACTCTGGAAATAATGACCATCGATTGGATAAAACCTTGGAAAATACAGATTAGAAACCCAGATTAATCAGGACCATTTGTAAACATTTTAAGCTTGGGGAGTATGGGAATGTCTACAAATGTTTAATGGTGACTAGAGGCTTGCTATTTTATTTGTATCTCAATCCATAAATGGTAATAACAAGTAGAATATTGGGTGGCTCTAGGTTCTTACCCTGAGCATATTGATACTGGTAGATTCATACCTTGAGCATTTTTGCAGCTACGGTTTCAGAGCGTCATTTGCACAAAGACGGTGGTGCTCCAAAGAAACAAAAATAGTTGGAGAGATACTTCATAATTTTGCTGTGACTCTGTTAGCATATAAAATTAGTCAAAAAAAATCACTGAGTTCATAGAAAGAGTTGCATGTTCCAATAATTACAAAAACAGGAACAGTTTATTTCAGGTGGAAACAGCTTTTCCTCGAGGAATATCTCTTCTTAAGTGTCCTTTAAAACACATTTGAAATTGAGAAGAGACTATTTGCAGCAGACATTTTACAGGGTTGCTTCGGCTTAGCTACACACACACACATGCATGGAAGAGGAAAGAAAGAAAAGACAACTGCTTCCCTCAGAAAAACAAGCACTTTTTCCCCCTGGTGTCATGTCTTTGGATATGTACCGCCTTGGAGAAATGTATAAATCATTTTTATACATGGAACTGCCTTAGAAAACTAGAGATTTTCGTACAAAGAAATCAGTTTGCTGAAAGAATACCCACATGCCATTGTTCTGAGTTACTATATATACACAAGAGGAACTTACAAAGGACCCCTGTTTTACAGTTACTGATGTACACTAGCATAGTGGGCTTACAACTTCTCCAGGCCTGAGTTACACTTAGTATTACAAATAATATTATAACAATGCTGAAAATACTGATATAAAACAGCTTTTAAGATGATATTTCCAAAATATACCCCTCCTTTTAAAATTGAACTGTTGAATCCAGGTTTTCTTTTTGAATGTTTCAGCTTTAAAAAAGATTTTTCAAGAAAATACTAGTGTTTAAAACATCTCTTAAAATGTCTATTAAATGACAGATTTTCTTAAATAGACTATATTTTTACAAAGCATAATTCAAAAGTCTATCTTTCAGGAAAACGAAACTATAAACTCCAAAAGTCCAAATCAAAAACATTATTTGTGATACATAGTTCTTCCATATCCTGGGAAAAAATCCTTGATTATTTGATCGTGCTAATTTATTTACAGACTTCAAAACTCTAGCAACACATACCAACATTCAGGACAAATGAAGCTGAATTCCATGATTAATAATCATGGTTTTTCTATCATTTCTTAAATATTGCCCAGCCCAAAATGTGTATCTGCATGAATATAATAGCATCTAAAGTAGAGTGGGAATTTTAGATAGCAGTCTCATTAAGCCAAGCAAATTTCTGTGTGTATTGTCCACTTTTGACAGAATTACAAACAACAAAGAAAACATTTGGCAAATATTTGTCTTGACACACATGTGCCTTCCTTCAGAAAACCAAAATTAAAAGTAAAGCATTTCCATTAGACTCTTGACCCTTACCAATTCTAATTCAAGTGTAAAAATGGAGCAAAGTTTAATTGTTAAAGCTGGGGGGAAATTTAATGGCTTTACCCCAAAGGATAGAGCTTAAATCCATTTTTGTATTAAGAGATGCATTTCATACACAGCTTTAATTTAAGCAGATTATTCAGATGCCATGCTAAAACTGCTATCTCAATTTCCCTTTATTCATTTCATTTGTACATGCCGATGGATTCTGTCTGTTAGAGAATGCAAGGGAAACAAATCATGCAGTAGGTATGACAATTTCAATTTGCCTAATGTGGATAAAGTAACTAGCTTTTATCTTTGTATAAGAAAATTGCAGTCCTGATTCTTACTATTTTAAAACTATTTAGTTAGTTCTACAGCTGCATACAGTCCTGTTATTAATTAAACATAAAGAAATTATTTAGATTCATTGATCTATCTTGTGTGTACTTATGTATAAAACATATTAGGCCTTGTTTGTTAAAGAGAAATATTTCCTGTGGATTGAGTTCTGAGCATTTCTGTGAGATTTATTTCTAAGACCAAACTGCCGAAGTTCACATATATTTGCTTTTTCTTCTAAATCTAGATGACTGAGTTGTCAGAATCATGTATACTGGGCTCCCAAGAAACTGACTTTCTGTTCCTCAACTCCTCATGTACAACAACTGATATATAGTGAGCAAAATTGAACATACATAAAAATAAGTGAAAATGTTAAAAATACAAGGAAAGTGAAATAAAACAGTTTTCTTAGAATGACCTATCCTTCAGATTAAAAAAAAAAAATGCTGATATTGCCATGACAGTGACTCAGGATATAACATATCATGCTTTATGCATCATTTGACAAAACTCACCCAACTTCACCACTTCAACGTGTTATGTCCTACTACTTCAACATCCATAGCAAAATGGAAAGCAAAATTTTCAAAGATCAGAGCTGTCATTCTCTATTTGGATAGCAATTACTCAGTCTGAAATCCTTTGTGAACCAGTGTGAACTAAACATTTAGAGGATAAAAGAAATAGCCATTTCCCCCTTAATAGTATGGCAAGATAAGCTTGAATGTATGTAATAGAGAGACAGATGCACCTCTAGGTTACATGCAAGCAAGCTTCATTCTTCAAATAAATACACATCAAATATAAGACTTTCAAATCCTTCTTTTCTTCTCCTTCTATTAACTATGTAATTTAAAATTCTTTACAGTTCCTTTATCTATTTATTCCTCACTTCTATTTTCACAGTAACACCATTAAGTGAACAGAGTGCTATTGATATTACCTTCTGAAATTTCAATGCATATCAGTGACTGATAAAGATAAATAAACTATGGTCTATATAAACCAACAAGATGGTCCCATTTATTATACACATATATAATAAAGTCTTCAAGGCTATCCAACCTAATTCAATTAACATGCCTGAACCCTCATTCTAAAAAAAAAAAAAGTGCACAATTTGTTTATAACTAAAAAAGTAGTAAGGATATGACAATTTAAACATGAGCTATGCACGAGAAACACTAACCATCCTTATCCTACTGAGAGACAGGAATAAGGTGATTTAATTATCCATCCTGCTGGCCTAGAGTTTGCAGTTCAGTGGTGTGTAAATTGTGGTGGAGAAAAACATTCTTTCTGCTGTACATGTGTAAAGAGATTGGCCCTCTCGGTGGCTGTCCAAACCTTCCTGTAAAAGTCGAATGCTGTCGGGTCACAGCAGCTTGGTCCTTTGGTTTCTCTGAGAATGCGGAGGGCCCTTCCGTCTTAACTGTTGGCCTCAGAGAGTTCTGCCCTACTGTAGACCGTAAATTCTGGGTGACCTCTGATGTGAGGGTTTCATAAGTTCCTCTGGAGTGTTTTATAACTTCCACTAGTTCCCTGTCCTTCAGGAAATTACTTAAACAGAGACTTGATAGTTGACATGTCTTACTTTTGTAGGGGCTTGTCTGATCAGCTGCTGAGTATCTAAAACGGTCCTCGGTGGGAGTATGCATTGCTTTTCTGTCCCTTGTGCTGAGACTTTGGCTCACAATTCGATTTCGATATGTAGGCTACGGTAAAGACACAGAAAGGAAAAGATGTCAAAAACAATCCATTCGTAGCATACATAGAATACAGAGTGGTCTTTTCACATTTATGTGCAAACCCCCAGATTTTCAACAAGGCTGAAAAAAAAAACTGTAATTTATGAGATTAAATTTCCCAGGGCAATACTATTACAAATAGTGGTTAAATGGATAATTTACTATAAAAGATATTTTTAAAATAGTTTTTTTTTTTTTCAGAGCAGTTTCAGTTTTACAGCAAAATTGAGAGGAAGGTACAGAAATTTCTCTTGAACCATCTGCCCCACACATTCATAACCTCCTGCCATTATCAACATCATTCACCAGAATGGTACTTTTTTTTTTAACCAGTGATTAACCTACATCAACATAATTAGAGTCCACAGTTTACCTTAGTGTTCACTCTCTGAGCTGTATCTTCTTTGGGTTTGAACAAATTCATATGACACTTCTCTATTATTATAATGTCATACAGAATATTTTCACTGCCCTAAAAATCCTATGTGCTAATAATAATCTCTAACAATCTAATAATACCTAATAATCTCTCCCCGTCTCCTCTTATCCTTAGTAACCACTGATATTTTTATTGTCTCCAAAGTTTTGCCTTTCTCATAACATTGTATAGTTGGAATAATATAGTATTTATGTAGTCTTTTCCTATTGCCTTAGTTGACTGAGCAATACACATCTAAGATTCCTTCATGTCTGTCCATAGTTTAATAGTGTATTTCTTTTTATTTATTTTTTTTCTTTTAGTGTTGCACTAAAAGACATTTTGAAATTTGTTTATCTAGTTTCCTTAATTTGAATTCTATAGTTTTATCTGAGGGTACAGATTACTTAGCTAAGTAATACACATCCATATATGATGCCATTAAATTTTTGTTGGATTTAAAATACTTTATTTACTTAAGCATATGCTAAGAGACTTTTAGAATTACCAATATCATGATTTGTGTCAGCAAAATGGTCACCTAGAAATTTAAGGAACTAAAGACAAAGTCACTACAAAGACCTAAGGAGAACCAGAGAACACTTAGAAAAATTTCAGCAAGTGTTTAATTTAGACTTTTGGTTATACATTGTTAATCAGAAAAAATAAGGTCCAAGAGTATACACTATCTTCTTTCTCACAAGAAGTTTATACTCTAATGAGAGAAACAAGACATAGCTCAATGAATCATGCTACAAAGAAAGCAAAGACTTACTGACCTCTACCTCTCAAACTAATAATAAAAAGGGAAAAATAAAATATTTTCAAACATTAAAAAAAAAAAAGAAAGCAAAGATTACATGTTGGCACCAGAACTCCTCTTGAAGAGAGCCCTGTCTTGGTTTGAAAAATACAGAGATAGAAACTGACAAGTTGTCTTAAGTCTCTAGAGGCAAAATTGAAAGATTTATTGTTGCTGCAAAGAAGGAGGAAAGAGAAGAGTATAGAGTAAATGCTGGTCAACTGATACAAAATGTGTGGAAGGAGCCAATGAAAATTTCTGCATACTTGACATCTAGACAGTCTTTTTACATACCTATCATTTCATTACTCCCTAGAAGAACATTTCTCCAAAAGTGATCTCTATTTTAGGCCCAATTTACTTATCCAGTCATCATCACTTTGATTAATTAATTAATTTATTTCACATAGAACCAAACAACTTGATTTTGACTCTGAAACCTATTCCCTAAATATCCTTTTTCTCAGTAAACGGCACCATTATCAGGTCAACACCTGGAGATTATCTTTGCTTTTTTTTTTTCTTTTCCTCATGTCCCTTTAAATCAAGTTCTTACTGATGTACTGCAAAAATGCAACCTCTAGTTACCTACTTTTCTTATATACACCCTATCTACCCGACCCAGTTTGCTGGCACATATTAGGCATTTAAGAACCACAGAAAAGCTTTGTCTGCTTGAAATAATAATACTTGATATTTATTGAATGTCTATTATATGACAAACATTCTTCTAATACCCTTACATATTTAATTTTCACAGGAGTCTTTTAAGGTAGCTTCTATTCCTATTAAAGGAATACCTTGGAGATATTGCAGGTTCAATTCCAAACCACCACAACAAAGCTAATATCACAATAAAGCAAGTCAAATGATTTTTTTTTGGTTTCCCAGGACATACAAAAAATTATGTGACACTATACCACTATACTATAGTCTGTTAAATGTGCAATAGTGTTATGTCTAAAAAAAAAAGTACATGTCTTCATTGAAAATATCTTATTGCTAAAAATGCTAGCCATCAACTGACCTTTCCAGGAACTGTATTCCCCCACCCCGCCCCCCAGGGGAAGTTCTTGTCCTGATGTTGCTGGCTGCTGACTTGTGAGCATGGTGGTTGTTGAAGGTTAGGATGTCTGTGGCAATTTCTTAAAATAAGACAAAGAAGTTTGCTGCTTTGATAGACTCTTCCTCTCACAAATGACTTCTCTGTAGCATGTAATGTTGTTTGATAGCATTTTACCCACAGTCAAACTTGTTTCAAAATTGAAGTCAACCCTCTAAAATCCTGCTGTTGCTTTGCCAACTAAGTTTATGTAATATTATAAATTCAATGCTGTCATTGTAATAATTTCACAGCATCTTCACCAGAAGTAGGTTTCATCTCAAAAAAGTTTTTTTACTCATCCATAAGAAGCAACTCCTTATAATGTTTTATCATAAGATTTCAGCAATTCAGTCACAATCCAGTCTCCAGTTCTTATTTTAGCTCTCTTACTATTTCTACCACATCTGCATTTACTTTCCCACTGAAGTCTTGAAGCCCTAAGTCATACTTGAGGGTTAGAGTCAACTTCTTCCAAATTCCTGTTAATATTGATATTTTTAACCCCTTTTCATGAATCATGAATATCCTTAATGACATTTGGAATGGTGAATCCCTTCCAGAAGGTTTCCAACTGAGTTTGCCCAGATCTATGAGATGCATCACTCTCGATAGCAGCAGCTATAGATTTACAAGATGTATCCCTTAAATAATAAGACTTGAAAGTTGAAATGACTTCTTGATCCATGGATGTTGTGTTGGCATGCATAAAAGCCTCAATCCCACTGCATATTTCAACAAAGCTCTTGAATTATCAGTTGTATTGTCAATGAGGACTAATATTTCAAAAAGAATCTTTTATCTGACAGTAGATATCAACAGTAGGCTTAAAATATTCACTAAGCCGTGTTGTAAACAGATGTACTGTCATCCCAGCCTTGTTCCACTTTTAGAGAACAGGCAGAATAGATACTGTATGTTTTAAGGGCCCTAGGATTTTTAGACTGGCTTCAATTTAAAGTGACCAGCTGCATTAGCCTCTAACAAGAGAGTCAGTCTGTCCTTTGAAGCCAGGCACTGACTTTTCCTCTCTAGCTATGAAAGTCCTAGATGGCAACTTCTTTCAATAGAAGAACTATATTTTCACTACACTGAAAATCTGTTGTTTGGTATTGCTACCTTCATTAATTATCTTAGCTAGAACTTCTGGATAACTTGCTGGCACTTCTAAGTCAGCACTTGTTGCTTCACCTTGCCATTTGGTGTTACAGACATGGTTTCTTTCCTTAAACTTCATGAATCAGTCTCTGATAATATCATATTTTTCTTCAGTTTCCTCATTTCTCAGCCTTCATAGAATTAAACAAACTTGGCGCCCTTCTGGAGATCAGGTTTTGGCTTAAGGGAATGTTGTAGCTGGTTTGATCTTCTATCCAGATCACTAAAACTTTCTCCATCTAAGCAATAACTATATTTCACTTTGTTATCACTCATGTGTTCCCTGGTGTAGCACTTTTAATTTCCTTCAATCACTTTTCTTTGACATTATAGTTTGGCTGTTTGGCACAAGAGACCAAGCTGTCAGCCTACCTAGGCTTTCAACATGTCTTCCTCACTAAGCTTAGTCATTTCTGGCTTTGGTTTCAAGGTGACAGATGTACAACTCTTTACCTTGACCACTTAGAGGTAATTGTAGTGTTATTGTCATAATTTCAATATTCTTGTGCCAGGGACTAGGGAGGCTCAGGAGAGGGAAAGAGGTGAGGAGTGGCTGGTTGGTGGAACAGTCAGAATACATACCACATTTATAAATTGCTTGCCATCTTATATAATTTCAGTTTGTGGCACCATAAAACAATTACAATACTGATCGGTGAGCACCATAACAAATATAAAAACAATGACTATTTTGAAATATTGTGAGAACTACAAAAATGTGACACAGAGATACAGAATGAGCAAATGCTATTAGAAAAATGGTGCCCATAGACTTGCTCGATGCAGGATTGCCACAAACCTTTAATTTGTAAAAAAAAAAAAAAAAAAAATGTGAAGTGTAATAAAACAAGGCATGGCTGTATATTGACATAAAGATGGAAGCACAATGAATTTATATATTACAGATAGTGTAGGATAGACCGTTCACTTGATTTAATACCAGTTAGTGGCCTCGCAGTATTCCCATGGGAATATTTCTAAAATGTACCACATTTTCATAAAATACATACAGACAATACTATAAATTCATGCTTGAAGATTATCATTACTAAGATGAACCTCCCCAATTTTCTGTAAAACTAAGGCATATTAGGGGATATCTTTAGGGTGTCCTTAAACTCAGTGATTTCAAGTTGAGATATTTTGCTAAACATGTCTTTTCTCTTTTAATATTGTCTTCATGTCTGTGGTAGACTGCTATTTTTTTACCTTTAATTATTGTCTTTTATTTTGATTCTGCTGTAGTTAATACATAGGATCATTATATTACTTGAGGGTATGCAATATAATGACTCAGAAATTCCATATGTTAGGCAGTGTTAATCAAGGTATGTATACTGTTTTTCTACTTTATCTACTTCACCTATCCCCCTACCTCCCCTCAGCAAACCATCTGTTAGTATCTTTTATTTAAAAGTCTAGTTTTTTTGGCTTGTGTGTCTTTTTCCTTTGTTTTGTTTCTTAAATTCCACATATGAGTGAGATCATATGGTATTTGTCTTTCTCTGACTGGCTTATTACATTTATCAACTCTTGAAATCCATCCATGTGCTTGCAAATGGCAGGATTTCATTCCTTCTTATGGTTGAATAAGATTCCATTGTGTGTATTTTTATGTGTGTATATATATATATATATGAATATGATATATATTCTATAGATATATGTATAGATATATGTGCATGCATGTGTGTGTGTGTGTATACTATATCTTCTTTATCCATTTATCTGTGAATTCACACTTGGTTGCTTCTATAATTTGGCTATTGTAAATAATGCTGCAATAAACACAGGGGTGTATATATCAGTTCAAATTAGCATTTTTAAATTTTTTTTGCAAATAGTAGTCCAATTACTGGATCACAGGGCAATTCTATCTTAAAATTTTTAAGGAACCTCCATACTGTCTTCCACAGTGGCTGCACCAATTTTCATTCCCAGCAACAATACAAGGTGGTTCCTTTTTCTCCACATCCTCACAAACACTTGACATTTCTTCTGTTTTTTGTTTTTTGTTTTTTTTAATTTAGCTATTCTGATAGGTGTAAGGTGATATCTCATTGTAGTTTTGATTTGCATTTTCCCAGTGTTAAGCATCTTTTTCATATGTTGGACAATTGTATGTCTTATTTAGAGAAATGTCTGTCATGTCTTCTCCCCATTTTTTATTTGGATTGTTTATCTTTTGGATGCTGAGTTGTAGAAAATCTTTATATATTTTAGATAATAATCCTTTACTGGATATGTCATTTGCAAATATCTTCTCTCATTCAGTAGGTTCTCTTTTAATTTTGTTGGTTGTTTCCTTCCACTATGCAGAAGCTTTTTTTAATTTTAGGTAGTCCCAACAGTTTATTTTTGCTTTTGTTTCTCTTGGCTAAGAAGTCATATCTAGAAAGATACCATTACAGCAAATATGCAGCAAAATTACTGCCTCTGTGCTCTTTCAGGATTATTATGGTTTTAGGTGTCACATCTAGATCTTCAATCCACTTTGAGTTTATTTTTGTGCATAGCAAAGGATAGTGGCCCAGTTTCATTCTTTTATATATGGCTGTCCACCATTTGTTGAAGAGACAGTCTTTTTCACATTGCATATGCTTACTTCTTGTGTCAGATTAACTGGCCATATAATCATGGTTTATTTCAGCACTTTCTATTCTGTTCTATTGATCTATGTGTCTGTTTTTGTGCCAGTACTATATTGTCTTCAACATTACAGCTTTGTAGTATAACTTGATGTCTAGAATTGTGATACCTCCAACTTTGTTTTTCTTTCTCAAGGTTGCTTTGGATATTTGGGGTCTTTTGCAGTTTCATACAAATTTTAGGATGATTTGTTCTACTTCTGTGAAAAATGCTGTTGGTATTTTCATAGGGATCACATTAAATCTGTAGACTGTGCTGGGTAGATTAACAATATTTGTTCTTCCAATCCATGGGCATAGACTGTCTTTCCATTTATTTGTGTCATCTTTAATTTCTTTCATCAGTGTTTTATACTTTTCAGAGTACAGGTATTTCACCTCCTTGGTTAAGTTTTTTCCTAGGTATTGTATTAGTTTCGGTGCAATTGTAAATGGGATTGTTTTCTGAATTAATTTCTGCTCTTTCATTATTAGTGTAAAGAAATGAAACAGATTTCTGTACAATGATTTTGTATCCTGCAGACAAACTGAACTCATTTATCTGTTTTAATAGTTTTTTGTGGAGTCTTCAGGGTTTTTAATATAGAGTATCACGTCATCTGCAAATAGTGAAAGTTTTACTTCTTCCTTATGGATTCGGATGCCTGTTGTTTCTTTTTGTTGTCTGACTGCTGCAGCCAGGACTCCCAATACTATGTTGCATAACGGTAGTGAGAGTGAACATTCTTGCCTTTTTCCTGACCTTAGAGGAAAAGCTTTCAGTTTTTTTTTTCCCCCCATTGAGTATGATGCTAGCTATAGCTTTTTCATATATGGCCTTTATTATGTTAAGATATGTTCCTGTAAATCTACTTTGGTGAGGTTTTTTTTTTTTTATCATAAATGCATGTTGTACTTTGTCAAATGTTTTTCTGCATCTACTGAAATGATCAAATGATCATATGGTTTTTCTCCTAATTAATGTGATGTATCACACTGATTGATTTACAAATGTTTAACCACACTTGCAACCCAGGAATAAATACCACTAGATCATGGTGAATGATATTTTTTTAATATTGTATTTGGTCTGAAAATATTTTGTTGAGGATTTTTGCTTCTATGCTCATGAGAGATAATGGTCTATGGTTCTTTTTTTTGTGGTGTCTTTATCTGATTTTGGTATCAATGTAATGCCAGCCTCATAGAATGAATTTAGACAATTTTCTTCCTCTTCTATTTTTTTTGGAAAAATTTAAGCAGAATAGGTATTATCTCTTCTTTTAATATTTGGTAGAATTTGCCTGTGAAGCTGTCTTCTGGACTTTTGTTTGTTGAGAGGTTGTTTTTTTTTTTTTTTTTTTTTTTTTGATTACTGATTCAATTTCATTGCTGGTAATCAATCTGTTAAATTTTCTATTTCTTCCTGCTTCAGTTTTTGTAGGTTATATGTTTCTAGGAATTTATCCATATCTTCTGGTTTGCTCATTTTGTTGGCATATAATTTTTCATAATATTCTCTTACAATCCTTTGTATTTTTGTGGTATTGGTTATTACTTCTCCTCCACCATTTACAATTTTGCTTGAGCTTCCTCTCTCTCTTTCTCCTGCCCTTTCTCTCTCTTTCTTCCTCTCTCTATGAGTCTGGTTAGCGGTTTATCAATTTTGTAGATTTCTTCAAAGAAACAGATCCTTGTTTCATCAATCTGCTCTTTTTATTATTTGGATTTTGCTTTTAGTCTCTATGTCATTTATTTATTTTTTTTAATTATTTCCTTCTTCAGGTTTAGGGTTTCCTTGTTCTTTTTCTAGCTACTTTGCATGTAAGGTTAGATTGTTTACTTGAGATAGTTCATGCTTCTTGAGGTAGGTCTGTATTGCTATTAACTTTCCTCTTAGACCAGCTTTTGCTGTATCCCAAAGATTTTGGACCAGTGTCTTTTCATTTTCATTTGTCTCTATGTATTTCTCTTAAATTCCTTTATGATTCTTTAGTTGACCCACTAATTGTTTAGTACCATGGTATTTAACCACCATGTTTTCCTGATCTTTCCAGATTTTTTTCTTGTGGTTGATTTCTAGTTTCTTGTGGTCAGAAAAGATGCATGGTGTGACTTTGAACTTCTTAAATTTGTTGAGACTTGTTTTGTGGCCAAATATATTATGTATTCTGGAGAATAGTCCATGTGCACTGGAAAAGTATGTTTATTCTGCTGTTTTAGAATGGAATATTTTGGATTTATCTGTTAATCCATATACATTCAAAGTAATTATTGATAGGTATGTTTTTTATTGCTTTTTGTTACTTGTTTTGTGGTTGTTTTTGTAGTTTTTCTCTGTTCTTCTGTTTTCTTGCTCTCTTCCTCACCATAAGTTGGCTTTCTTTAGTGATATACTCAGATTCCTTTCTCTTTGCTTTTTGCATATCTATTAGTAGATTTTGATTTGTGATTACCGTTAGGTTTGTATATAACATCTGTGTATAACTGTCTGAATTAAGTTGATGATCAGTTAAATTTGAGCCCATTCTTTACCCCTCTCCCCACCATGTTTTAAGTATATATTACTATACTTTACATCCTTTAATTTTGCGAATCCCTTACCTGGTTTTTCTGGATATAATTATTTTTACTGTTTTTATGTTTCCCGTTTTTCTTACTCTTATGTAAGATCTTTCCTTTCCATGTAACACATTCCCTTTAACATTTCTTGTAGGGCTGGTTTAGTGGTCATGAATTTCTTTAACTTTTGTTTGTCTGGGAAATTCTTTACCTCACCTTCTATTCTGAATGATACCCTTGCTGGATAGAGTGTTCTTGGCTGCAGATTCCTTCCTTCCTTCCTTCCTTCCTTCCTTCCTTCCTTCCTTCCTTCCTTCCTTCCTTCCTCTTTCTTTCTTTCTTTCTTTCTTTCTTTCTTTCTTTCTTTCTTTTCTTTCTTTCTTTCTTTCTTTCTTTCTTTCTTTCTTTCTTTCTTTCTTTCTTTCTTTCTTTCTTTTTTCCTTTCAGCACTCTGAATATATCATGCAAAGTTTCTGCTGAGATATCAGCTGGTATCCTTATGAGATTTCCCTTGTATATACCTATCTTCTTTCTTCTTGCTGATTTAATTTTTTTTTCTCTTAATCGCCACTTTTTTTCCATTTTAATTACTATGTGTCTTGGTGTGGCCCTCCTTGGGTGGTTTTGTTGGGGGCTCTCTGTACATCCTAGATCTGGAGATCTGTTTCCTTCCCCAGGTTAGGGCAGTTTTCAGCTATTATTTCCTCAAATAAATATTCTACCCTCTCTTTTCTCTTTTATTCTGGGATCCCTGTAATGTAAATGTTATTACAATTGATGGAGTCACTGAGTTCTCTAAGTTTATTTTCATTTTCCATATTTTTTTTTTAATCTAACCTGCTCAGCCTGACTACTTTCTATTATTCTGGCCTCCAGGTCCTTCTTCCACTTCTACTCTGCTATTTATTCCACCTAGTGTATTTTTAATTTTGTTATTTTGTTCTTCATCTCTGATTGGTTAATTTTTATCTTTGTTAAGCGTTTCACTGATGTCCTCCACCCTTTTCTCAAGTCCAGTGAGTGTCTTTATAATTGTTACTTAATTTCTTTATCAGACACTCTACCTATCTCTGTTTTGCTTAGGTCTCTTGTGGTTTTGTCTTATTTGATTTGAGACATATTCCTTTCTCTCCTTATTATATCTAAGTCTATGTATCTCTTTCTGTGTATTAGGAAAGTCAGCTATAGCTCCTATTCTTGAAAGTAGTCTCCTTATGAAGAAGAAATCCTATAGTGCCCTGCAATGCAATGTCCCATTTACCTGAACTTGGCATTTCAGGGGTGACTCATATGTAATGCATGTGCCCTGCTATTGTGGCTAAGCCACATTTTCCTTCAGTACAGTTGTCTGCAATGGCTCATTTCTTGTTATGGGTAGTGTTTGGTCCCTATGTTAATTGACTAGTCTGGGGATGCCTTGGGTTTGAGTTGAGTCAGACCAGATGTTTGCCACAGGTGAAATAGCATTAAACTACAGAGTATTTTCGCCATATTGTCCCCAAGAAGTTTTCATTGTTGAGCAGGGCTTATAATCAAATCAGTTTTCTGCCCATAGAACTCTGCTGGGGCCACCAACTGCTTGTGTATGTGATTCTCTTTCCCTTTGCCCATGGTAGGGGTCACTTTGGAGTGGTCCTGGCCCACACTGGGGCTGTTTACATATAGCCAAGCTTCTGGCTCCCATATGAATGGGATCCTGCCAAGAGCTATTGGAGGGGGTGGATCCTTAAAGTGCTTATAGGAGAGGTGCCCAGTGGGACTGGGCAATGGACCAGTCTGGGTAGATCTTCAAAACATGTGTGTGCACTGGGTTCACAATTATACAAGGTGAGCACCGATCTTCCCAAATGGGACCTGGGGCTGCCATCACCACAACTGAGACCCACAAAGCATGTGGGTGGACATGCAGTGGTGTTAAGTTATGTGCTGGTCTTCTGGAGGGGACAGACCAGCAGTGCTGGGACTGAGGCAATCCTGGCTTGAGGGGCAGATCCCCAAAACCTGGGGGCAAGGACATGGCATAAGCAAGTTGGGTAGTAAGTGTTAATGGTGTGCTGGTTCCCATAGATGGCCATGTATTTAACCTGGGACATAGGGAAGGGGAATGGCACCTCCAACTCCTTTGTTCCTGGAGTAGTCTCCTAGTTATCTCTGTCCTTCTGGAGCATACACTGATATTAGTAAATAGCTCTCCCTCCTCCATGTCCTTGGTGTTTTACAGGCTGCTGCTTCTATCTTGTATCTCTGAGGACTATTGGTTGTGGTGTCTATTCAAGGAGGGGGATTCAGTTTCCTATGGACCTCCAGGTTCTTCCAGAACTGGGCCTGATGAGTTTAAAAATTCCAGACTTTAATTCCCACTGGTTATTAGAACTCAGGAAATTTGGCCCCTCTGGTTTTCAAAACCAGGTATTACGGGAATTTATCTTTCTTGTGCAGGCTCCCTGGTGTGACAGTCTGTTTGTCTCCCTTCTCCATTGTTGTATGTTCCTCCCTACAGTAGACAGTATTTTAGTCCTTTTAGCTCCACACTGCATCTCTACCCTTCCTACCCTCTTCAATGTGGCCTCTTCTCTGCTTTTAGTTGATGACTGTTCTACCAGTCTTCAGGTCATTTGCTGGGTTATTTACACTGATGTGTGTGTTATCTATTGTATCCATGGGATGGAGTGAGCTTAGGACTCTCATACTTGCCCATCCCTTCTGCCATTCTAATTTTTATTATGTGCTTCCTTATAATAGAACACCTCTCTGACTTCTATTTTTCCATTTTAACTCTTCTGTAGATTTGAAGTAGATTTGAATAAGCTGTCATCTTGTATAAAAGGAAGCATTGTATGACTTACAGATGTTTCAGAGAATTTCCTGGGACTAAAGGGAATAAATTATTTTGATTTGGTTTTTGTTGTTAAGGAAATTTTCTGGCTTCTTGGCTCTTTTCCAATATTCTAGGTATTTAATTGTGCTTAGAAACATGAGCTTTCATATTCTCTTTATGACTTCTGTAAGATGCTCACTTAACTGCTGAACAAATTACCAACAAATCCACAAACTGTGCTTAATATCTGCAATTCAAACTTTAGATAGATTATGCGTGCTATTTGGGAAATAGTCTGAGGGAAAAAAATCATATGGGTCAGAAAAAAGACAAATTAATCATGATAATCAAAAGTGGTAATGATTCTTTTTCATTTCTACTACTACACATGCTGTATATGAAAGGGAGGTGAGTGGAAACTTCACTTCCATTACTTTAACACTACATTTGTGGAAATATTCATTATTTTCTTTATGTGATCTTTTTAACTCTCTTCACATTAAATTAAATATATGGTTTTAATAAAGACACATGGAAAGGGATCAAATAACTCAATCCTATGGGCAGCCTCAATGTTCCTTCTCTGGTCTAATCTCTGACATCTATAAGGTACATGTGGATCTACAATAAAAATAAACAAAAGGAAGACTTTCACTCTTGATTTTTTTAAAAAAGTGAACGTTTAAATCATCTGTTCATCTTTGTTCAGCATAATTTGCTTTTGATGTCTTAGACTTTCTTTTTTAATTTTTAAAAATTTTTTATGATGTTCACCATTAAGTCCAGGGCTCCTAGCATACCAGGAAGACTACACAGCACAGAGGTTACTGGCATGATTTTGGGTCAGATATATGTGGGTTCATTTATTCACTTGATAAATATACTAACTACTACTGAGGGCAAGATGATGCATTACATGTTGGGAAACAGTGTTGTGTATAAGAGAACTGGCTCCTGCCTTTAAGCAGTTTAAAGCTTAAGGAGAAAGTCAATCAAAATCAGAAACTTTTGTAGCTAAATGAATATGGCATGTTACTTATCTTTATAAGTCTCCAATCGCTACTACTACTGTGTACAAAATACCTAATATTATACCTGGAATGTAATTAACTTGATGATAGCAACACTTGAAATAATTACAATATCAAAATAAAGTGACCAACAGACCTAGAAATTACTTTGATAGATGCTCATTTCATCCTTGAGAAAACAAACCTTTGAACACCTCTTAACTTGAAAAAGCCAAGTAATTTATTCCAGAACATTCAAGTAAGTTCAGATTTATTGTTGTAATTTAGTATCCTAGAACAAACTCTGAGACAAATATCTGAAACAATAAAGTAAGTTTTTGGAGAGGATTCTGAAACCAACGCCTGTGGGAGAATGAAGACAACAGAGACTAGCAGAGGATGGAGCTAAACCCCATGTAATTAAACTATCTTAGGTGATGATACAGGCAGATGTAAAGCTAGGATTACTCCTCATAGTTGCCCTCAACGTAGGCAAATGTTTGAGAACCTTATACTCTTGTGTCCATTAGTTATTGGACATTGACAGCCACTGAGAAGGTGGTATAACCTTAAGTAAGTAGGGTTGGTATTTTTTTTTTTTTTGCTTTTGTTTTTGTTTTTGTCTTTTTTATTTTTCTGTTTGTTTGTTTTGGAGAGGAGAAAGTCTCCAAGAGGAACGTATTTAAATGCTATCAGCTGCCAACTTTAGATCTTGAAGAAATGAACACTCATTCAATTCTCTTCCAATTCTATATTTAGAATATATTTTGTTTTACATATTTTTAGAACATGTTTAGACAAACATAAGAAAGAAATATAAAAATATTTTGGCTAATAGATCTTTGTATTTTGTTACCCTGGCCCATTATGGAAATTATTTCTTCAAAATGCCGTTAATCAATGTTAATTCTTTCTGAAGCTCTTGGGACCACATCCCTCAAAGAGAATTTTCAGTAGATAGGCCCAGCCACATTATTCTCAAAAACTGGAATTAAATTAAGCTCACATAATTGTTAGTTTTTAGATGTTTTAGTTATCAAGCAGCTATTTTATAACCTATTCTTAGATTTCCTAGTAGATGATTAGATGGCAAATTTAGTCATTAGTCAAGTATGAAGATAATAATAAAATCAGTTCTTTATTTCCCTGTAATTTTTTTTTCTCTCATTTCTTCACTGGAGCATGTACTCTGCATTTCATTGAATTTAAGATAACAGATTTTAAACCTCATTATTTTATATACCACTAATAAAGGAAAAACCAAAAAAAACACATGATGCTAATTAAAAACAAAAACCATGTTAGTTTCCTTATAATCACTGTGACTTATTAATCAGTCACACCAGCATCTTACTGTATTTTCTTCTGTCTTCAGTTCCCTTTCTTAGGTTTGATAGATAGTCCTTTTGCCATTCCAAGCCAACTAAAATATAAGCGTCTTAAGGGCAGGAACTTCGCCTGTCTTGTTCAATGCTGAATCCACTGTTCTTAATAGTGTCTGGTGTTTACTAGTAACTCATTAATACTTACGAAATTCATTTTTTTCCCAGGCATCAACATGACAAATAGAGGCACACTTCTTTGACCAAAACCAGAGCTATGAAAATTCTCATATTAAAATATCTTTAACTTTTTATCTTTAATTTATGCAAAATTTGTATTTATAAATGCAAAGAAAGTGGTCAGAATCTTCTCTAATTTATAAAAGGAATAAATTTTGGTGCTTTAGTAGTAATAGCAACATATTAAATTATAGATTCAAAAATGACTGTGACCCACTTGACATTGGTCTAGTAACCTGAAGATTGAATAGTTCATTTTAATAGTGCAGAAAATCAGTGATAAAGGCACAAACTGAGTCAATATAATAAATATTATATATAAATATATAATATATATGATAAACATAATAAATGTAATGAATGAATAACAACAAACTATAATATATTTAATTGCAAATAATATATAGATCTAAAGGTAAAAAATAGAAATTTTCAAAACTGTGATGTCAAGAAACCAACTTTATATACTGTTAAATATGATTAGGTATATGGAAAGTGTTTTGAAAGAAAGCATGCACAAATGTTACTCATGAGTAAATATTAAAATTATAAGTGATTCCATCTGTTTTTTTAAAAGTTGCTTATAAATCAGTGAGCAAATTCCCTTCTAAAATACAAAACAGAATACTTTTCAACACATTTAAAGAATAGTGTATTTACAACATAATTTTGATCTTTACTATTATTTTCTTTCTATGTAGTTAGCCCTGGAGACCATCATAAGGGTCTTTTTCCTACTCTTTCTGTAATGATCTTTGTAAACTCTCTTAAAGGTTAAATTAGCATTGTGACACATTTTAGAAAAGAATTAAATGAAAATGATCTGTATGTAGTCCTCTTTCCATTGAAACATACAACTTGAGGAAACCTTTCTTGCCTAACTTTTAAAAAATAGGTTCTATAGTGTTTCAAACAAATCCTGTACTATCTATAGAATCTGCTATTGAAAGAGACATAAAGATTTTTTTCTTATTAAACTCCACCAAACTATTTTCTAATTTAGTTTTAATTAAGCCTATAGTTGCCTTAACCATGAACCTATTAGACAAGTTAAAAATGGTATAAAATCATTAAAAACTATACCAAGGAAGAGACAATACTAGTATTTGTATTCTTGAAAAAGCTTTCTCTGACTTTATAAAATTCCAGGCAAACCTTGAATCTTGAATAAAACAAGACAAAATTAATGTACAGCAACATTAAAAATGCAACAAGGTAGAGATGAGTGTTTTTAAGGCCTACATGTAGGTCTACGTGGAATGTCTGATTATCTAATGATGAAAAGATCTTGGGTTGGAAGGAATTCTTACATATACTAAACTCAAGAAGACATGTGTTCCATAAATTTTAAAAAACTTACAAAAATGACTAGAAGGCAGGAAAATCTCAGATTTTATTTATTAGAGTAGTACCCCCTTATCTGCAGGGGATATGTTCCAAAACTCCCAGTGGATGCCTAAAACCATAGATAGTACTAAACCCTATATACATTGTTTTCTCCTATATGTACATACCTGTGATAATGCTTCATTAGGCACTGTAAAAGTTTAATAAATAATAATAAAATGAAACTATGATATACTATCATAAAAGTCACGTTAATGTAGTCTCAAAGTATCTTACTGCATTCCGTCCCTATGATGACGTGAGATGATACGATGCCTATGTGATGAGATGAAGTGATTTGAATGACAGACTTGTGATACACAGTTAGGCTACTACTGACTTTCTGATGATATGTCAGGAGGATCTTGTGCTTCCAGACTGGTTTACCACAGGTTACTGAAACCATGTTAAGGAAAACTGTATCTTTAATCATGGTTAGAAAATTTTATTATACCCCTTTTAATGATGAGGAAATGGAAGCCCTTATACTTAGGTACTTAGGAAGATTCCAGGGTTGGTGGATAGCAGATTGCAAATTAGAGTTCAAACATTTGGATTTCAGAATACAAGCTCTAAGGCCGGGTTTTCTCCACCTCAGCACATTGATATTTGGGATTATATAATTTTGTACTGTAGGGCATTGCCTTGTGCATCACAGATTGCTTAGCCACATCACTGGCCTCAACCTACTGATGCCAGTAACACCTGCATTCAGTTGTAACAACCAGAAGTGTTTCAGTCATTTCCAACTGTCCCCGGAGAGCAAAGTTACCCCACTGAAGCATCACTGGCCTAAGTTATACTGCTTCCCTAAATCAGACAGATAAACGTGACCAATGTAGTACCTTTCAAAAAAGAAAAGCCATATATTTAAACAACTCTCCTCTTTAAGAAATCATTTGGAGCCCTTAGGGAAAATTTAAGCTTCTACAGTTGTTACTATATTTTAAAAAACACACATCAAGCATAGTATATTCCAGATATTCTTCTGGGCCCTTATAATTACTAGTTTTTTTTTTAATTAGGTCATTTACTAAACCAATGTACTAATAAATATCAGAAGCATTTATAAACATAGATCCTGCTCAACAACAGCAACAGAAACCATACACAGAACGGTGCAAAAAATCTTACATTTTCTTCCTTCTGGCTATCCAAGGAAGCATTGGGGTTCTACTATCTCTAATTAGGAAGCACTTCACTCAGTGATCCAACAAAAGTTTTAAAAAAATAACTTTTCCTCCACATATACGGAGCGAATGCATTTTAAGAAGTGTCATGAACTACTTAAAAAGCAAATTCCCCTTTAGATTTTTCACCACATAATTCAATGGTGTAGACCTAAACTGTGCCTCTTTATCAGTGACAGCCACTGAAGTGTCAGTATAAACCAAACCATATTTATTAACAGACAGTCCTTTTCCTGTCCTCATTGAGGAATAGAATTTCTGGAGCATTTATAAATCCCAGGGCACTTCTCTGCAGAGGGTTTTGGGACATTGCTGAATCTGTTTGTATCCTTAGATGTGGAATCTGTTTTCAGAGATAAAGAAGTTTTGTCAAAGCTTTCAGAAATATTCCACCACAAAGAGATTGTATACACAAGTAGTTACTGCTTTACAGGCAGGAAGCCTTTTAATGAGTTTCAGTAATAACCAAAAAGAAACATTCAAAGGTTCTGGCAGACAAGACCTATATTTTGAGATTGCACAAATTACCAAGAGGAAATTGTCTAGAGTTAAATGACCTTTCCTGGCTCAACCTCACTCCTAAATTCTTAAGGGGATAGTAAATCCTCCTGGTGGGCATTGAGGATTCAACCAGTGTTAGAGGACAGAGGCAAGATAAGCAAGGTGAATGTTAATAAGGTCAGCTAAAGGCTGAGTTCCCAAGGGAGAAAACCCATAGCATCCATCTTCCCTTCTTCACAAGAGAAGTGAAACAAGTGAAGAAGAGAAAAAATGAAACAGTTTTCCCAAAGCCAGTGGGTGTATGCTTGGCTCTTCTGTTTATAACAAGGGTAAATGAACTATGGACCTATGGACAAAATTAGATCCTGAGAAACAATAATGGATTGTCTTCAAAACTAATACGTGTGTGCCCCTACACTCCTGCTGTAACCTACCCAGTGTAAGAATTTCTCTTCAGGAGTAAATGAAGCAAGATGGGATTGGGAGGGAGTTAAACCATAAGTGACTCTTAATCTCACAAAACAAACTGAGGGTTGCTGGGGGGAGAGGGGTTGGGAGAGGGGGGTTGGGGTTATGGACATTGGGGAGGGTATGTGCTATGGTGAGTGCTGTGAAGTGTGTAAACCTGGCGATTCACAGACCTGTACCCCTGGGGAAAAAAAAATATATGTTTATAAAAAATAAAATTAAAAAAAAAAAGATAACACACACACACAAAAAAAGAATTTCTCTTCAGTTAAAAGGTAATTTAAATGAGAATTTGAAACAATTACTGCTTATAATAGCAGGAATATATGATTAGAATTTAGTTTAGAAGAAACATAAAAAAGTAGAATTCAGTACAACTCATATTTCAGAAAGTATGATTTCTAAATGAAAAAGATATGAGGGTTTAAGCTAAAATTATATGCCTAAGGAAAATGATTAGAAAATAGTTTTTATGTGCTTCTGCAAGGAAACACAATAATAGACAATTTGGGGGGCTTATTACAGCAACAACATGAAGAATGAATCTCTTGTCTACATACCCAGATCTAGATGCCCAATATCTAGCATATCTTAGATGGTACAATGTTCCTTGAAAAAAAAATGCAAAAAATAATAAAATTATTTGTGAGAGTAATTTAAAGGCTTTGTAATACCTCTCTGTGGCTTTATAAGATTAAAAGTTTCTTGTATCCAATAAATAAATTTATATAATTGATTATATTCAAATATAATACCATTATATGTTATATATAATAGAGCCTATTGTTTATTCCTCTTGTTTCCTAGTATTTATTAACATGATTTAATAATGTGAACCCTAAATTTCTTGCTTAAATGATTCTATCTTATGAGTAACTTTACCATATAAGCTCTGCTGGGAAATTTCTAAAAGTAAGATATTGTTTATCTAAATTATGTAATAACATAGAAAGGAAGTAAAATTTTATAAAGTAACAATTTTACACTGCTCATTTGTTTTATATCAGTATAATGTAAAGCAAGTTACTTTTAGAAGTAAGTTTGACTCACTGAATAAAGACAATGCATAATTACATGATATAATTTGGGTGGATACTACAAATAACAAATACAATTATAGCATCTCATTTGTTGTATACTTTAAATGTTGTAAATTGTTTTCATATAAACTGTCCTAATTTATTCCTGTAGTTGTGCATTAAAATTGGTTTGGAATACCTCAACTTCAATCTATAGGTGGAAAACTGAAGCTCTAAATAATAACTGGCTTACTCAATATGACTCAGACAGCATATTGGATCTATGAATTCTAAGTCTTATATTCTATGCTGTCTCTTTATCAAAAAATTAAATATCCTTTCTCAATAATTTTATTGGTACCAAAAACTCCTCTTTGTGCCAGTTCCTTTAGGTTTATTAAATGCCCCTGGTTCTGGATTTACTATATTACAAAAAATATACCTAGACCCCATGCAGAAATCATTTTCAGATAGCCTTAAGTATAACATTATAAACTGTTAGTCACTTGAAGTTTTCTAATGAATCAGGTTATCAGATTATTCCTAAAGAAGAGGGTTTGGAAAGAATCCTAGGAAGTTGAGATATCAGGAAGATATGGATAATATGTAAGAAGAGTAGAATAATGTTGAAGAAAAGGGAGGCAGGATGTAGGTAAATAAGAGACCTCCACTTGCTCCCCCGCTTCACAGAATAACTGTCAAAATAGTTAATGTGAAAAATCTATTGCCCTATGGATACCACATCACTTGAGTGTCTCCCAGGATTCACTAAGCCATTTTTCACAATATTCCTTCAGTATTTGAACTTAAAATTTTGGTTCATTTATATCCAGATTAATATATATATATATTCAGGATGAATTTCAAAAGTGATTTCTAGGTTGCTAACTACTTTGTTTTAGCCGTGACTGTATTTTCCTTCAGTAACATCCACAGTTTAAGGTAGAGATTTAAGAAAAATATCATTGAAGAAGTGTCATTTAAGAAAATTCAGGGGACATATGTGGGCAGTAATATGACAAAAAAAACTTACATTTTATTCTTAACAGTTTGGTGACATAATACTATTTAAAAGTTCTTCAAAGAATTTACATCAAAAGAATATTAAAAACATATGTATGGAAATACAGTGGATGCAGGATGGTTTGGGATTTGTGATGAAATACTATTCATTTTTATCTATGATCTGATTTTCTGAAATGCTTTTATATAATATAAATAAAGAATAAGACACAGCAGGGAATAAATTCTGGTATGGAAAGTTATGGTCAGGATATCATTACCTACAAGTTAGAGCCAATTTTTAATAGAAGCATGGAATTTCAAAAATACCTTTTTTCATTGTGCAAAAACGTGAACCTTGGAGATGAGAGATTTATTTAATAATAGCAATTTTTCAAATAACCAACAATTTTTTCCTACTTAAAATGTTTATGGGTGTTAGAAACACTTACTACAAAAAAAAGGACCATTTCAGAGTGTAAAAAGAAATTCTAATGATTTTTTTTCTTTTGAAAAGTTGTTTTATCAAAGTAAATCATTTTATCAACTCAGACTAGCCTCAAAAAGTCTGCTAACAAAGAGAAAACAAGTGGACCACCAGCTTTAAAGTTAGTCATGCTTGAAAAGATATAAAATTGACTTAAACAGAAAAAAGAATCAACAACACACAAAATATAAGCAGGTGAAATATAAATTGCTGAGTTCTAAATATATTGTCAGTTATTTTTATTTTACTAATATCATTTTTGTTATGAATTTCAAATCTAACCTCTTGCCCATCGAAAATACAAATATTTTCATTTTGACTTTTTTTTGGTAATAAATAATTGAACATAGAGTAGAGACTGTAAAGTTTTTATAAGGAAACCATGGCTTAGTAGAGTAGATAAATGACTTGCTTGCCCAAGATTATAAATATTACTTGTGGCAGCCAACAACGAATTCCAGATATTCCCAATTTCACAGATTTCATTGTTTAATGTTTCCATGCAGAACCCATCAGCTTTCATTTTAATGCATAGATACAAGATACTCATTTGATGTAAGAAAAACAAGGTCAAAGGATTTCTACTGGAATAATTAATCCTATGTCCCAGCCATTATGCAACACTCATGAACTGTGGATACAGACATAGAGTTGTATTTCTTAAGTTTGAGGGATAAAAAGAGTGGATAAATAAAAAAAATTCTTAGAGTAGTAGAAGGAAGGCATTTTGTTCTGAGTTGAGAAAAAAAGGTCAAATGGTAAGCATATAGTGATGGGGATTATATATGAATGCACTGGACTTTGCAAGCTATGTTCTGTACAATAGGCTATAGTAAAAAAGGACAGGTGCAGGATGTGGATGTAGGGAATATCTATCTGCATTCCTTAGATGAGGTTGTCTAGAAGTAGAAGGAATAACTCTACCAGCTATGGAGTTAGTGTCTCATGCATCTCAATAGAGGCTACAATGGAAGGTCCAGATGTTACAATGGTAAGGTTGAGGTGAGTCCTGGCCATACCAATGGTGGTTTTTACTCTAACATGGGGAGATTGGCAGATGCTAGTGTAGGTAGCAAATGAGTTTGCAACAAAACTATTCAATAGGTTATATGGGCACAGTTCTGAATGTTCTGAACACTTCTCTGTAATCACTGTAGGGAAGCCTCAGAATTATTAAAATCTAAAGGTAGACCTAAAAAAAAAAAAAGGAAAAAGAACCACAGTATATCTCCCATACCAACTTTGTTACTATTTCTCATTCTATTTGGTTCTTTGCCTTCTATTTATTTTTTCATGCATCTACTCATATGGAAATCCCAAACAATATAAATTCAGTGGAAAATACAAAGAAATCAAATATAAAATCTTATCCTTAGGTAGTTCTTTTTGCTTAAAAATCTAAATTAATTAAAATAAAATAAAAATAAATAAAATATAATATTAAGTAAGTCACTAAAACAAAATTTTAAAGTAGCTCAAGAAAAAAATATAGTGGAAAAAGTTAAAACAACACAATTTCCTTTTTTTGTTGTTGTGATTTTCTTTCTTATTGAAGTATAGTTAACAGCAATATAATATTACTTTCAGGAGTGCAACATATTGATTCAACAGTTCTATGTATTACTCAGTGTTCATGACCATAAGTGTAGTCACCATCTGTCTCTATACATTATTATAATATTAACCTAATTCCCTATGCTCTACTTTTTGTTCTTGCAACTTACTTTGTAACTGGAAGTTTGTACCTCTTAATCCATTTTATTTGTTTATTTTATTTTTTGTATTCCATGTATGTGAAATCAAACAGTATTTACTTTCTCTGGCTTATTTTACTTAAGATGATGGTTTTCAGAAATGGCAAGCTCATTCTATTTCCTTTTATGTATATGCACACACCTATAACATCTTCTTTATCCATTCAACTATCAGTGAACTCTCAGGTTGCTTTCATATCTTGGCTACTGTAAATAAAGCTGCAATAAACATAGGAGTATATGTATCTTTTCAAATTAGTTTATTTTCCTTGGGGAAATATTCAGTAATTGGATTACTGGATTATATGGTATTTCTAACTTTTTAAGGAACTTCCATACTGTTTTCCACAATGTTTGAACCAATTTGCATTCCCAACAACAGTACATAAGGGTTCCATTTTATCAACATCCTCACCAACACTTATCATTTCTTGTATTTTTAATTCTAGATATTCTAGCCAGTGTGAGGTGATACCTCATTGTGGTTTTGATTTTCATCCCCTGCTAATTAATGATGTTGATCAAATTTTCATATATGTTGGCCAGCTGTATGTCTTCTGTGGGTAAATGTCTACTTAAGTCCTTTGCTCATTTTATAATTGGATTGGTTGTTTCTTAGTGTTGGGTTTGGAAGTTCTTTATATATTTTGGATATTAATCCCTTTATCAGATACATGATTTGCAAGTATTTTCTCCCCTCCAGTAGGTTGCCTTTTCATTTTCTTGAGGGTTTCCTTAACTGTGCAAATGATTTTTATTTTGGTGTAGTCCCAGTTTTTTTTTTTTTTTCCTTGCTTGAGCATACATATCCACAAATATGGTGCTAAGGCTGATGTCCAAGAGATTACTGCCCATGTTTTTATTTAGGAGTTTTATGGTTCCAGGTCTCACAGTTAGGTGTTTAATCTATTTTGATTGTATTATTGTGTATGGTATAAAGAAGCATTCAGTTTCATTCTTTTACATGTAGCTGTCTAGTTCCAGCATAATTTATTGAAAAGACTCTCTTTACTCCATTGTATATTCTTGTCATAGATTAACTGGCCATATAGGTGTGATCTTATGTCTGGGCTTTCTATTCTGTTCCATTGATCTATGTGCCTTTTGTTGTACAAGTACCATACAGTTTTGATTACCATCACCTTGAAGTATATCTTAAAATCTGGTATTATGATACTTCCAGTTTCTTCTTTCTCAAGATTGTTTTGATTATTCAAGGTCTTTGGTGGTTGTATACAAATTTTTAAGATCATTTGTTCTAGTTCTGTGAAAAATACTATTGAAATTTTCATAGGGATTACAATGAATTTTTAGATTGCTTTGCTAGGATGGACATTTTAACAGTATTAATTCTTCCAATCCATGAGCATGTAATGTCTTTCCATTTCTTTGTGTCATCTTCAATTTCTTTCATAAGTGTTCTATAGTTTTCATAATACACATCTTATACCTCTTTGGTTAGGCTTATTCCTATGTATCTTACTGTTTTTGGTGTAATTGTAAATAGGATCACTTTATTTATTACTTTTTTCTGCTGCTTCCTTATTGGTGTATGGAAATGCAGCAGATTTTTGTACATTGATTTTGTATCCTGCAATTTTACTAAACTCATTTATCAGTTTTGTTTTCTGATGGAGTTTTTGGACTTTGTATGCACAGTATCATTTCATCTGCAAATAGTAAATTTTTACTTCTTCCTTAATGATTTGGATGCCTTTTATCTCTTAGTGCTGTCTCATTCCTGTGGCTACAATTTCCAGTACTATGTTGAATAAAAGTAGTGAGAGTGAGCATCCCTGTCTTGTTTCTGACCATAGAGGAATAGCTCTCAGTTTTTCCATATTGAGGGTGAAACTAGCTTTAGGGTTTCCATAGATGGCCTTTATAATTTTGAGGTATGTTCCCTCTAGACCTATTTTGTTGAAGGTTTTTGTCATGGATGGATGTTGTACTTTGTCAAATACTTTTTCTGAATCTATTGAAATGATCATTTTTATCCTTTTTCTTTCTGCCGTGACATATCATGTGGATGGTTTTGTGAATATTGAAGCAGCCTGCAACCCATGAATAAATCTCCCTTGATTGAGGTGAGTGCTTTTTTTAATGTATTGTTGGATTTTATTTGCTAGTATTTTGTTGAGGATTTTTACATCCATGTTCATCAGGGATATTGACCTGTAGTGCTCTTTTTTTCACGGCACCTTTGTCTAATTTAGATATCAGAGTAATGCTGGCTTCAGAGAATGAATTTAGAAGTTTACCTTCATTTAAATTTTTTTTTTTCCTAATGGCTTGAGAATACAATAGGTATCAATTCTTCCATAAATGTTTGGTAGAATTCATCTGTCAAGCCATCTGGTCCTGGACTTTAGTTTGTTGGGGTTTTTTGATTACTGATTCAGTTTCCTTGCCAGTTATTGGTATGTTGAAATTTTTTCTTTCTTCCTGTTTCAGTTTTGGTAGTTTATGTTTCTAAGAATTTATCTACTTCTAGACTGCCCAAATTGTTAGCATATAGCTTTTCATAATATTGTCTTATAATTGTTTGTATTTCTGCAGTGTTCATTGTTACCTCCCCCTCTCGTTTCTGATTTTATTTATGTACATCCCTTTTCTTTACTTTTTGATAAGTCTGGCTAGTGGTTTATCAATTTTTTTTTTTTTTTAAATAACCAGCTCCTGGTTTCATTGGTCTATTCTATTGTTTTCTTAAATTTCTATATCATTTATGTCTGCTCCAATCTTTGTAATTTCCTTCCTTCTGCTGGATTTAGGTGTTGTTTGTCATTCTTTTTCTAGCTTCTTTAGGTGTAAGATTAGGTTGTTTATTTGAGATTTTTCTTTCTACTTGAGATAGGCTGGTATTACTCTTAGAGTTACTTTTGCTGCCTCCCAAATATTTTGGATAGTTGTGTTTTCATTTTCACTTTTCTCTATGCACTCTTAAAAAATTTTCTTCTTTTATTTTCTGGTTGATCACTCATTGTTTAGTACCATGTTATTTAACCTCCATTTATTTGTAGTCTTTCCACTATTCCAGTTTCTTTCTTGTGGTTGATTTCTGTTTCATAGCTTTGTGGTCAGAAGAGGTGCATGACATGACAATTTTTTTGTTTTTAACTTGTTGAGACCTGTTTGTTTTGTGATCTAATATGTAACTTATTCTGGAAATTGTCCATATGCACTTGAGTAGAATGTGTATTCTGAGATCTTAAGATGGAATGTTCTGAATATATGTTAATTCCGTCTGGTCTAGTGTGCATTCAAAGGCACTGTTTCCTTTTTGTTTTTCTTATCTGTCCATTGATGTAAATGAGGTATTCAAGTCCCCTACTATTACTGTAATATAATGATTAGTTTCCTTATGTTTGTTATTAACGGTTTTGTGTATTTGGGTGCTCTCAGGTTGAGTGCATAAATAGTTAAAATTGATTTATCTTCTCGTTGGATTGTTTCCTTATGATTATAAAGTGTCTTTCTTTGTTGCTTGTGACAGTCTTTGTTTTGAAGTCAATTTTGTCTGATACAAGTATTGCTACACAGCTATCTTTTGACATCCATTCAAGTGATAAATGTTTCTCCACCCCCTAACTTTCAATCTGCAGGTGTCTTTTAGTCTGAAATGAGTCCCTTATAGGCAGTATATAGATGGGTCTTTTTTTTTTCTTTTTAATCCACTTGTTATTCTGTCTTTTTGATTGAAGCATTTGGTCTATTTGTATTCAAAGTAATATTTTTTCAAAGATGTAAAAAATTCATTTGATAGAGAACATAAGCAAAGGGAGCTGCAGTTGGAGAGGAAGCAGCAGGCTCCCCATGAGCACAGAGCCCAACATGGGGCTCAATCCCTGGACCCTGGGATCACGACCTGAGCTGACAGCAAATGCTTAACTAACTGAGACACCCAGATACCCCCAAAGTAATTTTGATAGGCATGTATTTATTGCCATTTTCTTGGTTGTTTTGTGATCATTTGTGCAGTTTTATCCTTCTCTTGCTCTTTTTCATGATTTGCTGACTTTCTTTAGTGATATACTTGGATTTCTTTATTCTTTGCATATCTATTACTGGTTTTGATTTGTGGTTATCATTCAGTTTGTATATAACATCTCTGTATATAGCTATGTTAAATTGTCACTTAAGCTTGAACCCATTCTTTACTCCTCTTCCTCAAGCCCTAAGTTTTAAGTATATGGAATCATATTTTATATCCTATTATTTTATGAATTTCTTGACTGATTTTTATAGATATAATTATTTTTTCTCCTTTTGTGCTTCTTACTTTTCTTATTCTTACTTACGGTCTTTCCACTCAACAAGTCCCCTTTAACGTTTCTTGTAGGGCTGGTTTAGGAGCCATGAATTCCTTTAACTTTTGTTTGTCTGGGAAACTCTTTATCCCACGTTCTATTCTGAATGATAACCTTGTTGGATAGGGTACTCCTGGCAGCAGATTTTTTCCTTTCAGCACTCTAAATGTATCATATCATTCTCTTCTGACCCACAAAGTTTCTGCTGAAGTATCAGCTGATATCCTTGTGAGATTATGCTCGTATATAAATGTCTTCTTTACTCTTGCTGCTTTTAATTTTTTTCTATCTCCACTTTTTGCCATTTTAATTACTATGTGTCTTGGTATGTCCCTCCTTGGGTGATTTTTTTGGAGGCTCTCTATGCATCCTAGATCTGGAGATCTGTTTCCTTCCCCAGGTTAGGAAAGATTTCAGCTATTATTTCTTCAAATAAATTATCTGCCCCCTTTTCTCTGTTTTTCTCTTGTGCTATCCCTATAGTTAGAATATTATTACACTTGATGAAGTTACTGAGTTCTGTAACTCTAATCTCATTTCATATATATATATATATATATATATATATATATATATGTTATTTAATGTGCTCAGCCCAAGTACTTTCCATTATTGTGTCCTATAGGTCACTGGTTCATTTTTCCACTTCCACCACTCTGCTATTTATTCCACCTAGTGTCTTTTTTTAAGATTTTATTTATTTATTTGACACAGAGAGAGAGATCACAAGTAGACAGGCAGGGTGGGGGGGGAGTGGGTCTGCTGAGCAGAGAGCCCAGTGTGGGGCTCAATCCCAAGATCCAGAGATCAAGACCTGAGCTGAAGGAAGAGGCTCATCCCACTGAGCCACCCAGGTGCCCCTCTACCTAGTGTATTTTAAATTTCATTTATTTTGTTCTTCATCTCTGATTCATTCTTTCTTATCTTTGTAAAGAGTCTCACTGAAGTCTTCCACTCTTTTCTCAAGCCCAGCGAGTATCTTTATCATCATTACTTTAAATTCTTTATCAGGCATATTACCTATCTCTGTTTTGCTTAAGTCTCTTGTGGTTTTGTCCTATTTTTTTATTTAGGACATATTCTTCTGTCTCAATTTTCTATGTGTCTGTTTCTGTGTGTCAGGAAAGTCAGCTACATCTCCTGCTCTTAAAAGTGAGCGTCCTGCCTACTACCTTCAATAAGATGGCTGGTCCTCTTCCACATGAAACACACAGCTTCTATAGAGACTGGGGCCAGCTGGGGCCACCTCACAAACTGTGTGCAGGCACGGGCACAGTGTGCCAGTAATTTTCTAGTTAAATGCGTGGATGCCCAAGGTCTGGTCCAGATTCATTTCTCTCTCTGTAGGAGATCCCATCCATTCCCTTGACTGTACATACCATCTTAATGTCAACAATCCTTAGACATTTATTTCAACCATGTTGTTTCCTGACTGAATTTATCACAATTGCATCATTCCAGTTGTCAACTATACTTAACAATTTCAATAATAATTTTGAACAAATGATTGAAAACCATACAGAAAATTTGGAATTGTTCTTAATACTTTCTATTTTCCACTTCTTACTATTCAATCCATCACTATTTCATATTGATGGTACCATCATTCTGCTCACTTCTTTCCAACTACAACCTTCTAGTTCAAGGCACTATTACCTTCTGCCAGGATTATTGCTTCCATCTCCTGTAACTTCACACACATACCAGCAAAGACTTATAGAAATCTTGTTTTAAAATGCCAGTCTAATCAAGCCATTGACCTTATTTTCCATAAATATCTTCCATTTGAACTTCAACAAGATATAAGTTTGAAAGTCTACATGACCCTGAATTATCTATCCATACCTGCCTCTCTTATTTCTTCCTGGGACAAATTTTCCCTCAATTTTTGAGTATCTGGCAACATAGGTCACCCCTGTTTCTTAAACATGAAAAACTCTCTCCTTCTTCATGTCATTACATCCATTATCTTTTACCTTCTACTCAAAATAGTCTTTCCTTCATCTTTGCCTGATGATTACAACTTAGCCCCCAAAATATCCTTAAGAACATTCATAAACCCCACATTTTAAAACAAATTATTATAATTCATCTAGCTAGTTTGCTCAGTAGAGCATGAGACTTGTAAAACAATTTATAATATTTTCATGATCTTAAACAAAGACACACCCTATAATTTTTCTTCATAGCAATTGTCCTAATTGGTATATACCCAAATATTTTGTGCATTTATTTAATGCCTGTCACTCATTTAGACTGTAAGTTTCATGGGAGCAAGAATTGGGTAATTGTTCATAGTTGTTTTCTCAATACCTAGTCTTGTTTCTGATACAAAGTGAAATGGGGAACAGAGATAAAGATCAAATAGGGAAATATGATCTCAATTAAATCCTCCAGAATGAATGATATTTGAACTCTTGCAAATCAGTAAGGCATCTTTGATATTAGGAATAAAGATCTATTTTTGGGATGTGTCAGTATTATGATTTCTTGCTAAGGGGGAATAGGATGTTCAAGGAATGATGGAGGAACAGAATACTTCACATGTAAATTATCTATGTTGTGTTGTTACCTGCTAACTTGGGGAGTTTAGAATTGTAAACCAAATGAAGGTCAATTGAAAGCTTATGAAGAGATAAATGACACAACAATGTAGTTTTTAAGAAAGTTAAAAATTAATCAGTCCAAGGTTTCTCAAATAAGGCAACCAAAAATGTATATACTTAGGGATCAAATAAGGCAATGTGTCACAAACAGTGGTTATATTTAAAATTATTCATTATCAGAAATTCAAAGTTCCCCATAATAGACAAGAATAAAATTTTTTAAAGTCCAAAAAATCTGTAAAACTGAAACAAGACTTATAAATAACTTGATTGGTATTTATCCACAATGTTAAAGTAAGATGAGAAATATATGGACAAACAGTTAAATATATATATCCATAAATGTATGGATATATATCCATATGTATATCCATAAATATATGGATAAGCAGTTAAACATGTTGAATTTATAACCTAAATATATCAGGACCAAAGGTCATATTTTGTTTGCAGAATTCATTTAAAAACCTAACTATTGCTGGCTTTCTCCAGTAATATGAACAAATGATGAACAATTTTGATCTTTTTTTTTTTAAGATTTATTTATTTATTTTAGAGACAGTGTGCAAGTGGAGGGAGGGCAGAAGAAGAAAAACATGCTCCCTACAGAGTGGTGAGCCTGATGCAGGTGTTGATCCCAGGACACTGAGATCATGACTTAGCTGAAGTCAGGTGTGGGTCACTTCACCAACTGAACCACCCAGGCATCTCTGAAACTTTTTTCTGAATATTTTATTTATTTGTTTGATAGAAAGAGAATGCACAGCAAGGGGGAATGGGAGAGGGAGAAGGAATGAGACTGATTTGGGTTCCAGGACTCTAGGATCACAACCAGAGCTGAATGCAGATGCTTAACTGACTAAGCCACCCAGGCACCCTGTGTCTGAAACATCTTGAAGTAAATACTGTGTCTATAACTTTCTATAGGATATTTTTATCTAGAAAAGTTTGTTGACAGAAAAGGAATGTACTGTAAAGCTTTTGGGTATTTTTGGCCGGGTCATGCTGCTTAGGGCCTTGTCAATACGAAATAAATTCCTTTGAAAATATTTATACTAACTTAGTGCGGGTGATTTTCTTTTTTTTTTTAATTATTTTTTAAAATTTTTTGTTATTTTTAAAATATTTTATTTTATATTAACATATAATGTATTATTAGCCCCAGGGGTACAGGTCTGTGAATTGCCAGGTTTACACAGTTCACAGCACTCATCATAGCACATACCCTCCCCAATGTCCATAACCCAACCACCTCTCTCTATCCCCCTCCCCCTAGAAACCCTCAGTTTGTTTTTTGAGATTAAGAGTCTCTTATGATTTGTCTCCCTCCCAGTACTATGCAGCCATCAAAAGAAATGAAATCTTGCCATTTGCAATGATGTGGATGGAACTAGAGGGTATTATGCTGAGTGAAGTAAGTCAATCAGAAAAAGACAACTATCATATGATCTCCCTGATATGAAGAATTTGGGAGGCAACGTGGGGGGGGAAGGGGATAGGGAAGGGAAAAAATGAAACAAGAGGGTGATTTTCTTATAACCGTCTAAGTGAGTCTGAGATATCATGTCTGGGATATAGAATTAAAAGAGCCTTACATTTCTTCTCTTGATTTTTTTTTCCTCTGAAAACTGAGAATCAACTGAGTAGGCATGAACATGAGTGTATGAGTGGTAGAGAATTATGTCTTCAGCCCCTCAACTGGAACTCTATAGATGAAAAGGAAATAAGGCAGCTGTGATTCTGGGAGAGGAGTCAAGATGGCAGAGAAGTAGCAGACTGAGATGACATCAGGTAGCAGGAGATCAGCTAGATAGCTTATCAAACCATTCTCAACACCTACAAATCCAACAGGAGATCAAAGAGAAGAGCAGCAATTCTAGAAACAGAAAACTGACCACTTTCTGAAAGGTAGTACCAGTGGCGAAGTGAATACAAAGTGACAGGAAGATAGACCGTGGAGGGAAGGACCGGCTCCCGGCAAGTGGCAGAACAATGAAGCACAAAATCGGGCCTTTTAAAGTCTGCTCCACTGAGGGACATTGCTCCAGAGGCTAAACCGGGGTGAAACCCACATGGGGACAGCATGGCCTCAGGTCCCGTGGGGTCACAGAAGGATCGGGCTGTCTGAGTGTCACAGAGCTCACAGGTATTAGAGTGGGGAAGCTGGCTACCAAGATGGAGCCAAGGAGTGAGCTCTCAACTCAGGGTACCTTAGATTGTGATCTGTGGCACAGATCACTGCTCTGTGATCAGGGACCCCACAAGATCCGGGGGGAACCCCCTGGAAAAGTATAGGGATCTGCAGGGTTTGGTGACTCCAGACGGGGCTGTGTGCCAGAGACAGAGATGCTTGGTCACAGGCTGGGGAGCTTAGAGCGCAGCCAGAGGCCAGGGAGATGGGAGTGATTGAGCACTTTTCTCCAAGGGTGCACTGAAGAGTGGGGCCCTGAGCTCTCAGTTCCTCTGGGCCAGGATTGGGAGGCTGTCATTTTCATTACCATCCTCTGGAACTCTACAGAAAGTGTTCAGGGAAGAAAAGCTCCCAAAAGCGAATATGAGCGGATTACTTAGCCTGGCCCCTGGTAAGGGCGGTGCAATTCTGCCTTGGGCAAAGACACTTGAGAATCATTGCAACACGCCCCTCCCCAAGAAGGTCAGCAAGAAATCCAGCCACAACCAAGTTCACTTACCAAGGGGAACAGTGGAATTCCAGAGGAGGAGAAAGCAAAGCATGGAATTCATGGCTTTATCCCCATGATTCTTTAGTCTTGTAAAGTTAATTAATTCTTTTTAATTTTATTTTTTTCTTCTGCTAATTTTTTTTAACTTTTATCCTTTCCTCTTTTAAGGTTTTTTAACTAGTTTATCTTAACAATACCTTTCAAAAAAAATCTTTTTTGAACCTTCACTATTAGAGTCACATTTTATCCTTCATTGTATCTAACATTATTTTTTGTATACACATAGGGTTTTTTTCTTCTAAAAAAATGTGGGATACAACTTCTTCTAATAGATCAAAATATACCCTAAATCTAGCACAGGGCTTTGTTCTAGTATCCAGCCTGAGCAAATTCTCTCCAATTTCTTTTTCTTTATTCTCCCAACCAACTTATCTTATCAACTCCTTTTTTAGAAATTAAAAAAAAAAATTTTTTTCATCTTTATAGTCATATTCCATCCCTTCATCGTGTTTACCCTTATATATGTTTTTCATTCTTTAAAATTTTGGGAGGTAGTTTCTTCTAAGATACCAAAATACTCCCCAAATTAAGTGGGTGACCCTGTTCTATTCACCAGTCTAATATATATAATTTCTTTTTTATGTTTTTCTTTCTTTTTTTTCTTAATTATTTTTTCTGAACTTCTTTTTGTCCCCTTTCTTCCTCCCATGATTTGGGGTCTCTTCTGATTTGGTTAAAGCACATATTCCTGGGGTCTTTGCCACACTTTTAGTATTTTATTTGCTCCATCATATATTATTACTGGATAAAATGACAAGGTGGAAAAACTCACCACAGAAAAAAGAACAAGAGGCAGTACCAAAGGCTAGGGACCTAATCAATATGGACATTGGTAATATGTCAGATCTAGAGTTCAGAATGATGATTCTCAAGGTGCTAGCCAGGCTCGAAAAAGGCATGGAAGATATTAGAGAAACCCTGTCTGGAGAGATAAAAGCCCTTTCTGGAGAAATAAAAGAACTAAAATCTAACCAAGCTGAAATCAAAAAAGTTATTAATGAGGTGCAATAAAAAATGGAGGTTCTTATTGCTAGGATAAATGAGGCAGAAGAGAGATTTAGTGACATAGAAGACCAAATGACAGAGAATAAAGAAGCTGAGCAAAAGAGAGACAAACAACTACTGGAACACAAGGGGAGAATTCAAGAGATAAGTGATACCATTAGACGAAACAACATTAGAATAATTGGGATTCCAGAAGAAGAAGAAAGAGAGAGGGGAGCAGAAGGTATATTGGAGAGAATTATTGGAGAGAATTTCCCCAATATGGCAAAGGGAACAAGCATCAAAATCCAGGAGGCAGAGAACCACCCTCAAAATCAATAAGAATAGGTCCACACCCCATCATCTAATTGTAAAATTTACAAGTCTTAGCGACAAAGAGAAAATCCTGAAAGCAGCATGGGACAAAAAGTCTGTAACATACAATGGTAAAAATATTAGATTGGCAGGAGACTTATCCACAGAAACCTGGCAGGCCAGAAAGAACTGGCATGATATTTTCAGAGCACTAAATGAGAAAAACATGCAGCCAAGAATACTATATCCAGCTAGGTTATCATTGAAAATAGAAGGAGAGATAAAAAGCTTCCAGAAAAAATAAAAACTAAAATAATTTGTAAACATCAAAGCAGCTCTACAGAAAATATTGAAAGGGGTCCTCTAAGCAAAGAGAGAGCCTAAAAGTAGTAGATCAGAAAGGAACAGAGACAATATACAGTAATAGTCACAGGCAATACAATGGCAGTAAATTCATATCTCTCAATAGTTACCCTGAATGTAAATGGGCTAAATGCCCCCAATCAAAAGACACAGGGTATCAGAATGGATAAAAAACCAAAATCTATCAATATGCTGTCTACGCGAAACTCATTTCAACCCAAAGACACCTCCAGATTTAAAGTGAGGGGTTGGAAAACAATTTACCATGCTAATGGACATCAGAAGAAAGCTGGGGTGGCAATCCTTATATTAATCAATTAGATTTTAAGCCAAAGACTATAATAAGAGATGAGGAGGGACACTATATCATACTCAAATGGTCTGTCCAACAAGAGGATCTAACAATTTTAAATATCTATTACCCTAACATGGGAGCAGCCAACTATATAAACCAATTAATAACAAAATCAAAGAAAAACATCAACAATAATACAATAATAGTAGGGGACTTTAACATTCCCCTCACTGAAATGGACAGATCATCCAAGCAAAAGATCAACAAAGAAATAAAGGCCTTAAATGACACACTGGACCAAATGGAGATCACAGATATATTCAGAACATTCCATCCCAAAGCAACAGAACACACATTCTTCTCTAGTGAACATGGAACATTCTCCAGAATAGATCACATCCTGGGTCATATATCAGGTCTCAACTGGTATCAAAAGATTGGGATCATTCCCAGCATATTTTCAGACCACAATGCTCTGAAGCTAGAACTTAATTACAAGAGGAAATTTGGAAAGAACCCAAATGCATGGAGGCTAAAGAGCATCCTACTAAAGAATGAATGGGTCAACCAGGAAATTAAAGAAGAAATGGAAGCTGTGATTCTGGCATTTGGCATTTATTTGAATGGAGAGCAGATAAGGAGGTCATCAGAGTTCCCAGTATCTACTGTTCTACAGTGATTGCATTTCACTATGCATTATTTTAAAATAATGTGGCACTACTAACAAAGCATGCTGTGAACATTTCATGAGTAAATCAAGTTCTACAGCATCCCAGTATCCAGAATGTTTCAAAACATCCTATTGTAGATTCTTTCTTTGTCCTCCTCTCTTCTGGCCTGGGTCATATCCTTTTTAAATTCATGCCTAAAAGCTGCAGATCTACATAAAGTTGCAGCATTCCTTCTGTATGGAGATAAGTGGTTGATCATAATAACACATTTTTAAAAAGTATAATTCTTATATAGAAATGCACATAATTTTTATACTACTTAGTGCAACCCAGAAGTCAAGAAATTGTGAAGTAGCAAGATCCCTATACTTAAACAAGGTATTTAAGAGCAAATCACTGGAATTATTTCAGGTAGTCAATGTGGACTCTTTTCTTTTCAAAAGCCAAAGGATTCAATCCAAAAATCTTATAGTGTCCTCACATAAAGTAGACTGACCGATGTCCCAAACAACTACAGCACAGAAAGAATACTACAGAATATACTAATAGCCATGATGTAATTAAACAGTAAGTTCTGCTTATCTTATCCAAAAATCTACTGTCAAGAAACATGTTAAAAGGTATTTTTCATGGTGTCCATATTTTAGCTCAAGAGTATACCCGATTTTTAACTCCAATCACATCAGTGTACTGAACTATCCCCTAAAAGTGGAAGGAAACATCTCCTCCATGGAGGAAGCTCAAATATAATTCATGCAGAACCACAGGGAAGTAAATACAGTTTATACAGCTGGACAAAAAGTGTTCACATAATAGAAACAGTGCCATTCAAAGGGAATGAAACCATTTCAAGGGAATACATTGTTAGGATCAAACTTTTTTTTTACAGTGTTTTGAAGGAAACAAAAATTTCTTTTGTATTAGGAGTGATTTAAAGTTATATAAAATAGGCACTTCGAATATTTGATGAAAAAATAGGATAAGAATAAAAGGAAGCAGTATATAATATCAGATGTGGGGTAAAGAGGATGGAGCATATTAACAAAAAAGGTCTGCTGAATTCAAATTATGTGAAAAGAAAAGAAATGCTACTGTAAAAACTTATTCTCTTAGCCATAATTGCCTCAAAATATTTATAAATTCCTCAATAAAATTAGAAATTTATTAGTGATTACAGCCATATTTTAGTCATCATTTCTATATGTAGCTTATGGTTAAGCTAACTATATACTATGATACATGTATGGAATTAGTCTCAAGTATTAATTTTCCTGAATTTATGAAGCCCAAAGTCCTTTGTTCTCAGATTTTTTTGTGCATAAAAATTACCTTATGACAAGTTAAAATATTTATGGGACACATGCACCATAAATGCAGTAGTTCTAAGGTTGTCTCAGAATTCTTGAATTATAAAATGTATTTGCATTTTATATGATTCTAAGACAAGTGATCTTTGTAGCATACTTTAAGTGAAAGGTTTCCCTAAGGTAAATAATTCCATTAGGTTTTCTATATATAATGACCCCTAGCTATTATAGTTAAATCTTGTACTCCTAAATCAGAGAAGTAGTATTGTTAATGAAATGCTACCATAATGAAATCACATGCTACATGTCATAAATGAACACATATCCTTGAGTTTTATAGCATTAAAATTACTGCAGTGGTAAATTCCAAATGCAGGTCGCTAGAATGACAGATGTATAGCTGTAGGGGACTCTCCTTCAAGTATGATTTCATTCAGGGAAAACAAATGGTTGTGTATAAATCCTGTATTATAAGAACTCTTCAGTAATTATTCATATAGGCTTAGACACAGGATCTCAACTAACAATTCAGTCAAGATTGGAATGTCCAGAATGGTAGGCTAGAGACACAGTAATCTTTTTTCCTTTCCCATATAGAGAGTGGTTTCTGCACAAATATCTTTTTGCCTACGTGTTATAACATTTTCTGGAAAGAAAAGACCATCCATTACTGCCATGTAATACTAAAGTGAAACTAATATATCTACTTAAAAAATAACAAAGTAGAGAGGAATCACGAGTATTTCGAGACTTACTCCCAAGTAGATGTCATTCATTGCAAAATTTATTTTACTCCGTTAGGTGCAAGCACATTAGAACTTTTACTTCTCTCTATATGAGGATCATACCAAGAAAGAAATAATGTATAAACATGTTGAGTCAGGTAAAACAAATTTTTGATTGTTCAATCAGTAGTTCTCCACTGGAATTATTTGGCTCTCGAGGGACATACTACGTGTTCACAATATGTGAGTGTTCGGGCAGCTATTCGTGTGTATAGAGTACAGGCCAGTCCCTCAAAACAAAGAATTATCTATTCCAAATTGTCAATAGTGCCAAGGTTGAGAAACTTTACTATAAATTAAAACCGCAACTCCCCCTAATGTTTTTTTGAATTTACTCAAGAACTCAAGAAACATGTTTCTGACTCTGTCAGTTTATGTAACTATAGATCTCATTTACAAATTCACATTAAATCATCTCTTTGGTATACTCCATTTGTAACAATGTCAACCATTTATCTCACAGCCCCTCAGTTTGGTACTTATCAGCCTCCAGCACAGACATGATCCAACAAAGGATGTTGTTTAGCTGCAGTAAGTAATTGCTCTTCATTTCGCTGTGTTAAGAAGCACTCTTCCTTATTGATTTTGGGCTGCACCTGAAGCATCACTATAATTTTTTGCCAACAACCTGAATCTGCCCCTATTGATCAACTAATGCCTTCTGGCAAAATTTTTGCTACACCAAAGATACAAAACAAGGAACAGTGCATATAAAGTAAAACAGCCAGAAACTGGTGCTTGCTTATCTAATGCCACCAGAGATCAAACCAATAGAAAAGAAACAAATAAGAAAGACTTGACATTCTTTGTTTCCTTTTGTTCCTTACTTAATTAACTGTAATATAATTAGAAGGGTAGGTGTATTTAAGTAGCAACTCTTTATTCATTTTTACATAGTTGTCCAGGAGGTCTGTTAGTAAAGTCTTTACCTATGGAAAGTTTCTCTTTGTCTAGCCAAAAATTTATGTGGTAAAGCACACTAGTTAAGAATCTGTGCTCTGATTTACACAGTTCCTAGACTGTATCCTACATTAGTCACTTAAAGGGTGTATGATATTGGTAATTTCTTTAACATCTTTGAAATTTTACTTCCTCGTCTATAAAAGAGAATGCATGGTTGTTATAAAAGATGGTGTGATTGACGAAAGATGTGAACAAACTAAAACAAAGCATCCATAATGACAAGGATATGAAACTCAATTGTCAAAGAGAAGATGTTCAAAGTAAGAAACAATAATATAGTCTACCAGAGGTGCAGTCTTCCCAGTCTCTGAGGCCTCAGATGAGGCACTAGAATCTTAGCTTTGCCATTCTCACATGAATTTTCTTATAGTCCCTTACTTCATTATTTTGAAGATTTAGGCTATGTGCCTGTCTGTTCACCAAGTACAAATAACTGACACCAGACACTTGAGACCACTTCTGGGATCTTACAATAAGACTATCTTGGGGCACCTGGGTGGCCCAGTGGGTTAAGCCGCTGCCTTCAGCTCAGGTCATGATCTCAGGGTCCTGGAATTGAGCCCTGCATTGGGCTCTTTGCTCAGTAGGGAGCCTGCTTCCCTCTCTCTCTCTCTCTGGCTGCCTCTCTGCCTACTTGTGATCTCTCTCTCTCAAAAAAAAAAAAAAAAAAATCTAAAAAAAGGACTATCTAGATTATAGGTCAATTTTCTCAGCCACAACATCTCTTATCACACTCAGACAGTAGGCTTTCCATAGGCCCATCTCCACAAACATAAAGGGGTAAAACAAAATATCTTAAAGAAGATTAAAGAATAAACTGAGATATTCTATGTAATGTCCTTAACACAATGCTTCGCACAAAGTAAACATTAGGATGATGGTTATTGCATATATCAGCAGAATAAACATGATGTTTATCTAATAAAAATATATAATATTTTATCACAATACAATTTTCATAGATATGTGTTAAATCCCATGACTAATAAGGTACTACTATGTCAATAATATAAATAATTTGATACATACCATTATAAAGGAAATCATTGAATTTTTTTTCACCTTACTCTACAAGAACTTTGCAGTAAATCACTGCTGTCCTCAAGCTGTTAACTGTCTTCCTGTAAGAAGTTTTTTCCATTATTCCCAATGTGCAAATATATTCCAGCAAATCTGGCCAAAGTTATTACTTCTATCCCTCTTTACTGTGCCAGTAAAGCTTGGCACTCATTACATAACCCTGAAGCTAAGGCAGTGTAATTTCTCTATTAAAATGAAAACTTTTAAGAACTTTTATTTTTTTCTTCCCCTTTATCATGGGTTAAGATTTAAGTTATATTGTGTTGTAATTTATAACGGAAAAGTAAAAACAGCTTTTTTAAATTTAGCTTTGCATGACCATGATGGTCACTTGTCATAGTTAAGCCTATTCATGGTATATTTCTTCATCTGCTGCACTTGTGCTATTGGTGATTGGAGATTTTGGTTACTCTATCATTTAGCAAGACTATTTAGAGTTTAGGAAAATTGAAATTATTTCACTTTTCTTAATGGATTTGTTAGCCTTATTGTCCAGGATGGTTTACTAATCCCCTCTTTTTAGAAACTACTCTGGTCTACTCTAACAGATTATTTGAGAAATGCTTTTCCATGGAATTATGTCATCTTTTTCCAGTTAACATTTATTCATAATGTTGCAGTTGAATTTTGCCTGTTGCTTATGTTTTCATCCTATAGTTAATGTTTTATATCAGGAGCTATCTAAAGGACAAGATCATCCATTTTTTTAAATATATGTATGCTAAACTACTCGCAGAGAGGTATACATTCTCTGTGTACTGAGAAGAAAAGATCACAAAAGAACAATGTATTGAAGAAAGTATGTATTAAGATGGGTAACCAGGGGGCGCCTGGGTGGCTCAGTGGGTTAAAGCTTCTGCCTTTGGCTCAGGTCATGATCCCAGGGTCCTGGGAGCATCAGGCTCTCTGCTCCGTGGGGAACCTGCTTCCTCTTCTCTCTCTCTGCCTGCCTCTCTGCCTACTTGTGATCTCTGTCTGTCAAATAAATAAATAAAAATCTTTAAAAAAAAATGGGTAACCAGGATGCAGGAAACGTTTTTAAACATATCTTTATAACTCAGCTTTTAATCAGGAAGCACTTAATGATTTGTCTAATGTATATTACTCAAATCATATAAATAGATAGAGATATAGATGGATGGATAGATAGATATACCTACATATATACTGTCACCACCAGTGGTTCTATTTTTATAAATAATTCATTAGCATATCAAAAATAGGAAAAAATACACACATATCTTCATGTTTCAATGAACCTACATGATTACTGCCAGCTACAGAAGTATTGATTTTGTTAACACAATGTGGGGTAAGGTAGTGGTAGGAAACAAGTTCTGCAGAGAATATGAAGAAATAAGAAATATACCCCAAATTGTGGAAAATGAGATTTCAGAATAAATTAACTATATTTTAACTAGCAGGATGCAGCATTCTCATAAAACTAGAGCTATAATCTAACTCAGTTGACTGATGAAAAATTTAGTTTATTTGACAACGTAAGAAGCAGTCTAGCCATCTATTTCCTGGTATCAGTTTTAGTTTTCAAACTTCTGTGGGGTCTAAAAATCACCTAGGATACTAGTTAAAATGAAATATTTCACCTTCTGAAAATTTGGATCATTAAGTTGGCTGTCTTAGGACCTAGATTCTGGATTTTTAACAGTTTCCAGAAATCTAACATACAATTTCACCTTAAACGAATGTGTTTACCAAAAGGGTAAAATAAATGCACATAATAAGAGATAAAACCAATTATTGCTTAATTCATTTAAAATTTTATTTTTATGACACAGTGATTGCAAGAAATACATTCTTAAAGTAGAAGGCAGAAGAATTTCCTGGCTCAAATTGTTTAGGGATTCTTTCAGCATTTTAAATGAAATGCATCATTCAAATATTCTTAAGTGTCACTTAAAGAAGTGTTAAAATACATTCAAGATGCATTTTGTAGGACCCTTATAAGGTTCTTAAACATGGTTAAATATTATATCTTTTTTTAATGTTTAATTCAATTTTATAATCTCATTGATCTTATTATTCATTGGAATTAATTTTATTCCTCCTGATGATAAAATATAATATGCTAGAATGAACTCTGACTTCTGAAGCATTTTTTTCTTTGCCTAGTTGAAAAAGTTATTGAACCCACAAGAAGATCTCTTGAAAAGAAATTTTAGTGTAATTTAGACTTCTTGGCAGTTTTCAAAGTATCTCTGAAAAACAATGATCCTTTCTCTCCTCCTTTTTCTGGATATTTTCAAATTGTGTGTATATAGATATAGATAGATATAGATATAGATATAGATATAGATATAGATGATATAGATATAGATATAGATATATATCTTTCCTTCTCTCTATCTCCTCCCAAAGTTCTAATTTTAGCTAAGCAGAAACACACTGACTAGAACCTTGCCAGTGACCTACCCATAAGCTGACTGAACCTAGAGCTAACTCATACATCTAAATACGCAAGTGGCTCATCTTGGTAGGTAATCATATATTTTAAAAGGTATGAAGGCCTGGGGTAAATATTAGATTTCTATAGATGATATAAATCTCTGGAGGTGTACTAAAGAAGCTCTCTAGTAAACTTAGCTGGAAGATTCCAGTCCAAGTAGCAAAACTGACTTTTCTTATCACATCTATTTATATTGGGATTGACATGAACTTAGGCAATTAAGAAAGCTTATTTTGAAACCTTACTTCTGTTCTACAATTTGATCTATTTCCAAACTTCTTTATCTAGTGTGTGTTATAACTATTTTGAGAACCTTATTTCATTTCCTGAAAATTCATCCGGTCAAACTTTTTCTTTTTGAAATATCCAAATAAAAGCTATTACAATGCTATTTCTGAAAAGTATTTGCCACTTCAGTTATTTTATTATTATCTATCACTGCAAGCACAATCTAAAAAAATATTCTCTGCATGGAACATCCTGCCATGAAAATGGCTTCAGTAAATAATGCACACTCTCACTTTCTTTGTGACCATCAGCATACAGGGTCTATAGTAGTCTACAATTCAAGGCTCTGGAATATGGGTTCTTAGCTATAATTCACTTAATATCAAAAGGTCACTGCTCTACTCCTGCATTTCTGGCTTTATCACCTAGATGGCAACATCATCTTCCCAGTTGCAAAAGTTACTCTACTGAGAGTTGTTAATTAAGTTATCATTCCTTATCCAAGACATTTATTCAATTATATAATCATTCTAACACTTTCAATCTCTTTGGTCTTTTCCTCTACTCAGACCATGATTATTGAAAACTAAAAATGGAGACTAGCTGTTGTTTCTGGTTCATGCTTACCAACCTTCTCCCACTCCCGTGGTTCTCTCCATTATCAACAATGCAGCCTAAGTGACTTTTAGAAAACAATTTTAATTATGTCATTCCCTTGTACACTCCAATGTCTCCCATTGATCTCAAATTAAAGTTTAAACTTCTTAAATGGTTTTAATGCCCTTTGACATCTTTCTGACTCCTTTGTCATTTATACTGTATTTGTATTCTACATTACAGTCATGCTGATATCTTTTATTTCCTAGGCCACATCATATTCTATTACCTCTGTTTCCTCTGCTAGAGATTTTCAGTTCATCCTCACTTGGCTGCCTTCTACTTACCCTTCAAGTTACAACATAAACATTAGTTCTCCCAAGAAGCCTTTCCTAACCCCACAAATCCTGGTTAAGTGCTCCACCTAAGTGCTTTGATGACAGTCCATAAATAAACATAACAGTCATCTCACTATGTTATAGTCTCCTGCCTACTCTTTATATCCAGATCACAGAAACCACAAGAAGAGCAACTATGCTTATCCTGGGCATCTATATTCTTACTGCCTAGCTCATGTCTGATATAGAATAGACACTCTGTCAACATTTAGTGAATGAAATATATTAGTGTAAATGTCAGGAATGTTATGGTAAAGGTATTCTACAGATATGAAAAATATATCATTTAGGAAATTTATTTGTCCCTAGGCATTTTGATAATAAAGTTATCCTTCAAATTTGATTATGAAAAGAGTGATCATAATACAAGGTAACTCTTTTTAGCCACTAAACTTGGTAAAATACATCAAGAATAAGGTCAGTGGTGCAGGGCTTTATATATATCACTCCATTGGTAGGTGCTCGGGTTATAGTAACTGTTGTAATCATAGAGATCACAGATGCTCAATATTTGGGCACTTATTTAAAAAGCAGTTTTACTTGCTTTATGGTGTTAGAATTATTTAGAATGACAAAGGCAATCTAATGCCAGATTTTTTTTTTTTTTTGGAAAAATATTTAAAATTTAAATTAAGTAATTTTGTTAAGTTACAATATTCTACAACATTGAAAGAATACAAAAATAACCACAGCAAAATCCCTGCATTCAAACAGCCTACAGTTTAGAAGTAGGCAAGTAATTATGTATGAAAATAAAGAGAATTAACAATAACTATGATCACAAAAGTTGTCATGAAGACACAAGGGTGGGCAATATTGCTTTCAGCAGGTTCAAGAAATGAGATCTGAAAAATGTCAAGGATGTATTGCATGAGGACTTGGTGGTGGCTAAAATCGGGGTGACTAGAGAATGGAATCAATATTTCCATGGGGCAAGAGCATTGTTAGCAAAGACTTGAAACAAAACAAGGGAGTACAAGGCCTATTTGGGGAATACAAAATATCCACACATACAGTTTTTACTGAACTGGAAAGACAGGGCTATGGTAAAGGCAGGCTGTTGATAAGATTGGAAAGGAAGACATGAATGCTATATTCATTAAGGACTTTGGTCAGTAGGTAATAGGGATCCAATTAAGGTTTTTAACCAGCATTGCCATTCTTTAGGAATGAACAGAAGAAGATGGGATAAACTGTCTAGTTTGACTCTATCTTGACATTTTCATTAAGCTCTATGAATTTTGTAGAAAGTGTCAATCCCATATAATTTGATGCTACCCTTCCTGAAATAAAGAGGGAAATTAAAGTGATTTAAATAGTACAATGAAAATATGCCACTATTGAAATGCTAATGTAGATGCAGTTCTTGCTGAAGTGAATCTTTGATTGTAGGATATGTAGATTTCAAGAACAAGAGATTTCACTTCTTAGTTGAGAAATACATTCAAGAGCATAACTGTTATATCTTTAATGAGTCATTTCTGTTATTTATTTTTCCCATTCTCCTTATGCCATCTTCCCATAGAAAAATCAGCAATTGTTCTTTAACTATATGTATGAAATGAGAAGAGAGAAGAAAATATCTGTAATTCTTCAATGCTTTCATTTTTTTGATGACTAATCAGTTCATGGTCTCCATGAAACTATGTAAAACAACTTTGTCATGCTAAGAGCATCCTTGGAATCTGAGTAAGCTGATGGTAAAATAATATTCAATCCATTTTGTTAGATCGGGTAGTTTCCACTTTTCTACTTCTGCAAAGCAGCTGAAGAGAAAATAAAGGACATAAAGGACACGGCATATAAACTGATTACACTGCAAAGTATAATTGAAAACATGTGCACTGAAATGTTTGAGTAAATGACAGGCATATAATTGTCAGTTCTTCCTTCTTGAAAGTAGGCATATGGATAACAGGAAATAAGTTTGAAATAATCTTTATGTGGAAGCAAAATTACTTCCTCTTTGGTATTCAGTTCTTAGCAGAATACTTAACATGTTCTGTATTTGAATATAAGGAATATTTTGGAAGTCCAGTAATGATTTGTGGATTGGATTAAATTCAGCATATTTATAATCCTTGAACTACTCATATTGAATAATAAAATATATTATTTAATTGAAAATATGCTCTAGCTCAGCACTTTTATTTCCTAATAACATAGTATCACTTTCAAGTCTATAAATTAGATTTTAAATGGCTTATGCACACAGTATAGCTAGCCACTAAATGTCACAGACATCATGAAGCTCTCCTCCATTGTTATTTCATAATTCATGTGCTCTTCTGAAAATATATAGAATTTTTTAATATTTTACTTTAATGGTCAGAACCTACACTTTTCTTCCGAAACATTCTTGGGGTGTTTACATTCTTATATATTGTACATCTGATTTTATATATATATATATATATATATATATATACACTTTAATTTGTGATTATATAATGTGTTTTCAAATATATGAACTACATGAGTAATCAGGGACATATTAAAAACTATTAAATATAATTCTTCATTAGTTTATATGGGATCTTTTGGTTTATTGAAACCTGCCATTCCAAGAAATATTGATCAATTTTGGGACTCCTACTAGGGTATAAGAAACTATGTAATTTATGTATACTTATTAGCTCAAGTCAAATGTGTTATTTACTGATAGACAATTTAGCATAGCAGAAACAGCATACATTTGGCATTAGGCGTCTTGGATTAAAAAATTAGCTGTAAATCATTTTCTACTATATAACTTTGGACAAGTTAAAGTACCCAGGGTTCTATTTTCCTGCCATTAGAGCTAATCTTTATTTCTTAAAGTGTTATAGAACTTAAATAACCTATATGAGGGGTATAGAGCAGTGCCTATTATCAGGATGTTTACTACTAGGATTAATTTTATACATAGATGAACTATGACCTAACCTCTATTATCAAGAAATCTATACACTGCTCAGGTGTTTGAAATGTAATTGAATAACAGAGAAGAGAGTCTCAGAAATGAAAAAGAAACACCTGTTTACATCAATGCTGAGCAAACATTTATAATTGCAGGGAACAATGTATTTTTTTGTGTATGTTCTGCCCCATACTTAGTATGTCAGGAAAGCACTGAACCACATCTCTCGAGACCTCTAAATCAAACCTTTCCACATGGCTCTATCTATATGAAAGGCAGTGCAATTAACTGAGAGTTCCAGTTACTATATTTGTGCTTCTGGGCAAATAGTTAATATCCTCTCCAAGTAGGATAAATTTGATGCAAAATTCATGCACCCCTAACATTAACTAGGTCTTTTTTAGCCTAGCTTAGGCAAAAAATCATAGAAATCAGGGCGTTCCATAGAGCCTGTCCTGCCTCCAGGTGCTTAGAATTTAAATTTGGCACTCCTTTACAGGCCAACAGCTGCTCTCTTTGCAAGAGGTGGAGCATGGAAAGAAGATAAACATTTATGCTATATAGGGCACAAAGAACAGCTTGAAGTAGAATATGCTGAAAACAATGATAATTAATACAGAATACAGGAAAAATGTTATATAAGTTATACTGTAAGAATTTTTAAGGGCAGCATTATAATAATCCAATTTTAAGACAGAATAGAATTTCAAATTGTGAAAAACACTATACCTCAGAAAAAATGTCTAAAGAAAATAGTATCTTAACTTTTCAGTATCTTAAAAAATTCTAAAATCAGGAGTCGGACCCAAGATTTTGCATTTCAGTGGCAAAGAGAAGAAAACAACTATTAACCCTATTTTCTAGATATTTTCAAACATCATCAATGCAGTACAATGCTCACTAAAATTACCAGTTCTCTTATATACCTGAGATCTGGTTTATCAAATCCTGAACAAATAGTAAAACTGCACTATATAATTAGACATAAATATGGGCCTAAAGCAATTTACTAAATATTCAGTTAAATTATTCCCAGAGTATACCTACCCCATAGAAGAAAACTCTGTAGGGATTGTATGTTCATCAGAATGCTCTTTTTGAGAATTTTAGAAGTGGATATGTCAAGATATAACAAATTGAAAAAAAAAATCTAAACAGCAGAAATAATAACTTCTATCCTATAGCCAGGATTTTTTTTTTCAATTATTTATTTGAATAGTTGAAATATTCATTTCAACTATTTATTTGCTCCTGCAAATGAGCAAGGAGTCTGATGCAGAACTCAATCCCAGGACTGAGCCGAAGGCAGACACTCAACCGACTGAGCCACTCAGGTGTCCCATCTGGCCAGAATTTAAAACTCATTTCTTATTCATTCTTTTTTTTTTTAAGACAAAAAATATTGAGCTCCCACTAAATTTTAGACACCATTCTAGCCTTAGTGATGCACTTATGATCAAGATCAAATTTTGCCCCTCATGAAGTTTACATACTATGCAGAGTTGCCAGAATAATTTATCAACAAATAATATGCCTGTATTACCAAAAGCTATGAAAAAAATAAATGAGCTTGAGAATGATGAAATGAGAGGATAAAAGCTAATCTGAGTAGTCAGAGAGATCCTCACAAAGGAAGATAATTTTGATTTGAAATCTAAATTATGTGTAGATGCAGCCATATGATGATCTAAGGAGGGAAAAAGAGAGAAAAAGAAAGTAGTACTATAAGAGATCTCAGAGCCAAACATGAATACCAGTGTTTCTACAGAGAAAGGAGTGAAGGAATATTGTAGAGAACAAGGTCAGAAAAGTAGTCAGAAGCTACTCCTCTAGTCTCATGACAAGGATTATTTTCCATTTGATTACGTTAAAGTACAAGGTAATTTTAAGTGGGAGAGTCCTAGCATGAGACTGAACACTTTGAAAAATGCTTTTGGCTCCTGCATAGAGTGGTTCTCTACTGGGTTAGAATGAGAAGAAAGAATTAGTAAGTTATTACTGTAGGCCAGGAGAGAGAGGACTTGGAATTCTGGAGATACCAGAATTCCAAATACAATTATTTAAGTGTAAATATATATATATATATGTACATACATGTATGTATGTATATAAAACTTTATATAGTTTTCATGTTTTGAATAAGTAGCTTTCTGATATCAACAATTTATATAAGCCTTTGAATGTTTGTAAGTATGAGCATTATGCCTATAATGGCTCATAGTTAGAATAGCCTAGATGTTATTTTTTTAGTTCTAAAGATCAATATGTTCCTGCCTCCATAAGGTGCCATATGAAGTAATCTAAGCAGAATAAGTTAATAAAAGGACTTGAGAAACATACAAATGTGGGCTTAACAGGAAAAGTGGTCTAGATGTAACTGAATAATTTTTTTCATTTATTTTGTGGGCCTAAGCATTTTTTCATTCAGTAAATACACTCCAATGGCCATTTACTGACAGGTACTGTGCTGGGCACTAAACATATGGCAGGAAACATAATTAATTTGCTATTTGACTTTGTAAAGTCTTTGATCTAGCCAGCCAGATATAATGGACAAATCATCCTTCTGCTGGGAGTAGTTTTGTGTTTCTTGTTTTTTGTTTTGTTTTCATCAGTAAAAATAATAATGATATTAAGATATATTCCTAATCATGGGCACCTGGGTGGCTCAGTGGGTTAAAGCGGTTAAAGCCTCTGCCTTCGGCTCAGGTCATGATTCCAGGGTTCTGGGATCAAGTCCCATGTCAGGCTCTCTGCTCAGCAGGGAGTCTGCTTCCTCCTCTCTATCGCTCTGCCTGCCTCTCTGCCTACTTGTGATCTCTGTCAAATAAATAAATAAAATATTTAAAAAATATATATATATTCCTAATCAGTGGAATAATCTATTTATTCAATATTTTTTTAAATTTCTTTTCAGTGTTCCAGAATTCATTGTTTATGCACCACACTCAGTGCTCCATGCAATATGTGCCCTCAATAATACCCACCACCAGGATCACCCAACCTACCACTCCCCTCCCCTCCAAAACCCTCAGTTTGTTTCTCAGAATCCACAGTCTTTCATGGTTCATCTCCCCCTCCAGTTTCCCCCAACTCCCTTCTCCTCTCCAGCTCCCCATTTATTATTTGTTATTTCTTATGCTCCACAAATAAGCAAAAACCATATGATAATTGACTCTCTCTGCTTGACTTATTTCACTCAGCGTAATCCCTTCCAGTCCCAACCATGTTGATACAAAAGTTGGGTATTCATCCTTTCTGATGGAGTATAAGATGTGGTCCACATACACTATATACCTTATCCATTCATCTGTTGAAGGGCATCTTGGTTCTTTCCACAGTTTGACAACTGTGGCCATTGTCACTATGAACACTGGGGTACAGATGGCCCTTCTTTTCACTACATCTGTATCTTTGGGGTAAATACCCAGTAGTGCAATTGCAGGGTCATAGGGAAGCTCTATTTTTAATTTCTTAAGGAATCTCCACACTGTCTTCCAAAGTGGCTGTACCAACTTGCATTCCCACCAACAGTGTAAGAGGGTTCCCTTTCTCCACATCCTCTCCAACACGCGTTGTTAACTGTCTTGTTAATTTTGGCCATTCTAACTGGTGTAAGGTGGTATCTCAATGTGGTTTTGATTTGAATCTCCCTGATGGCTAGTGATGATGAACATTTTTTCATGTGTCTGTTAGTCATTTGTATGTCTTCATTGGAGAAGTGTCGGTTCATGTCTTCTGCCCATTTTTTGGCATGATTATTTGTTTTGTGTGTGTTGAGTTTGAGGAGTTCTTTATAGATCGTGGATATCAGCCCTTTGTCTGTATTGTCATTTGCGAATATCTTCTCCCAGTTCATGGGTTGCCTCTTTGTTTTGTTGACTGTTTCCTTTGCTGTACAGAAGCTTTTGATCTTGATGAATTCCCAAAAATTCATTTTTGCTTTTGTTTCCTTTGCCTTTGGAGACATATCTTGAAAGAAGTTGCTGTGGTCGATGCCGAAAAGGTTACTGCCTATGTTCCCCTCTAGGATTCTGATGGATTCCTGCCTCATATTAAGGCCTTTTAACCATTTCAAGTTTCTCTTTGTGTATGGTGTAAGAGAATGGTCGAGTTTCATTCTTCTATGCATAGCTGTCCAATTTTCCCAGCACCATTTATTGAAGAGACTGTCTTTTTTCCAATGTATATTTTTTCCTGCTTTGTCAAAGATTATTAGACCATAGAGTTGTGGGTCTATATCTGGGCTCTCTACTCTGTTCCACTGGTCTATGTGTCTGTTTTTGTGCCAGTACCATGCTGTCTTGGTGATCGCAGCTTTGCAGTAAAGCGTAAAATCAGGCAACATGATGCCCCCAGGTTTTTTTTTTTTTTCCCTTTATCAACATTTCCTTAGCAATTCGGGTCTCTTCTGATTCCATACAAATTTTAGGATTGTTTGCTCCAGCTCTTTGAAAAATGCCAGTGAAATTTTTATCAGGATGGTATTGAAAGTATAGATTGCTCTAGGCAGTATAGACATTTTAACAATTTTTATTCTTCCAATCCATTAGCATGGAATGGTCTTCTATCTTTTTGTGTCTTCTTCAATTTCTTTCACAAGTGTTCTGTGGTTCCTCAAGTACAGATCCTTTATCTCTTTGGTTAGGTTTATTCCCAGGTATCTTACGGTTCCTGATGCTATAGTAAATGGAATCAATTCTCTAATTTCCCTTTCTGTATTTTCATTGTTAGTATATAAGAACTGATTTCTGTACATTGATTTTGTATCCTGCCACATTACTAAATTGCTGTGTGAGTTGTAGTAGTTTGGAGGTGGAGTCTTTGGGTTTTCCATATAAAGTATCATGTCATCTGTGAAGAGAGGGAGTTTGACTTCTTCATTGTCAATTTGAATACCTTTTATTTCTCTTTGTTGTCTGATTGCTGTTGCTAGGACTTCTAATACTATGTTGAACAAGAACAGTGAGAGTTCAATATTGTTAATCACCTGAGATGCTTCAAACCCAATATCAATGCTAGATAACTAAGCTTCAAAAGGACAAATTATCTATTTGGTGATATTGCTCAAAATTTTTCTGTTAACTGCCTCCAACAATAGCATACAAAAAGGTAAATAATGTATTTCTATTGGGTAAACTGAGGAAGAACTGGAAATTATGTGGTACTAATATCAACCCAACATTTAGATTATGTAATTCATTTTCTTTGTTATCAGTAACTCCTCATTTCCTTTTCCCCTCAGCCCCTGACAATGACCTTTACACTCTGTTTTTTGTTTTGTTTTGTTTTGTTTTTTTACTATTTTAGATGTCTCGTGAAAGTGGAATCATGCAATATTTGTCTTTCGATGAATGGCTTGTTTCACTCAGCATAATGTCCTCAGGGTTCCTTCATGTTATCACATATGGCATGATTTCCCTCTTTTTAAAGGATGAATAGGATTCCTTTACATGTTTATAACACATTTTTCATTTTTTACTTATCCATCAATGAATATTAGTTTGTTTTCACATCTTAGCTACTGTGAATAGTGCTACAGTGAAAAGAGTGCTATCTCTTCAGGATCCTGATTTCGGTTCTTTTGGATAAACACCCAGATAGTGGGATTGTTGGATTGTACAGTAGTTCTAATTTTAATTTTTTGAGGAAGATTATACTATTTTCCATAGAAGCTGAATCATTTTACATTCCTAGCAACAGTGTATAAGGATTCAAAGTTTTCCATAGCATCATCAACACTTGTATTTTATTTGATAATAGTCATCCTAACAGGTGTGAGGTGATTTCTCATTGTGGTTTCAATTTGCATTTCCCTTATGACTAGTGACATTGAGCATGTTTTTACATACCATTAGCCATTTAGAGGTCTTCTTTGGACAAATGTCTATTCAAGTCCTTAGCTCGTTTTGGAATTGCGCTTAAGGAGTGTCTCTTTGTTTTTGCTGTTTAGTTGTAGAAATTCCTTATATATTTTGGAGATTAACTTCTCATCAAATCCATGGTTTGCAAATATTTTCTCCAATCCCATAGGCTGTCTTTCAACTGCTGATTATACCCTTGTGATACAGAAGCTTTTCAGTTTGACATACTCCTATAGGTTTGTTTTTGTTTTGTGGCCTTTGATGTAGTATGTAGTATCCAAGATCATTAAAAAAGAATGTGACAAAGTTCTTCCCCCATTTTCTTTTAGGGGTTTTAGAGTTTCAGGTCTTATGTTTAAGTCATTAATCTGTTGTAAAATGATTTTTGTGTATTGTGTCAGATAAGGAGGGTCTAACTGATTCTTTTGCAGGTGGTTAGCCAGTTCTCTCAGCACCATTGATTGAAAAGACCATCCTTTCCAAAATATGCACTCTTACTCTGTTGAAATTATCACTTTGTTCATGTATTGGCCTCTTGGCTTTGATGAACATTTTTATGACAGTTGTCTTGAAATCTCTGTCAGATAAATAATTTAAGTCCATTTCAATAGGGTCAGGTTTCCAGAAATTTATTCTATTCTGTCGTTCAGAACATTGTTATTTGATTCTTTATTTTCCTTAACTCTGTGTTGAATTCTACACATTAGGCAGGGCAAGCATCTCTCCCACTCTTCACAGCTGACTATATAGGAGAAGAGCCTCACCAATCAGCCTTGCCAGATATTTTGGAGGCTAGTTCTTTGGGCAGCCATAGAGAAGTTGAGATGCTGGATACAGGGATCAACTCTCCCTCTCCAGGGGGTAGTTGAGAACTGGGATTTTTCATTTGTCTGTGCTGAGCTAGGGGGAGAATCTATGGCATCAAACAACACAAGCCATCATCTTCATTCTTCTTTAGGTGGCTAGACTGTGTGGGTTCCATTAGCATCCAAGACCAGAAGGTCAGAAGTAGGCTCCCTGCAGAGCATTCTTGGAAAAGCTGGACTTCTGGACACCCAAACCTACTCCTTCCTTAACCTGGAAGAAGCTGGGGCTAGGGAGTTTCTTCCTGACTATATGGCTCTGAGCTAAGGGTAGATATTCTGTTAAGAGGGTGTCATGAATCTCCCTACTGGCTTCAGTGAATCTGGTAACATATTTGCCTGGGATTTAAGAGCCTTTCAATTTGTAGTTTCTAAATTTCTAGCAGCGTAATTTATTGGTGAAATGTTGCTGAATTGGTATGTTTGTGGGATGAAGGAGAGTCCAGGAAATCTTAATCTGACATCTCATTGATTTCACTCCCTTCTTATTATTTTTTAAAATGACTGGAATAATTCCTAAAAAATAACATGAAAACTATCAGTAGCCCCCCTTTTTTTGGATCCATGTTGTTTTGGGAGATAGCATATCTTTTCTATAAGACAACTTCTAAAATCAATACCAGAATATAGAATCAATCTTTTCAAAAGTAATATATTTGATATGTCTCACTAAAATATATTAAAATACTATTGAGAGTAAAACGTGTTTGCACCATCACACATTAAATAAAATTTTGAAATACTTTAAGTACTAGGAAGAATCCAATATGAAAACTCAAAAATACCCTGAATTCACCCCCTGCATGGTCATACCAAATCTATACCTACATTTCGAGCAATTCCTCCTAAAGAACTAAGAGTTGACTGAATAGCTTCTGCACAACAAAGGGTAGATGGACCACACAGAGAATGACAAGAAGGACAGAAGCATGGTAATGAACCCTGACCTCCAATCTGCAAACTACAGAGAGGGATAGTACTGAAGGACCAGGAATAGAGTCATCCACCCTGAAGCCCAGAAAACAAGCAATGATTTAAAAGGGTAACTACAATTCAAAGGAACCAGCCTTTGAGTATCTGCCAGTTGGTAGGGAACCTACGGAACACTCTCTGGGTTTTGAAGGGCTAGTGAATGCCAAGTTTATACTCTCTATCTTGATAGTGAAGATGGCAGCAGAGTTGAGTGTCCCAGACACCAAATGCCTTCACAAGCCCTGGGCTTCTTGCCCACTCCAAATCCAGTCATCCGCACCAAGGGTAATCTCCCCACCTATCTGAGCTCTATGCATCCCCCCATGGAGTCTCCAGTAATGCACATATAAGGACACCCTTGAGCAATGCCACTATGGCTCCAGCCATCTGTTCAAGATAACAGACATAAAGCACCCCATGACACACAAGGCCCACATCTGCTTTAGTTTCAGACAACTCTCTAGGACCCCCATGCATGCAGCATCCTGAACCCTTCACCACTTACTATTTGGAAAAAAAAAATAGCTAAATTTTGTATAACTTGGAGAAAGAAACAGATATTGAACTACAGGAAGCACAGAGAGCCCCAAACAAGATGAACCCAAGGAGGTCCATACCAAGAAACATAATTAAAAAGTCAAAAATTAAAAATAGAGAATCTTAAAAACAGCAAGAGAAAAACAGCTAGTTACAAATAATGGGAAACCACATAGGACTATGAGCTGATTTTTCAGCAGATATTCTGCAGACCAGAAGGACATGGTATGGTATATTCATGTACTAAAAAGAGAAACCCACAGGCAAGAATACTGTACCTGAAAAAGTTACTCAGAATTGAAGGAGAGGGGTGCCTGGGTGGTTCAGTCAGTTGAACAGCTGACTTTTGATTTTGGCTTAGGTCATGATCTTGGGGTTGTGAAATCGAGTCCCATGTTGGGCTCTGTGGGGAGTCTGCTTGAGATTCTCTCTCCCTGTCCTTTGCTCCTCCCCCATGTGCTTTCTCTCTTTCTCTCTCTCTCTCTAAAATAAATAAAATCTTTAAAAAAAGAATTGAAGGGGCACCTGGGTGGCTCAGCAGATTAAAGCCTCTGCCTTCAGCTCAGGTAATGATCCCAGGGTCCTGGGATCGAGCCCCACATCAGGCTCTCTGCTTGGTGGGGAGCCTGCTTCCTCCTCTCTCTCTCTGCCTGCTTCTCTGCCTACTTGTGATTTCTGTCTGTCAAATTAATAAATAAAATCTTTTAAAATAAATTAAAAAAATAAAAAAATAAAGAAAGAATTGAAGAAATAGATTTTCTCTTTCTCTCTCTCTCTCTTTTCTCTCTCTCTCTCTCTCTCTCTCTCTCACACACACACAGTCAAAAGCTTACCACTACTAACTCAGTCTTAGAAGAAATGAAGGGACTTCTTTAAGTGGTGAAGAAAACTCTTAACTACAAGCCAGAAAATTATAAAAGGAAAAAGTTTTGTAAGAGCAACCATACTTATTCTCAATTGCTTGACATACTTAGTCACTTATTAAGGTAGTTTGAAGGTTAAGAGACAAAAGTAGTAAATCAGTTATATCTAAATCATTAGTTATGGGACTCTAAAGATGTAAAATATGACATACATAAAAAATAGACTCCTAGTATGTGTTCAAAGTTAAATGACCATCAACTCAATAGACTGCTATATATTTAGCATGTCATATGTGAACCTCATGGTAAACACAAACCCCAAAACTATGAGATACACAAAAAATAGAGAGAAAGGAGTCCAAGCATAACAATAAAGCCATTAATCACAAAGGAAGAGAAAAAGAAAGGAAATATAAAAAACAACCAGAAAACAAGAAATTAGCAATAAGAACATACTTATCAATAATTACTTCAAATGTAAATGGTCTAAATGCTCTAATCAAAGGACAAAGGGTGGCTGAAAGAATAATAATAAAAGAATCATCCAATTGCTGCCAACAAGAGACTCCATTCAGACCTAAGGACACATATAGACAAAGTAAAGAGATGAAAAAAGATATTCCATGCAAATAGAAGGGGAAAAAAAAGTTTGGGTAGCAATGCTTATATTAAAAAATAGACATTTTTTTAAAAGACTATAACAAGAGACAAAGAAGGGCAATACTTAAACATAACAATCCAACAAAAGGTAATACTAATTGTAAGCATCTTTGCACATAGCCTAGGAGCACCTAAATACATAGAGCAAATACTGATATAAAAGGGGAAATAGACAGTAATATGATCATTGTAGAGGACTTTAACACCCCACCTACATCAATAGAAAGATCATCCAAATAGAAAATAGTAAAAGAGAATTAGTGACTTTGAATCACACGTAACACCAGATGGACTTAATATTTATATACAGAATATACATTTTTTTCCAAGTGCACATAGAATATCCTCCAGGATATATCACATATTATGTCACAAAATAAGTCTCAATAAATTTGAGATGATTGAAATCATATAAGCATCACTTTTAACTACAATATTATGAAAACAAAATTAAAAAATTGGGAGAAAAAATGAACATGTGATGGCTAGATAACATGCTACTAAACAACAAATAACAAAGAAATCAAGGAGGAAATCATAACATACATGGAGACAAAAAAAAGAAAGAAAGAAAAAAAATGAAAAAACAATGGTCCAAAATCTTTGGAATGCAGAAATGCAGTTCTAATAGGAAAGTTTATAGTGATACAGGTACTACCTCAAGAAACAAGAAAAATCTCAATGAATTTAACCTTACAGGCAAAGGGACTAGGAAAAAAAAAAAAAAGATCCCAAAGCTAGTATAAGGAAGGAAATAATAAAGATCAGAGAAGAAATAAAGAAATAGAGGTACCTGGGTGGCTTAGTTAAGCATCTGCTTTGGCTTTGGTCATGATTCCAGGGTCCCAGGATCCAGCCTCTCATCATGCCCGCTACTCAACAGGGAACCTGCTTCTCCCTCTCCCCACCCCCTGCTCCTGCTCTTTTGAAGTCTCTCTCTCTGAAATAAATAAATAAAATCTTAAAAAAAAGGAAATTGAGACCAAAAAAAAAAAACAACCTATATGAAAGATCAACAAAGCCAAGAGCTAGTTCTCTGAAAGGGTAAATAAAATTTGTAAACCTTTAACCAGACTCATCAAGAAAAAAATAAAAAAGACAAGACACAAATCAGGAAAAAAAGAGAGGAAGTAACAATGACACTACAGAAAGTCAAAGAATTTTAAAGACTGTTGGAAAAATTATATGCCAACAAACTGGACAACCTAGAAGAGATAGATAAACTCCAAAAGACCTACAATCTTCCAAAACTGAATCAGGAAGAAATATATAAAACATAAACAGATTAATTACTAGTAATGAAATTGAATCAGTAATCAAAAAGCTCTCAACAAAGAAAGTCTGGGACCAGATGGCATCTCAGGTGAATTGTATGATTTCAAGGATGAGTATCTATTCTTTAAAACTATTAAAAAAAATAGAAGAGATAAAATCTTCCAAATTTATTCTAACAGGCCAGGATTACCTTGATGCCAAAACCAGACAAAGACACTATAAAAATAAATAAATAAATAAATAAATAAATAGATAGATAGATAAAATAAAACAAGTCAATATGCCTAAAGAACATAAACTGAATTTAACAATATATTTACAAGATCATCACCACAATCAAATAGGGTTTATTCCAGTGATGCAAGGATGTTTCAGAATCTGTGAATTGATCATTATGATTATCACATTAACAATATGAAAAATAAAAAACATATATCATCTCAAAAGATGCAGAAAAAGCATTTGAAGGAAATTCAACATCCATTTATGAAAAAAATTCCACCAAGTGCGTTTTTAAGGAACATACTGAAACATAACAAAGGCCATATATGACAAACCTGCAGCTAGCATTGTACTCAACAGTGCAAAACTGAAAGATTTTAAGATCAGGAACAAGACAAAGATGTCCATTCTCATCACTTTTACTCAATACAGTACTAGAATTCCTGGCTGTAGCAGTCAGGCACGGAAAAGAAATTAATTAAATAATTAATCTAAATTAGTAAGGAAAGTAAAACTGTCTGTATTAATAGAATACATGATATACAGATTCTAGATATAGAAATGATGTTATAACAGAAAACTAAAAATACCACCAAAAATGTTTTAAAATAAATGAATTCAGTAAATTTCCATGATTCAAATTAATATAAAAATCTGTTGCATTCTTATACACTAATAACATAGTAGTAGAAAAATAATTAATAAAATCTCATTTACATAAAACAAACAAGAGAAAATTTAACCAAGGATGTGAAAGAACTGTACCTTGAAAAGTATAAAACATTGATGAAAGAAATTGAAGAAGACACAAATAAATTGAAAGATACTTCATGCTCATGAATTGGAAAAACAAATATTGTTAACTGTTGATATCACCCAAAGATATCTAAGATTCAATGGAATGCCTGTCAAAATACAATAGTATTGGGGCACCTAGGTGGCTCAGTAGTTAAGTGTCTGCCTTTGGCTCATGTCATGATCCCAGGGTCCTAACATAAGTCCTCCATCAGGCTCCCTGCTTGGCAGGGAGCCTGCTTCTCTCTCTCCCTTTGTGTGCTGCTGCCCCTGCTTGTGGCCTCTCTATGTGTCAGATAAATAAATAAAATTTAAAAAAATATATAATAGTATTTTTCATATAACTATGAAAAAATGCTCCTGAAATATGTATGGAACCATGAAAGACCCCACAAAGCCAAAGCTATCTTGAGAAAAAAGAGCAAAGCTGGAAGTATCACAATCCCAGATTTCATGATACTCTGAAAGTTTTAGTAATCAAAACAGTATGGTAATAGTACAAAAATAGACATATAGATAAGTGGAACAGAATAGAGAACCCAGAAATAAACTCATGCTTGTATGGTCAATTAAATAATGAAAAAGGAAGCAAGAATATACAGTGGAGAAAAGACAGTCTTATCAATAAATGGTGTTGAGAAAAATGGACACCTACATGTAAAAAGAAAAAAACTGAACGACTTTCTTTCTTTTTTTTTTTTTTTAAGATTTTATTTATTTGACAGAGAGAGATCACAAGTAGGCAGAGAGGCAAGCAGAGAGAGAGAGAGGGAGGAGGAAGCAGGCTCCCTGCCTAGCAGAGAGCCCAATGCGGGACTCAATCCCAGGACCCTGAGATCATGACCTGAGCTGAAGGCAGAGGCTTAACCCACTGAGCCACCCAGGCAGCCCTGAAACACTTTCTTAAACCATTCACAAAAACAAACTCAAAGTGGATTAAAGACCTGTGAGACCTGGAACCATAAACCTCCCAAAAGAAAGCAAGGGAGTAATCTCTTGGACATTGGTTTTAGCAGCATATTTAGGGATATTTCTCCTTAGAAAAGGGAAATAAAAACAAAAACTATTGAGACTACACCAAAATAAACTTTTGCACAGCAAAGCAAACTATTAACAAAATAAAAAAGCAACTTATTGAATTAGAAATTACATTTGCAAATGATATATCTAATAAGAGGTTAACATGAAAAATACATAAATAACTTACACAACTCAATACCAAAAACAAAAACAGTCCAACTAAAAAATGGTCAGAAGAACTGAATGGACATTTTTCTAAAGATGAAATACAGACAGACCTGTGAGAATATGTTCAACATCACTAATTAGGGAAATCCTAATTAAAACCACATTAAGAAATCACCTAACACCAGTCAAATGACTAGTATCAGAAAGAAATGAAACAGCAAAGTGTTGGTGAGGATGTGAGAGGAGGTGAGAAAAGGGAACGATTGTGCACTTTCATGGGAATGTAAACTGCTGTAATCACTGTAGAAAACAATATGGGGGCTATCTCCAAAAACTTAAAAATAGAGATATCATGTGATCCAGTAATTCCACCACTGTATACTTATCCAAAGAAGACAAAAACACTAATTTGAAAACCTATATGCGCCCCCATTTCATTCCAGCATTATTTACACACACACAAGAGTGTGTGTGTGTGTACGTACATACATTTCATTATATATATTACTCATTCATAAAAAGAATGTGATCTTTCCATTTCGGACAACATGGATTTGCCTAAAGGGCATCACGCTAAGTAAAATATGTGAGAAGGAAAAAGACAAATACCATATGATCTTATTTACATGTGCAGACTACATAAAACAAAGCTAAACAGACTAAAACACAGAACAAACTGGTGGTTGTCAGAGGGGAGATGAGCGTGTATGCATGGATAAAATAGGTGAATGGGATTAAGAGGTACAAACTTCAAGTTATAAAAGAAGTCACAGAGAGGAAAAGTACAGATAGAGAATATAATTATAATAATGCATGGTAACCACACTTATGATAAACACTGAGTAGTATCCAGAATTGTCCAATCATGTGCACTAGACTATGAAACTCACATAGTATTGTATACCAAATATATTTCAATAAAAATTTATTAAGGTACTATTAATGTCATTTTAATTTTACCCTGTTAATATTCATTTATGCAATATTTTATCAGGACTCTAGTATATCAAATCAGGATTGCATATAAATGAGTATTTATATTTGCAAACTACATTTAATGAGAAGATTATGGAATCTAAATACTTTGAAGACCACTTCCTATGAGTAAATATTCATAAAGGGGCCAGTCAGTTAAGTATCCAACTGTTGATTTGGGCTCAGACCTTGATCTGAGGGTCATGAGACTGAACCCAATGTCAGGCAGCACACTGGGCATGGAGCCTGTTTAAGATTCTCTCTCCTGTTGTCCCTCCCCACTCATGTGCTCTCTCTCACTGTCTCTCTCTAACAACACAAAGGGGTGCCTGGGTGGCAGAGTCAGTTAAGCATCTGCCTTTGGCTCAGGTCATGATCCCTGGGTCCAGGGATTGAGCCCCACATTGGGCTCCCTGCTAAGCAGGAAGCCTGCTTCTCCCTCTCTCTCTGCAGCTCCCCCTACTTGTGCTCTATCCCTTGCTCTCTCTCTGACAAATAAGATCTTTTTAAAAATTCATGATTAATGCTATTTCTCATCTGTAGCCCAATATCAGTTTTTACTAATGTCTATCATAGTAATTATTACATTAATAAATACTGTGGTTATTTCCTTAGATAGCTCTCTTCCTGATTAGACAACGAGTTCTCTGAAAGGAGGGCCTGTGTCTAGTTGGCATTACTGTCCCAAGTTTAGCACGGTGCTAGCAATGTAGAAGATATTTAGTAAATTTTTGATAAATTTCAAAAATAGATAGGAGAAACAAATACAAGAGAATATATACAAAGCTGCTAAAGCATATTTTATTATGAATCCTAGTGGATTGTTTTATAATTTTAAGTGAATTGTCACAAAGTGTTCAGGAAGCTATTGTATAAAATACTAAATTCCATGATTTTACAGAAGCAGCTAACGGCTTATATCTAGGAAAGCTGAAAGCTCCTCAAGACAGCCCCAGAGCTCAGGGATGTGATGTAACTTAGAACAAGCTTTTTTTTGTTGCACCCTCTGTATATTTTGTGGTATCACTTAGAGGCAAGAAATAATTTCTGAGTGTAATTTCTTCTCCCTACATCATTCTAAAAATTGTAGGTAAAATGTAATAGGAAAATATTTATTTTCTTGTCACTTAATATAGCCAGTAGGAATAAAGAATACTGTCTATAAAAATGTTGAAACTATAAGATTCACAAGTAAACTAATGATAGGATTAGGGAAGAGCACTTTAATAAATGTGATTTTGCTGTTTTGACATATTCATGAAAAAAGAACATTGTAATCACTTTATATAATCCTTACATCCAAAGAAACCATGAGTTTTCCTTAAAGTACCTTTTAATATAATGCAGTTATATGAATTATCTAAATTATTTATGCCTACTGTCCGTGCATTTTTCCCTTTTAAAAATAAATGGAAGTTGGTGCACTATTTAGAAATTATTCACAAATTAAAAGTAAGGAAGCTGGTGCATCCCATAACTCCCCCAAGATTATGAAGTCAGCAGAATTGCTTTTGATACAGCATATTTCATTAAGTAATTATTAATGCATAATCACGGTATTGTTAAACACATACTTATTTTGCTTTTCATAAAAAAATTCTTCTAGTATAATTCTAATTGCCTATGAATAGGTGAACCAGAATTTTTACTGTGCTTTTATAAATTTACTGATAATCCACTTTCTTTTAAACAAAGTGTGGATCCATTCATTTTGAATAGTTCAGATGCTTTAACAGAAAGTTTACAGATAACTTGGATAATACTCAATTTTAAGTAGAAGTAATAACTAAATCTTTTCCTTTCAATGAGTATCTCAAATTAGATCAAAATCAGAATTACAGTCACTAATTTTCATTTCCTCTCAAAATATTAAGTTAAAATAACTGCAAATACCATATTTGCCTTGATGGATTATATGTTTGTTATGTGCAGAAGCACATTTAATTATTAAATTCATTTAATTTTTTTATGAACATTGTTTTAATTGTAGATATTTGAAATACCTACACACTCTCCCAAAATTATATTCATATTAGTTGAATCTCTATTTTGTACCTACAATGGGTTAATTGAAGTTTTGTTCATTTTACTGCAATGTCACTAGGAAAAATTGTTTATAAATCTCAGCTTTAAATTCTTTCAGTATAACATACAGCCCTAGGGATGCTGTAAGGATTAATGAGTTTGAAAAGTACATTGACCTTTCTGATGAAACATGCTCTATAAGTACAAAATGCTATCATACTGTGCTCCAAATAAGATGCATTGCAGAAAGTGAAAATATATGTGTGTGTGTGTGTGTGTGTGTGTGTGTGTGTGTGTGTAGATCAGATTAAGGCAGATTGACAGCGCAGACCTATTATATATAGAAACCCTTGTCTCTAGTAAGGTTTTGTCCTACCTTATAAAGTTTGTTCTTGTCCCAAATATCTCTCCTTTGTTTGGCTTTGTTTCTGTGTCTAATGTAAGAATTTAGGTCATTTCTTTTAAAAGTATATACCATTGGGACGCCTGGGTGGCTCAGTTGGTTAAGCAGTTGCCTTCGGCTCAGGTCATGATCCCAGCATCCTGGGATCGAGTCCTACATCGGTCTCCTTGCTCGGCAGGGGGCCTGCTTCTCCCTCTGCCTCTGTCTGCCATTCTGTCTGCCTGTGCTCACTCTCTCTCCCTCTCTCTCTCTGATAAATAAATAAAATCTTTAAAAAAAAATAAAAATATATACCATTAATGTTAGTGTTTTACAGCTGAATTATATATCCTCACTATATTCTTCCCAGCCAGTAAATGAGATTTTAGTTAGTACAACTCGGCTGAGTTTTTTTATTAACCGGTTATGTGCCAGGCATTGAGCTAAATACTAGTCACAGATTATTTTATTCAACTCATTCAACTTATAATAGAAGACAAACTGTACAGTAAGTCGGCCATGGCTGAAGAGTGATATTAACTTTTGAACTCATGATCAGCATAGAAAATGTGGTATAGAGAAACTGGATTTGGCAGCATGAATCCAGCACATTTTTTTTTTCAAATGATGAATTTGAAGCCAACCAGAGCATTTAAATGAATATTCACCTTCCCTGTTCAAATGTTATTTCATGAATCCAGCACATTTTTTTTTCAAATGATGAATTTGAAGCCAACCAGAGCATTTAAATGAATATTCACCTTCCCTGTTCAAATGTTATTTCCTGTGAACAGATTTCTTTTTATTTATCTCCCAAGGATCCTCATTACATTAATGCTAAAAATGAAGGTACAGTAAATAAAGGTGTTGGCATTTTGGATATTGGCAAGAAATCGCATTCTCTATAAATTAGTAAATTAGTTTTACTTATCAATTACAAATTAGTTCTATATATTATTCCACTGAATGATAAGTTAATGTGATACATGAACTTGGTCATTCTGGATATACTTTTGAAAGCTACTTTTTGCAGCTTCAAACTTATAGGTTGGAAATAGATCCTAAGTCTCTGTCTTTACCTCATATTTTAATATTTAGGAAGCTTCAATAACATAAATTGCAAATTAAAGGAACTGCTAAATGCAGTAGTTCTCAAACTCTATCTAAATAAACTTAATGATAGAAAAGAGTGACACTTTCAGGTGAGAGAGTCATATATAACAACCAGAAAACTGCCTATCACACAAAATTTCTTTGAAATCTGTTATTTTAGGAATCATAATTTGCATTCCATTTCATAATATATCATGCATAATTTATTAAAAAGATAAATTTCCCTTAAATTTTGAATTAAAAATATGATACTTCAGGACAACTCACCACATATATATTTTGTAATTCTAAAAGTGTCAGGAAAAGGGACACTTGTCTGGCTCAGTCAGAAGAGCACATGACTCTTGATCTTGGGGTAATGAGTTTGAGGCCAATGTTGGGTGAAGAGATTAGTTAAATAAATAAATAACTTTTTAAAAAAATCATAAGGAATACAGTTGATATCTGAAAAAAAGAGTATTCCAGTTTGAGAACATACCCTTAGTGAAACAGATAATAGAAAAGCTAGCTATAAAACACATTTCAAATAAATGCCACTATACTGACCTCCATTAGCAAATCAATAAAAGAAAACAGAAAAAATTTCAAATGGGCTACCATTTATAATAAAATTACAAAAAAATCATCACACATATATCAAAAGATGGAACATCAATAAAAGTACTGAAATATTAAATCATGGGGTGCCTGGGTGTTTCAGTCATTAAGCATCTGCCTTTGGTTCAGGTAATTATCCCAGGGTCCTGGGATCCAGGGTCTTGGGATCCAGGCCCACATGCAGCTTCCTACTCAGCGGGAAGCCTGCTTTTCCCTCTCCCACTCCCCCTGCTTGTGTTCCCTCTCTTACTGTCTCTCTCTGTCAAATAAATAAATAAAATCTTTTTTAAAAAAAGGAATATTAAATTCAATGTCATTAATTATCCTCATTAAATTATCCTATATTAAATTCAATGTCACAAAATAAAAGAATCCCAAATCAAATTATACTTGTCATTTAAAAAACATGGGGTTGGAGTACTAACTACCTACATAGTCAAAAATTCATGTGTAACTCTTGACTTCCCCAAAACTTAATTACCAATAGCCTGCTGTTGGCCAGAATTCTTACAGAGAACATAAACAATTGATTAAAATATAGTTTGTAGGTAATATTACATACTATATTATAAAGAAAGCTAGAGAAAATAAAATGCCATTAAAATCATCAGAAAGAGAAAATGCACAGGGCAATATACTGTATTTATCAAGAAAAATTCATGTAAAAGTAGGTTTCTACAGTTCGAACTTGTGTAGAGCAAGATCAACTCTGTAATATGAGAAACTCTGACAATGTGATCACTTGCCTTAACTTTCATTTATGTATTTTAATCAGATTGAAGGGACAATTGCTTTGAAGTTAAAAAAGAGGCTGAAAGTAAGATGCCTAGCACAAGAATTGTGTTTTTATTTTTTTTTTTGTGATGTGACCTTTGATCAGTTATTTTAATTTCATTAAGGCTGCATTTTTTCCTATCAGTAAAATGGACTTGATATGTAAGATAAACCATGGAAAATTCTGAGCATAATACCTGATCTACACTGCAACATTAATATTATCTTTTGATATTATGTGATTATATATAATTATGTACACTAACAATTAAGAAATATGTAATTTTTAGAACCACATTCAAATTATTTTATATTTTATGGTAAGTTTTATTGTACTTATTTAAGGAATAATTATATGGTGTTTACTCTAAGCTGTCTGAATATTTCAAGACTTCATGAGCACAAAGTTTTAGTATATATTTAGACATTTTTCTTAAAACTTCTAGAAATGATGGAGCCTCATAGAAAACTGGAAATTCATCATGTGAAAAGTCAAAACATAACCATTTCTGCAGTATACTCCACACACAGATCTTTCTTTCTTTCTTTCTTTCTTTCTTTCTTTCTTTCTTTCTTTCTTTCTTTCTTTCTTTCAATATGCCATGATGACTCCATGCTAGGCCTCTTAGTTATTGCTTACAGTATCTTGAACATCCACTCACAGATCTTTCAATTTGAAAAACTGGTTCATTTTTGTCATATAGGTAGCAATACAAGTGCACTTCCTACTAGAGGCAGACTCTGAATAAATAAAAGGAAACAAACCAGCTACCCTCTTTTTCTCTAATAGCCCCAAATTATCACTCTATATAATGGTCTTATTAATTGCTTAATTAGTTGATTATCTATTTTCACTCACAAGAGTAAGGTCCTTCAATATAATGGCAGTGTATTTCTTGTCCTTTCATACATTTGAAAACATCTTTTGAATTAAATAATTCAATCTAGATGAAATGGACTAATTCCTTGAAAGATACAATCTGCTACAACACACACACAAAGAAATAGACAATATGAATAGGCCTATATATTACAGAAATTTAATCAATAATGAATAACATTCCAAAAGAGAATATCATACTCATATAAATTCAGTGATGAATTCCACTAGGTATTTAGAGAAGACATTATACCACTTCTCTACCATGAACTTTCAGAGCATAGAAACAGAAGGACTACTTCCTCATTCTATGAGATCAACATTGCTCTAATCAAAATGAGACAGTGACATTACAGGAAAATAAAAACCCTGTATATCAATATCTCTCACAAACAAAAATGCAAAAATTTGCAATTATTAACAAATCAAATCCAAAAACATACAAAAAGAAAAAAAGAATTACACACTATGACCAAATGGGATTATCTCAGGTGTGGAAGGCTGGTTCAATATTAGGAAGACCAATTAGTGTAATCCATCATATCCACAGACTAAAGAAGAAAAATCTCATGAACATATTGATAGGTGCAGAAAAATCATTTGATAAACTCCCAACCCATTCCTGATAAAAACTCTCAGCAAACAGAGGGGACATCCTCAATTTGATTTTTGAAATCTATATTAAAAGAAAAAAAAAAACTATAGCTAACATCATACTTATTAGTGAGAAACTTGGAGGTTTCCTGCAAAATAAAGATGTCTTTTCCTCACCACTACTTTTCAACATGTACTGGAAGTCCTAGCTAAGTCAATAACACATGAAAAGCTAAAGTATACCAATCGTGAGGAATAAAACTTACTCAGGTCATCTTGTTTGCAGATGACATGATCATGTATATAGAACATTTTTAAAAAGTCAACCTCTCCAGAACTAAAAAGCAATTATAGCAAGGTAGTAAGATATAAGATAAATTACAAAATTCAATCACTTTCCTATATATCAGCAACAAATATGTGGAATTTGAAATTAAAAATACATTGTCATTTACATTAGCACCCCCAAAATAAAATACTTAGGTACAGATCTAACAAAATATATCTAGGATCTATAGAAGAAAATAAGGGAATTTTGATAAAAGGTAACAAATAAAAGCTAAGCATAGGGAGAGATATCCCACATTCATTATTGGAAAGATTCGAGATTGTCAAGACATAAGTTATTCCCAAACTGATCTATAGATTGAATGGAATCCCAGTTAAAATCTCAGTAGGTTATTTTATGAATATCAACAAGCTGATAATAATGTTTATGTAGAGAGGCAAAGACCCATAATAGCTAACTCAATACTGAAAGTGAAAAACAAAGTTAAGGACTAACACCACCCAAATTCAAGACTTACCATAAAGCTACATTAATCAACAGAATATACAACTAGATTTAATGGAACTGAATAGAGATCTCAGAAACAAACCTACATAAATATGGTCAACTGATTGTTGACAAAGGAGCAGAGACAATACAATGGAGCAAAGATGATCTTTTCAACAAATGGTGCCAGAACAACTATGCAATAAGATCTTTACCCTTCAAAAATTAACTCAAAATATAAATATATATTATATATATATATATTTATTTATATATTTATATATATTTATTTATATATAATCTAAATATAAAATGAAAATCCATAAAATTACTAGAAAATAAGGAGATTAACTAGCTAACCTTTAATATAGCAATGATTTTTTTAGCACCAACTCCAATAGCACATTCCATGAAAGAAACAATAAACTGGCCTTCACTAAAATTAAAAACTTGTCTATGAAAGTCAATGCCAAGGGAATGAGAAGACAAGCCACCGACTAGGAGTATATATTGTAAAAAATACATCTGATAAAGGACTGTTGTCCAAAATATACAAAAAAATCTTAAAACTCCATCATAAGAAAACAACTGTATTATAAAATGGGACAAAGACCTTAATAGATACCTTACCAAAAAAGATAGACAGATGGCAAATGGCAAGTAAATATATGAAAAGATGTTCAACATATCATTAGAGAATTGCAGACTAAAACAATGAGACACCAGTGTGCCTAGGTGGCTCAGTCATTTAAGCAGTCGATTCTTGACTTGGCTCAGGTCATCCTGGGATCAAGTCCCAAGTCAGGCTCTATGCTCAGTGTGAAGTCTGCTTGAGATTCTCCCTCTCTCTCTGCCACACCGCCCCCACTCATACACGAACTCTCTCTCTCTCTCTCTCCCTCTCTTTCCCCCCTTTCTCTTTTTCTCTTTAAAAAAACCAAATATGATCTTTTAAAAAAATGAGACACCATTGCACACCTACTAGAATGGCAAGAATCCAAAGCACTTACACACCAAATTCTAGCGAGAATATGGAGTAGTAGGAGCTCTCATTCATTGCTGGAGGAAATACAAAATTGTACAGTCACCTGAGAAAATATTTTGGAAGTTTATTGTAAAACTAAACCAACTCATACTGTATAATTCAGCAATCACAGTCATTATTTACCCAAATTTTCTGAAAACTTACAAGCATCTATGTGCAAGTTTTTGTGTGGTTGTAACAGCTTTCTTTATAAATTCCCAGACTTAGAAGCAACCAAGATGTCCTTCAGTGGGCAAATGGATAAATAAACTGTATTACACCCAGACAATAGGATATTATTCAGCTCTGAAAACAAATGAGCTATCAAGCCATAAAAAAATAGAGGAAACTTACATGCATTTTAGTAATGAATTAAACCAACTGTAAAGACTATGTGCTGTTTCAACTATATGACATTCTGGAGAAGGCAAATCTTTGGAGATGACAAAAGGATCAGTGGTTGTGAGGTGTTGAGGGGGACAAGGATGGATAAAGAGGCAGAATACAGAAATATTTTGAACAGTGAAACTATTCTGTATGATACAACCATGAACACATGTTTTTATATACTCATTGTATATAGAATGTACAACACAAAGAATGAACCCCAATATAAATGGAAAGGTAATAATCATAATGTGTCAATATATATTGAGGAGTGATAATGATGTATCAATATATATTCACATATAATACAAATGTACTGGTGTGGTGCAGATGTTCATAGTGGGGAGGTTGTACATATGGATACAAGAGTACATGGGAAATCTGCAGTTTCCATGAAATTTCGCTGTGAACATAAAATTTCCCTAAAAGATAAAGTTTATTAAATTTGTAAAATGAAAACCCTAGAAATTTATGAACTCTTTTTAAAATGTTCTTACCTATGTTCCATCACATATAGATAAAAAATATATGAGCCATTAGCTATTTCCTTATATCTGATCACATCAGGGTAAACTTAAAGTTTTTTACAAAACTAATTTGTGAATAGTTTTAAATAATCAGGACTTTAAAGAACAGCCAAACAATTCACTCAGCTGTGTATTAACTAATCTTTAATGTTAGGATGGGTAATTTAGTAAAATGAGAGAAATATGCTAAGTAGAGAAAAGGAGATAAAGAGGTAGATGATAGATACATAGATGACAGATGATAGATGATAGATAACAGGTATCAGTGCTTACGATTAATTTACAAAATTCAGTAAATATTTATCTGAGAAAAAAAGAACCAGATATCATATACAATTATTCAATTCTGTCATAAGTTCCTGGTGAGTCTGATCCATCCTTATATCTTATATAAGGATATATATCTTATTATATCTTATATACCACCTTCTCTAGGTGGTAATGCAGTAATTTACTAACACTGCTATAGATACAAATTCATCATTTATCGAGCCCTATCTTATATAGGATATTTGAAATAAATTTTATCTTCAATTCAGTCACAGACCAATATATTAAAAATCCTTTTTAAGATAAAAAATATATATGAAAAAACAATAAAATATTGAAGAGACATAATTTTGGAATATTTGGTAGCAGAAAGAAACAGGTAAAGGATACAAGTATAAGGTACTTAAAGAAAAAATAACATTTCCGTGATAGAGTAAAGGTTTATATTAAAATATTTCAGAAAAACCCTGTTTGATAGCAAGCTAATCTGGAAGCACAAACTATTACAGAACACAAATTTTATATATATATGTGTGTGTGTGTGTGTATATATATACATACACATATGTATGTATATATATACACACACACACACATATATATAAGCATAAGCATCTAAATGCAGAATTCTTGATGGCATGAAATAAATAAAAATATGAACAAGGTAAGGAGTTTCTACTAGAGATAAAGAGGTGAAACTATCATAGAAAAAAATAACTGGAAAAATTGGATTGCTCATGCTAGAAAAGGAAGAAGTGAAAATATTTAATCCTATACATATAAGCTAAACTGACAGGACCTAATGGTGAACAGCCATTTTTCAGTTATGTTGACAGAATAAGAGCAAATGAGCTTAAGCTTCTCTATGAAGAGTTCGGAAATAAGAAAGACTGTCATGACAGTAAAGGATTTTTTTTTTTAAGTATTAGACTACACTAAGAATTTAGAATATATATGTGTGTGTTTATATATATGTAATGTATATTTACATTATAAATATAAATTAATATATAAATATATAAAATATAAATAGAATTCATATTATTTATAAATAATATAAATATTAAATATATATTATGTATTTGGGTAAGGAGGTGTGTGCAGTAGGGGAAGGGGGAACAGGAAGTGAAGAAATGGAGCAGTCCTGCTGTGTGCAGCAGGTGTACCCCTCCATGTCTGTGGTCTTGAACTTTCAATAGCATCTATTGCTTTTCCTAACCCTGAAAGACAGTGAGGACCTCCTAACCTCTCCCAGTAGTAATGGTCTTTACTACTGTCACTGCTGTTGGTTTTCTTTTAGTACTTTTTCTTGGAGAAAGTATTTTACTTTTAAATGCTTAAGAACAAACTGTTCCATGACTAGTATTTAAAAATGTGAAAAGCTGATGATGCACGCAATTTAAGAAACACTTCTTTTCCAGTCATCTGAAAAATTGAGAAGAACATGTGCTTTTTCTCTTTTAATGATTCTAAGCCTAAAATTAAGATTCAAGTTAATTTAGTTTGGACTGTCTTTGAAGTTGATCTGTGCTTCTTGCTCATTTCTCATACACGTAGATGCCACTTACAAAGGTAGATTTCCCTTATTAGCATAAACACCATGATTTAAACATTCACTTCATATAATTATGTTTTCTACTGATTAAATAGTGGCTGTACCAATTAATATGGCCAATGCAAAACTATTCAGCTTCTTTAAAGATAGCTGGTGTTAAACCTAATCAATGTTTATCCAAATAAAATCAATTCAGCTAAACATAATAGCACTGTAAATTAATCCTTACTCTCAAGCTTAAATTCAACAAGAACAATTAAAGAACAGAACCAGAGGATACCCTATTTTATTTCATTTCATGGGATGGAATAACACTAAAATATTGCCTAAGAATTTCTTGGTAGGATGAGTACAATAAAAAATTACTACAGCTTTAAGCAGGAAAAACATACTTGATTCCCATATGAGTTTACTGCCTATTGCTATAAGATTTAGAGTTTTATGATGCATTTTTCCTTTAAGTGATTATTTAGCAAAAATTAAAATTTATTTTCCACATTTTATATGATAGCAGATTATCACTAAAGAAAATTCTGTAAAAAATTCTGGTGTTAGATAGTTTTGCTAAATATATATTACTGTAAAGGCTTCTAAAAATATAGTTAGAAGTTTTTCTTAAGCATCAGGCACAATCAGGTTTTAAAAGTTTTATACCATTTATGTGGCTGTATTATTGTGTGACACACTGCCTCACATTTATTTTAAAAATTGTTCAAAATGCTACATTTTTTTAAACTTTCATTACAACTCAACTCACATGAAAATTTGGACATCTACAGTAGGCAACTACATTGAGCTAAGTACCTCTTTTTTTCTAGTTCTATCATCTATGTCATATTGATCCAGTAAAATATGTTAATACTACACAATAATGTATAGTGGTTAAAAGCAGGAAGTCATGCTGCTGCAGTTTAAATCACACTCACTGTATCATTTACCAGCTGTGTGATCTTGGGAAAGTCACTCAACCTCTGTAAGTCTCACTTCCTTCATCTTTAAGGGGGATAATAATAGTACCTACTCCTTAGGTCTGCTGTAAGTTAATATGCTCAAGCCTTTTAATGCAATGCCTGACAGCTAATAAACAAACAGTAACTATTCTTCTTAGTGCTATACCTATTAACATATACAGTACTCAAATGGAAGATAAACACATAAAAAAAATTGGAAACATCACCAGGTGTAGACATAATGGGGCTTTAAAAGTAAAATCCCACTAGCACCATGGATTCCAATGATCAAAAACTTTATTCATTGTACTTGAGTCCAGAAGGAAATAGATGCAACACTCATATTAGTATGATTTAGGAAAGATTGTCATAGGACTCTTTATATGGGCAAACATGGAACTAAAAGGGAAGGTGCAGAACTCCAGCATTACTTACAACAGGGCCCCTTTAACATTCCTTGTGGAGAAGGAAGTGAGCAATTACTGGAATCAGATGAAAAAAAGAATTTCGTTGATAGAGCTACATGACTGAAGGAACTGAGACCTTTGGTCAAGGGAAATAGCCAGGTTGCTGAGTCTCTGCAGATTGGGCACCAGGGAAATAAATATTTCAAAATTGCTCTCCTTGCCCCCTCAAATCTCCTGCCCTTGATCCTCTTAGAGAAAATCAACTGGAAGCCAGAGGGTAAGGAAACCCAGAGATAAATCAATACAGGTCAAAATCCTAGGGCACAGAGCAGAGTGGACAAAGGTGGTGATTAGATATAGAATTCAACCCGATAAAATGCAACCTCCTGTCTGCCTGTCATCTAGCTATTTACTGATTACCAAATGTTGAATTTTGGATAGGTAAACACAACATAAATACAAATTTAACTTCTAGAGATTATGAATGCATGTACTGTCATGTATTAAAATATTTCTAGTCAAAAAATACTGCATAGATTCAAAAGTTGCCAGAACATTTGCTTAGTCAAATAGTATAGTTTGTTTCACACATAAGTAGGCATAAATTTCCCATGGAATTGTTCTTACAATCATTGATTTCTTTTCAATATGAAATCTTCACTAACCTCCGCTATTATGTCTTTAATTTCCCAAGTCTTTTATATTAAAAAAAAAATGTTATCATCTTGAAAACTTAAATGTTCCTGGAAAATACACTTCACACTGGTATGAATTAGTAAGTCAGACTGTGAATAGAAGAAAGAACAAGAAAGTTGATTTGTGAAGGGACAAGAGAAATTGGAATGCAAGGATATTCACTAATTTCTTTGGCCTTTCATTCATAATTTTACGTACTGATTGGGCAAATTTTTATTGAACTTCTACTATCAATGTGCAAAGCAATTCAGTATATCAATGAAGTATTTTATATATTCTACTTAGTCTTAAGGATGTTAAAATCTAATAGGAAAGAAATGTCATTCATTTATAAGAGGTTAAATTATTACAGCTAAGAAATAATATAAGGGAATAGTATGTTGGCAAATAATCTAATGATAGTAACATTTGTAACAACAGCAAAAGCAGCAACACTTGTACCATGTTTATATTTTCTATGTATTAATTAATTTATTCCTCATAGCAACCCCATATGATATTACTGCTATTATTTCCAGTTTTGATCAGTAAATATAGAGCATAAAGATTTTCCATTAGTTGCCCATGGAGATAAAACTAATAAATGTCACAGTTGAGTTTCATATTCATATAAACTGACTATAAAGGACTATACAACAGAGACTGTCAGGAAGACACTGGGAAAGTAAAATTTAGATGGATCTTTAAAACTTTATAATTTAGATAGAGAAGGAAGAGAACAAAAGGAATTTAATGAGATGAATCAATGTAAGCAAAATAATAAAAATGTATGTAGCTAATTTAAGTGAGTACACCTATTTGGGAAAAGTATGAATTGGCAAACAGTGGTGGCTAATGAAAATATATTTCAAATTTAAATAGGCTTTGGAAAAGTGATTAGGTGTAGACTGAGGTTGCCTTGAATGGAATACCAGCGCTAAATTTGTTTTAAATCCTGAAGATAACATACAATCACTGGAGATTTTTGAGGAAATCATTTTATGTGGAACAATGTCTCCAGACATAAATGATTTACATAATATCTATTTGTAATTATTTTTTCAGCTTGGTTTAGATATACTCCTTGCAGCGCATAGAGAAAGAAACGGCATATCTTACCGAGAACACTTCTAATATTCTAACGGCACAATAAAAACAAAACAAGTTATAACTGAAACCATATGAATGAGTAATGTTTATTAATTCATCTTATTTTAGTCACCTAAAGATTATTATTGGGGAATTGTAGGGATAATGGGCTTATGGAGAGGCTTGTGATGATTTCTTCATCCTTCTCTGATATACAAGCAGAATTCAACCTCATTAAATCAAACAAAAGGGCCTTTCAAATTCAAGTGCTCAGCAATTTATTCTGAAGTCACTGCAATTTTTATATTCGATTATTTGACTTATCTTGGCTTATACCAATAATCACAGCCAGCCTTCAGCAAAAATTGAGAGAAAGAGCAATTTGTCTTCTAAACCTATTCTCATTCACTTTCCTTGCTCTCTTTCCACCCATATTTCAACTACCTAAATCCACATCCCCACTCCATCCCCATTTTCATCCTTATGAGAGAGGTTATAGAAGAAACTCCAACACACCTCACAAAATTAGATAAAATGCAACTCCAAAGCTCTTTCCAGAGTACCTGAAATTTTATAATCATATGACAAGTTATGGCTTATTTTATACTGTAGAGATTGACACTCTAGTAAGTGTCAAATGTGAAGGAATTTGCTTAACTCAACCATATTATGCATATTTTAAACCTTCTGTCACTAAAATTAAGTGAAAAGCTGAAATAATTCTGTAATAAATCATCTAAGTAATTACTATGAAAAAAGAGAAGTGAGGTAGAATTAATTATTGAGCTCTCTGGTATATGTTAATTAATTTTATAAATAATAACATTATCTGTACATTTACCTGAACACATTTAAATGCATTAGTCTTTCTGTTCCCAGCACCTAACATATAGCATATAATAGGCAGATGATAATGATTCTTGAATGAGTGAATGATGAAAATCAACATTGCAAAGATTAGCTGGGAAAAGAAGGAATTAAGATAATGATCACATCTGAATTTCAACGTGTTGGTTCAAAAAGTGAATTTTAATGCATATTTCCTTTTAACAGTCACCAAAGCTTTCATATTTATCAATAATATCTCTATGAGATAGTTCCACAATGGAAATATAAATATAATTACTTTGTTCCTCTTGAAAAGAGTAACTTTTAATGGAAAATATGCTAACCATAAAAATGTCCACTGATTATACAGATTTTTGCTTTGCAAATTACTTTGTCTTTTTTTAACTCTATTTTCTTACTCCTAATCTAAAACTATTACAGTTAGCTTAAGTGTATGTCATAATTATCTAATGATAGCACAGATGAGTTAATAATCAAGGAGATTTGTTCTCTTATATAGTAACTACTCATATATTTATAGCTAGATGAATACTTCCAAAGCATTAGAGAATCACAGTTATCCCTTTAAATGGGATTTTAATCTCTCATCTTCTATTTGATGTTTGAAATGAACCTAAAATTCTACTAAAATTCTACTGTTAAAGACAGTTAGAAAACAGTAGTTGAAATCTTCATTTTATAATTTATTACTGCAGATAAAAATTCAAAATTCCTTTCCAGTATGAAGCTCAGTGATCTCTCCAGTAATTACCTGAGCTTTCAATTAAACTTTATAAATAACTGAAAATTTTAAGTTTCTTGACTTTTGTCTTGAATTTCTCAAGTCTGTTTAAGAACAATAGTTATATCATAGTGAGGAGAAGTTCTGATTGGCTGTTACATGTTAATGATTTAGGAAATTTTAGAAATAAATAATTTCTTAAGTAATTACTATAGCACAATCTTTTACATCATGAGATCCAGGGTAAGTGAGAGAGTGTAGGGAAATAGGAAAATAAGGAATTAGGGGGAAAACCGGTAATAAGTGAGTATTTAATGCTTTAAATAAATTTTAAAACTAAATATATATTCTAATAACTTTAAGGGAAATCAGGGGAAAGTATTGATTGCTCTGAAGATTTGATTAAACCATCACAGCCAAATCTTTTAACTCATGCCTTTTATATGTTTCATTCATTTGGAATAAATTGTGTTCTACTTTGTAACACCTCTCATGCTTTGGTACTGGTAATTTTAACTTATTTCTATACTATATTATAAACTCTATGAAACACATGCTTATTAGATGACTTTGATATAAGAATAAAGAAATTAGAATAACCAATTTTTATTACACTTCTGACATCTATTTTAAATGTTTTCTCCTTTTCATTGACTATTGACTTTCTAAATCTTTAGTAAGTTTTGCTATAATATTCTTGCATGTTCTTATACTTTTCTATTTTACTTAACCCTTGAACACCAAAAACAAGTAAAATGAACTCACTGCAAATTATAAGAGAGACTACTTCCATATAGCTAATAAAATCTCCAAATACTATATTCCTATCACAAGCTTGGGATATTTTAGGCAAAGAGAAAAGGAACATATTTTATATGGTGCTTACTATCAGTCTGAAAAGAGAGAGTAATTTTCTAATTATTAACCTTTAATATATACATTAATTGTATATATAATTATATGTAATGTATAATTATATACATTTAAACAATGTATGTAATTAAATAGGTTCACTATTTTTAAATTCCAGCAGAATTTCTTTGATTTTATATTTCTTATTAGAATAAAATTTGTCAATGCCTTAGCCTAATTATTATTTACATAATTAAGTTGGAACTGTTTTAGTCATCTTTTTAACATTTGCATGGCCTCATAAGCTACCTGGTACATCTTTAATAAAGAGCTCTCAAATTTTTATTGAAAGAGAATTTTGAGAAAATTACAAGGTTCTATATAGCAGAGTACATTTCTTTACCTTTTTTTTCCTTGCTAGGCACATAGTTGTAAAAGACAATAATCTAGAAATTAGAAAAATAATTGTAATGGCTCCACATCTAACAATTAGCATGTCTAGGAATTTAATAATGAATATTTATATAATCTTAATTTTTTAGTAATTCCCTTTTTAATATTACAACTTATCTGATATGAGAAATACTAAAATCAAATTATATACAAGAAATAGGTAAAAGACATTGAATAACTCCAAGCTAATTTCATTTTATCTTTATTAAAGGATAAGACTTAGCATGGAAATAGCTATTACTTTGAGTTACACATTACTTTGAATAAATTCATTAAAGTGATTTTTAAAGAACTATCTCTTGGTAAAATGGTAAGTTTTCCTGTCATTAGTAGAAAACAGGAAATATAATTTCAAAGTGTAAATAAATGGACAACCTACATATTTGTTAAAATAAAGCCTAATAAAATGTGATTATAACAAACAGTGCGAAGTATAGAAAAGCTGAACATACATGACGAAAGCCAAGAAGACAGATATCATCAGTGGTGTCCTTACAAGATGGACAAGTGGCTTGTTTAGTCATTGTTACTCTTTTGTTGTTTACAATAACATAACAAGTTTGGAATAACTTTTTTTTAAAGACTTATTTATTTTAGGAAGAAAGCAAGTATCCTTGTGTGTATATGTGGGGGAGGGACACAGGGAGGGAATCTTCAAGCAGACTTGCCACCGAGCAGAACTGGAGGTGGGGCTCATATTCATAACCCATGAGATCATGACCTGAGCTGAAATCAAGAATCTGATGCTAAAGCCACCCTGGCACTTCTGGAATGGGAATAACTTTTAATAATTATCTATAAAATCTTAAATTAAGCCTAAATTATCAGGTTAAAGCTAAAAGTTATCTCAATTTCAATAACTTTAATAAATTAATCATAGCATTCATACATTATATAAATATAATCTAAGTATTATTAGTTAAAAATTAGGATAACATATTTATTATTGTTTGTATGTAATTTAATATATGCTTTTAGTAAAAGCATGTGTTTTTAATAAAAGAACATACCCTTTTGGTGAGACTCAAGGCACTTTTATTGATCATTTTCCTTTTCATTACCATTGTGAGATAAGTTGATTCAGTGATTCATTTGAATTAAGAATAATATTCAAGTATAATATATCTATAGTTTCTTAAAAGGCATTTTATTCTTTAGATGCTTTTCACTTCTGATTAATTTACAATATTAGGCAGATATGGAAATAGTTTATAATAAGAGGAAACACTCCTGGGATATGAAATTGCTTCAGAGAGGAAATATAATATGGATTCAGAAAGAAAATACATTCCCTGGGTTGGACCTCTTATGTGAATTCTAGTAAATATCTACAACCTGTTCTGTCAATACTAATGATCAGAACATGTATCAGAGATGCAATATAAAGGAGAGAACACATTCAGACAAAAATCTATTAACTTTGGGGGGGACAAAATGGCGGGGAAGTAGGAGGAGGCACCTTTTCAACCTGTACCCTAAAGTGAGCTGATTACCTACCAAAGAACTCCGATCACCCATGAAACCAGCCTGAGATCAGAATTATACACATCTGGATCTCTACAAGGGCAGAAGATGCCAGTGGGCAGGTAAAGCAGAGTGGGAAAGGCGGACTGATATCGGAAGATAAACAAAAGGGGGAGGGAGCCACCAGAGCTGACTGGTTGGAAAGTAATACCCCTAATACGAGCGAGAGTGCCCTGCATCTGGGGACCAGCATTAACTTGGAGACTGGTTGAAAGCACTCCAAAAGAGCAAAAGATCAAGGGGGGGAAATTGTGGGAATCGGGGCAGCTAGGGACAGAGAATTAAGTCCCCGGTCCCAGGACAGCCTCCCCTGGTGCTGAGACAGAGAGAGTGCGGCGGAGAAACCAGGTCTTGGTCCCTGAGCCACCAGCACACCCGAGATTGCGTGGGTTCTGGCCCCTGTGAGGGGATGGGAGCCACGCCAGACGGCAGAACGCGAGAGCCCTGATACAGAACCTGAGAAGCACGTGCCCCTCATCCTCCCCTGAGAGAGGTACAAAGGCCCAGCTGGCGCTCTTTGACACGCGCTATTGTTTCAGAGCTTAAGACACGTGTCCCAAACTCTCCCCTGAGAGAAGTGCACGAAGGCGGCCCAGGCTGGTGCTTTCGGACCTGCACCCCGTTCTCAGAGCCTGAGATGCGCGCGCGACCCACAGCCTCCCCTGAAAAAGGTGCATGCAAGCCTGGCGCTCTTAGACCCAGAAAGACCAGACACTCCCAGCCCAGGCCAGCGGGAAAATCTCAGTGTGTGATCCATGTTTGGAACCTCTCTGGTGGTCTGGAGCTGCCCAAACAGCTGCCGCTGCTTTGGTTTTGGGTACAAGCAGAAGATCCTGTGTCCCCAGGGACCTCGACTCAGAACCTACTCTGCCAGCGGCCAAGGGGGCATTTATATGGGCTCTGCAACACCCACAGAAGAACAGACTGAGGCTTCTCTCTGAGAGGGAGGTCAGGGTACAGTTTGCTTTCCTCTAAACCTACAAAAACCATCAAAAGCTGTCACAGCGAGAGGAAAAAAAAAAAAAGGTGAACAAACATAAAAACCTCCAGAGAACAAAAGCCTGAAAAAACTGGTTTCCTCAGAGCCCACCCCCTTAAAGGGGACTGGAGGACTTAACTCAGGGAACATCATTGACTGAAAACCCATGTGGCAGGCCCTTCCCCCAGAAAACCAACCAGGAAAGAAAAAAAAAAAAAAAAAAGACTACAAAAGAACCACCACCACTACTTCATAGGACAACTTTTATTTTTAATTTGTTCCCACTATTCTGGCTCATTTTTTTTTTAGATAGATAATTTTTTAACCTATTTACCATCACAGCGAGCTGTCCAGTACATCAAATTCCATAATAAACTTCTAACCTGAACTTTTTGATACATACACCTGTGTTTTTCTTTTGCATTTCTATTTTTTAAATTTCTTTTTTTAATTTTAGTTTAGTTTAGTCTAGTTTATTCCTTTTTTATTTTTATTTTTTAATATTCATATAGATTTAAACTTCAAAGTAACCCCCTTTCCCCAATAAATACTACCCCTATAGGTAAGCCAATTTTTAATCCCTCTTTAGCCTAGGAAAGTTGAGTCCTTTAACAAAGATATCAAGATACATCCAGGAAGAATCAAAACAATCTTCCTCGCCCACACAGAGAATTTATAACCACTCTCCCATCTTTTTCTTCCACCAGTGTTTCTGTGTTTTTGTGTTTGTCCTGATAGTATATAAATCTTACACTTGGGGTTCTTTTCAACAAGGTTCTTCCTTTATTTGCATATATATATTTTTTTCTCTTGTTATATACTTTTATCAGTCTTTTTGTTTGTCTGTTTTTGTTTGTATACCTCATAAATCTTACCTTGGGGCCCATTTGGGCTGAACCTTCTCTTTCATCTTCCCTTTCTTTCCTGTCTCTCTCTCTCTCTCTCTCTCTCTCTCTCTTTTTTCTTTTCTTTTTTTCTCTCATTTGGGTGGGGAATCCTGATTACTCAGAAGTGTTCCAGGGTGCACCCAGACAGCACCACAGTCGATACAACCAGCTACATCTGTTCAGTCATCTCTCACCAAAATGACTAGGAGGAGGAATGCCCAACAGAAGAAAAATACAGAGGATGGACCTTCTGCAACAGAGCTAATGGCTATCAACATAGACAATATGTTGGAAAGAGAATTCAGGCTAACAATTATCCAGGCAATAGCTAGGTTGGAGAAAGCCATGGATAACCAAATGGAATTGATTAGGGCCGAGCTGAAAGCGAGCAGACAGGATGCTCACAATGTTAGGGCAGAGCTAAAAGCTACCAGGGCTGAGGTTCACAATGCTCTCAATGAGTTCCAATCTAATCTAAATTCTCTCAAAGCGAGGGTAACTGAGACAGAAGATAGAATTAGTGATCTGGAGGACAAACAGATAGAGAGAAAGGATCAAGAGGAAGCCTGGAACAAACAACTTAGAAACCATGAAAACAGAATCAGGGAAATAAATGATGCCATGAAATGTTCCAATGTCAGAATTATTGGAATCCCTGAAGGGGAGGAGAAAGGAAGTCTAGAAGATACAGTGGAACAAGTTCTTCAGGAAAATTTTCCCAATCTCGCGAATGGAACCAGCGTTCATGTACTAGAGGCTGAACAGTCTCCACCCAAGATTATAGATTCCAGAAAAACATCAAGGCACCTGATAGTCAAATTGAGGAATCATAATTGTAGATATAATCTCTTGAAAGCCGCTAGGACAAAGAGACTCCTTACTTACAGAGGAAAGCCCATCAGAATAACGTCAGACCTATCCATACAGACCTGGTAAGCCAGAAAGGGCTGGCAAGATATATTCAGGGCACTAAATGAGAAGAACATGCAGCCATGAATACTTTATCCAGCAAGACTGACATTCAAAATGGATGGAGAGATAAAGAGTTTCCAAGACTGGCAAGGCTTAAAAGACTATGCAACCACCAAGCCAACACTGCAGGAAATATTAAGGGGGGTTCTATAAGAGAGGAAAAATCTTAAGAATAGCATTGAACAGAAATATAGAGACAATCTACAGAAAGAAAGACTTCAAAGGTAACACGATGTCAATAAAAACGTATCTATCAATAATCAATCTCAATGTGAATGGCATAAATGCACCCATAAAATGGCACAGGGTTGCAGATTGGATAAAACGACAGGAACCATCCATATGTTGTCTACAAGAGACCCATTTCGAACCTAAAGATACACCCAGACTCAAAGTGAAGGGATGGAGAAGCATCTTTCATGCCAATGGGCCTCAAAAGAAGGCTGGAGTAGTGATTCTCATATCAGATAAATTAGATTTTAAACTAAGGACTGCAGTCAGAGATACAGAAGGACACTACATAATTCTTCAAGGGACTATCCACCAAGATGATCTAACAATTGTAAATATCTATGCCCCCAATATGGGAGCAGCCAATTACATAAAAAAACTGTTAATTAAGATAAAGAGTCATATTGATATGAATACATTATTAGTAGGAGATCTTAACATGCCTCTCTCAGAAATAGATCATCGAAGCAGAAAATCAATAAAGAAACAAGAGCATTGAATGACACATTGGACCAGATGGACCTCATAAATATATACAGAACATTCCACCCTAAAACAATAGAATACTCATTCTTCTCAAGTGCACATGGAAGCTTCTCAAGAATAGACCACATACTGGGTCACAAATCAGGACTCAACTGATACCAAAAGACTGAGATTATTCCCTGCATATTCTCAGATCACAATGCTTTGAAACTGGAGCTCAATCACAAGGAAAAGTTCAGAAGGAACTCAAACACCTGGAAGCTAAAGACCACCTTGCTTAAGAATGCTTGGATCAACCAGGAGATCAAAGAAGAACTTAAACAATTCATGGAAACCAATGAGAATGAAGACACTTCGGTCCAAAACCTATGGGATACAGCAAAGGCGGTCCTAAGGGGGAAATACATAGCCATCCAAGCCTCCCTCAAAAAAATTGAAAATCCAGAACAAAGCAGCTGTCTCTACACCTTAAAGAACTGGAGAATCAACAACAAATCAAACCAACTCCACACATAAGAAGGGAAATAATCAAGATTAGAGCTTAGATCAATGAGGTAGAAACCAGAGATACAGTAGAACGTATCAATGAAACTAGAAGCTGGTTTTTTGAAAGAATCAATAAGATCAATAAACCATTGGCCACACTAATCCAAAAGAAAAGAGAGAAAGCCCAAATTAATGAAATTATGAGTGAAAAGGGAGACATCACAACTAACACCAAGGAAGTAGAAACAATCATCAGAAGTTATTATCAACAGTTATATGCCAATAAGCTAAGCAACCTAGATGAAATGGATGCACTCCTGCAAAACTGTAAACTCCCAAAATTGAACCAGGAAGAAATTGACAACCGAAATAGACCGATATCTAGTAACGAGATTGAAGCAGTGATCAAAAACCTCCCAAAAAACAAGAGCCCTGGACCTGACGGATTCCCTGGGGAATTCTACCAAACTTTCAAAGAAAAAATAACACCTATTCTCCTGAAGCTGTTTCAAAAAACTGAAGCAGAAGGAAAACTTCCAGACTCTTTCTATGAAGCCAGCATTACCCTGATCCCCAAACCAGGCAAAGACCCTACCAAAATGGAGAATTTCAGACCAATATCACTGATGAATATGGATGCTAAGATTCTCAACAAGATCCTAGCAAACAGGATCCAACAGCACATTAAAAAGATTATCCACCATGACCAGGTGGGATTCATTCCTGGGCTACAAGGATGGTTCAACATTTGCAAATCAATCAATGTGATAGAACAAATTAATAAGAAAAGAGAGAAGAACCACATGGTCCTCTCAATTGATGTAGAAAAAGCATTTGACAAAATCCAGCATCCGTTCCTGATTAAAACGCTTCAAAGTATAGGGATAGAGGGAACATTCCTCAACTTCATCAAATCTATCTATGAAAAACCCACAGCAAATATCATCCTCAATGGGAAAAAGCTTGTAGCCTTCCCGTTGAGATCAGGAACATGACAAGGATGCCCACTCTCACCACTCTTGTTCAACATAGTATTAGAAGTCCTAGCAACAGCAATCAGACAACAAAGAGAAATAAAAGGTATCCAAATTGGCAATGATGAAGTCAAACACTCTCTCTTCGCAGATGACATGATTCTTTATATGGAAAACCCAAAAGACTCCACTCCCAAACTACTAGAACTCATACAGTAATTCAGTAACGTGGCAGGATACAAAGTCAATGTACAGAAATCTGTGGCTTTCTTATATACTAACAATGAAAATACAGAAAGGGAAATTAGAGAATCAATTCCATTTACTATAGCACCAAGAACCATAAGATACCTGGGAATAAACCTAACCAAAGAGGTAAAGGATCTGTACTCGAGGAACTACAGAACACTCATGAAAGAAATTGAAAAAGACACAAAAAGATGGAAGACCATTCCATGCTCTTGGATCGGAAGAATAAACATTGTTAAAATGTCTATACTGCCTAGAGCAATCTATACTTTTAATGCCATTCCAATCAAAATTCCACCGGTATTCTTCAAAGAGCTGGAGCAAATAATCCAAAAATTTGTATGGAACCAGAAGAGACCCCGAATTGCTAAGGAAAGGTTGAAAAACAAAAATAAAACTGGGGGCATCACGTTACCTGATTTCAAGCTTTACTACAAAGCTGTGATCACCAAGACAGCATGGTACTGGCATAAAAACAGACACATAGACCACTGGAACAGAGTAGAGAGCCCAGATATGGACCCTAAACTCTATGGTCAGTTAATTTTCGACAAAACAGGAAAAAAATATACAGTGGAAAAAAGACAGTCTCTTCAATAAATGATGCTGGGAAAACTGGGCAGCTATATGTAGAAGAATGAAACTTGACCATTCTCTTACACCGTACACAAAGATAAACTCAAAATGGATAAAAGACCTCAATGTGAAACAGGAATCCATCAGAATCCTAGATGAGAACATAGGCAGTAATCTCTTCGTTATCAGCCACAGCAACTTCTTTCAAGATATGTCTCCAAAGGCGAAGGAAACAAAAGCCAAAATAAACTTTTGGGACTTCATCAAAATCAAAAGCTTCTGTACAGCAAAGGAAAGAGTCAAGAAAACAAAGAGGCAACCCACGGAATGGGAGAAAATATTTGCAAATGACAGTACGGACAAAAGATTGATATCCAGAATCTGTCAAGAACTCCTCAAACTCAACACATGCAAAACAGAGAATCATATCAAAAAATGGGCAGAAGATATGAACAGACACTTCTCCAATGAAGACATACAAATGGCTATCAGACACATGAAAAAATATTCATCATCACTAGCCATCAGGGAGATTCAAATTAAAACCACATTGAGATATCACCTTACACCAGTTAGAATGGCCAAAATTAGCAAGACAGGAAACAACATGTGTTGGAGGGGATGTGGAGAAAGGGGAACCCTCTTACACTGTTGGTGGGAATGCAAGTTGGTGCAGCCTCTTTGGAGAACAGTGTGGAGATTTCTCAAGAAATTAAAAATAGAACTTCCCTATGACCCTGCAATTGTGCTATTGGGTATTTACCCCAAAGATACAGATGTAGTGAAAAGAAGGGCCATCTGTACCCCAATGTTTATAGCAGCAATGGCCATGGTTGCCAAACTGTGGAAAGAACCAAGATGCCCTTCAATGGATGAATGGATAAGGAAGATGGGGTCCATATACACTATGGAGTATTATGCCTCCATCAGAAAGGATGAATACCCAACTTTTGTAGCAACATGAATGGGACTGGAAGAGATTATGCTGAGTGAAATAAGTCAAGCAGAGAGAGTCAATTATATGGTTTCACTTATTTGTGGAGCATAACAAATAGCATGGAGGACATGGGGAGTTAGGAGAAGAGAGTTGGGGGAAATTGGAAGGGGAGATGAACAATGAGAGACTATGGACTCTGAAAAACAATCTGAAGGGTTTGAAGAGGTAGGGGGGTGGGAAGTTGGGGGAACCAGGTGGTGGGTATTAGAGAGGACACAGATTGCATGGAGTACTGGGTGTGGTACAAAAACAATGAATACTGTAATGCTGAAAATAAATTTTAAAAAATGTTTAAAAAAAATCTATTAACTTTCCTTAGTAGGTTAAAAGAAATCAAAGAGAGACTTCCTGACTAAGGGGAAAGAATAGCTTAGATATCTTTGGCAACTACTCAATCTAATGATCTACTTGATAGCTATCACAAAAGATAGTCTCAGCTACATATAAAACAAACAAACAAACAAAGCTACTTATCTTTCTACATTAAGCAGCGACAATGTTTTCTGTTGTCTTCTACCTGATTCCCAAACTGTTACAACAAATAAAGATAATATAAGAAAAAATGGATGGTAATAAAGAAATTAGTTTAAACATATGAATGTAAGCCAATTAAAATATTTCTATGTTTTTGAAACCATCAACATATGATTAGCTGATTTTTTAGAATCAACATTTAACTTGTCCTATATGGTTCTTGCTGGAACCAATATTACCACTAAAGCTACAAAAAGTAGGGGAACACTCAAAATACTTAAAAAAGGGGGGGACACACATCAATAAATACTCTTTAAGTTCCCTACAATTCTCTAGCTTAAAAAATAGTCTATAGCAATTTTATTGCTACTTAAATGACCCAATCTAAATTTTCCTTCATAAAATTCATTCTTTCTTTATGAAACTAATTTAACAACTTATACATATACCAATATAGTTAAATAGAACACACTGCCAAGAGAATGAGCCAAGAGAGTAATTTGATAAAAATCCGTGATATTAACAAAGCATTAAGAAACAAAATTGGTAGGATCAGAAGATGGCAGTGGAGGAGGGGAACCTAAGGCTCACCTCATCCCATGAATACAACTGAGGCCACACCAAAGAAACATAGGAAGTGTAGCAACACAGCTTGAGAGAGAAACAGATCTTGGCTGCTGTGGTGGGGAGGGATCAACAGTCATAAAGTCCAGATAAAGAGTAACACAAAGGGGAGAACATGGGGAAAATACCCAAATCAACTGGCTTGGAAAGCTATAGGGGCCAAATTTTGTGACTCCTGGCAACCAGCAGAGCTTAAAGCCTGAAGTTTAAAAGGTCAGCAGGCTTAGCTGGGATAGAGCTCAGAAGGCACTATGCTGCTCTTGGAGAGAAGGCAGGCAAATAGTCTTCAGACATATAACATGGAAACATCCATCTGCAGTGTGCCTGGGGCACATAGTAGAGGTTAATTGCTGTATTCAGAGTGCATCCCAGAGAAGCAGCATTCACAGAAGGACCTATCTGGGAACAAAGGAACTGGCAGACACCATTTCCACACCTTCCCCCTCAGCATAAGAACAAGAAGAACACCTGTCAGAACCAGTGCAAAGCCAACACTCTCTAACTAATTGGCTTACACCAAGCCTTGCCCCCCAGCAGGCTCATGGAGAACACCTTCCCAAGTCTCACTAACCTCAGTCCTGGCTGCAGGGCTAGCTCCCCAAGACCAGCCCGATGCCCTGCTCACGCCGTATCTCCCAATGCAGAAGTTTTAACAGAGCTTTGGTTCTGGTAGGTAGTGACAGGTCTCATTTCACAAGCAGACCAGAGCATGCCTAGTTAAAGCACATCACATTCAGACCAGACACCAAACACTGCTCACAACCGGCAAAAAGAGCCTTAGCAGACGACTGGCCTGGAGGTAAAGCAGCCAGGGAAAAACAGCAGAGCACACAGAGTACACACTGGAGACATTACCAGAAGCACCAGGCCCTGGGAAACAGGGGACACTACATGGTAGGTCACTACAGGACTACAGGACATATTCCTTATAAAGTCATTACCCTGAAGAGCAGGAGATGTAGCTGACTTTCCTAAAACAGAAACAGAGAGACATAGACAAAATGAGAAGACAGAGAAATTTATCCCCAATGAAAGAATAGGACAAGGCCACAGCCAGGGATCTAAGCAAAACAGATAGAAGTAACATGTCTGATGGAGTATTTAAAGCCATGATAATAAGGATACTCTTCTGACTTGAGGAAAGAGTGGAAGACATGAGTGAGACCCTTAATACAGAAATAAGGAATAATCTAGCAGAGAGACAGGGCTCAATAAATAAGAAACATGCTAGATGGAAAGAAAAGCAGGCTAGAAGAAGCAGAAAAATGAATTAAGGAAGTAGAGACAGGGTAATGGAAGTAATCAAGCTGAACAAAAAAAGAGAAGAATTAAGCAAAACAAGAATTGACCTAGGGAACTCAGTAACTCCAACAAACATAATAACACTTGTATTATAAATTTGAAGTAATTGAAAACTTCCCTAATATAGTAAACGAAACAGGTATCCGGAACTAGGAGGCAAGAAACTCCACAACAAAATCAACAAAAGCAGATCTACACCAAGACATATTGTAATTAAACTCACAAAATATAGTGATAAGGAAAAAAAAATTAAAAGCAGCAATACAAAAGGACAATAATATATAAGACAAATTTTGTAAGGCTAGCAAGGGATTTTTCAACAGACACTTTCCACTTCAGAAAGGAGTAGCATGATACATTCAAAGTGCTGAATGGGAAAAATCTGCAGCCAAGAATAATCTATCCACTCAGGTTATTGTTCAGAATAGAATGAGAGATAAAGAGTTTCCCAAGCAAACTAAAACTAAAGGAGTTTATGACCACTAAACCAGTCCTGCAAGAAATATTAAAGGGTACTCTTTGAATGGAAAGCAGAAAGCAAAAGTGACAATGTGAAGGTGGGAAACACAAAAGCAGTAAACATTAATATCTCTGTAAAAATCTGTCAAAAGATTCGCAAAATAAAAGGGTGTAAAATATGAAACATATACCTAAAAAAATGGGGAGGAGAGGAGTAAAGAATGGGTTCAAACTTAAGTGACCATCAACTTAATATTGACTGCTATATGCAGAAGAGTTTATCAACAAACCTAATAATAACCATATATCAAAAACTACTAATAAATATGCAAAGAATGAAGAGAAAGAAAATCCAAATATATCATTAAAGAAAGCATACCATGAAAGAGAGATGGAAAGGATCAGAGAAATCTTCAGAAACAACAACAAAATAAATTATAAAATGGCAATAAATACATATATAGCAATAATTACTTTGAATATAAATAGACTACACACTCGAATCAAAAGACAGAGGGTGACAGAATGGATTAAAACAAACAAACAAAAAACAAGACCCACCTATATGCCGCATACAAGAGACTCATTATAGACCTATAGACCCCTCTGGATTGAAAGTGAGGGGATGAAGAAATATCTAACATGCAAATGGATGTTAACTGAAAGCTTGAATAACAACACTTATAGGAAACAAAATGGATTTTAAACCAAAGACTGTTACAAGAGACAAAGAAGGATACTATATATATTAAAGGTAAAAATAAAAAATAAGATATAGCATTGAAAATATTTATACACCCAACTTAGGAGCACCCAGATACATAAAACCCTTAATAAAAAATGTAAAGGAACTGGGGCGCCTGGGTGGCTCAGTGGGTTAAGCCTCTGCCTTCAGCTCAGGTCATGATCTCAGGGTCCTGAAATCAAGCCCTGCATTGGGCTCTCTGCTTAGCGGGGAGCCTGCTTCCCCCCTCTCTCTGCCTTCCTCTCTGCCTACTTGTGATCTCTCTCTCTCCATCAAATAAACAAATAAAATCTTTTAAAAAAATGTAAAGGAACTAATCGATAATGATATAAAAATAGTGGGTGACTTTAACATCCAACTTACATCAATGGACAAATCATCTAAAAAGAAAACAATGACTTTGAATGACAAACTTGACTAGATAGACTTAGTAGATATATTCAGAACATTTCATCCTAAATCAGTAGTACACAAATTACTTTCAAGTGAACATGACATTTTCCCTAGAATAGATCACATTAGGCCACAAAACAGGCCTCAACAAATATAAGAAGACTGAAGTCGTACCATGCATATTTTCTGACCACAACACTATGAAACCAGAAATCAATTGCAAGAAACAACTTGGAAAGACTACAAATATATGTAGTCTTTCAAAAAACAAAAACAAAAAAATACCTGTTAGAGCCAATATACAAATTCATAAAAGAAACAGAATACAAAATCAATGTACAGAAATCTGTTACATTTTTATACACTAATAAGGAGGATAAAGAACATGTAACTAAGCAATGAATGGGTCAACCTGGAAATAAAATAAGAAACTGAAAAAGAAGTATATAGGAAAAAGTGAAAATGAAAACACAACTCTCCCAAATCTATGGGCTGCAGCAAAAGCAATTTTAAGAGAGAAGTTTAGAGCAATATCAATCTATCTCAAGAAACAAGAAAATCTCAAAGAACCTAATTGTAAACCTAAAGGAGCTAGAAAAAGAACAACAAACAAAACCTAAATCTAGCAGAAGGAAGGAAATTATAAAGATCAGAATAGATATAAATAATATAGAAACTAAAATAAACAAAACCAATAGATCAGATCGATGACACCAGGGGGTGACAATTTGAAAAAATTAATAAAATTGATAAACCTCTAGCCAGACTTATCAAGAAGAAAAGTAAAAGGACCTAAACAAATAATACCAGGAATGAGAGAAAAGAAATAACAATGAACACAACAGAAATACAAATAAGTATAAGAGAATATTGTGAAAAAATATATGCTAACAAACTGGGCAATATAGAAGTGGATAAATTCCTAGAAACACATAAACTACCAAAATTGAAATAGGGAGAAACAGAAAATTGTAACACAGCAATAACCAGCAAAGAAATTGAATCAGTAATCAAAAAGCTCCCAATAAACAAAAGTCCAAGACCAGATGGCTTGACAGGCAAATTCTACCAAACATTTATAGAAGAGTCAATACCCATTCTTCTCAAACTATTACAAAAAAAAATAGAAAGTAAAGGAAGACTTCCAAATTCATTCTGTGAAGCCTGCATTACCTGATACCTACACCAGATAAAGACACCACACCAAAAAAGAGAACTACCGGCCAATATCCCTGATGAACATAGATGCAAAAATCCTTAACAAAATACTAGAAAACTGAATCCAATAATACATTTTAAAAAATCATTCACCACAATCAAGTGGGAGTTATTGCTAGGTTTCAAGGTGCTTCAATATTTGCAAATGAAACAATGTGAAACATTATATCAATAAGAGAATAAGAGCTACATTATCATTTCAATAGATGCAGAAAAAGCATTTGACAGTGTGCAATATCCATTCATGATAAAAACCCTTAACAAAGTAGGTTTAGGTGGAACATAACAAAAATAATAAAGGACATCTATGAAAAACCCACAGGAATCTCATCCTTAATGGGGAAAAAGAGAGAGCTTTTCCTGTATGGTCAGAAACAAGACAGGGATGTCCACTCTCATCACTTTTAATCAGCATAGTACTGGAAGTCTTAGCCATAGCAATCAGACAACAAAAAGAAGTAACAAGGATACAAATCAGTAAGGAAGAAGTAAAACCATTTGCAGATGACATGATACTGTATATAGAAAAACCTAAAGACTCCACCAAAAAACAAAACAAGACAAAACAAAATCAAAAAACAAACAACAAACAAAAAGCCTGCTTGAACAAATATACGAATTGAAGAAAGAAACATAATATAAAATCAAAGTACAGAAGTCTGTTGCATTTCTACACACCAATAATGAAGCAGCAGAAAGAGAAATTAAGAAAACATCTCATTTAAAATTTCACCAAAAATAATAAAATACCCAAGAATAAACCTAACCAAATAGGTGAAAGATCTGTACTCTGAAAACTATAAAGCACTGATGAAATAAATTGAAGACAACACAAGGCAATGGAAAGATATTCCATGCTCATGGATTGGAAGAACAGTATTAAAATGTCTATACTGCCCAAAGCAATCTACAGATTTAATGTAATCCCTATCAAAACACCAACAGCACTTTTCACAGAACTAGAACAAACAATCCTAAAATGTGTGCAACCACAAAACATAAAACCAAAAAATCCAAAACCCAAGTAGTCAAAGTAATCTTGAGAAAGAAAAGCAAAGCAGGAGGCAACACAATTCCAGACTTCAATTTATATTACAAAGCTATAGTAAACAAAATAGTACAGTACCAGCACAAAATCAGACACATAGATCAATAGGACAGAAGAGGAAAACCAGAAATAAAGCTACAACTACATGGTCAATTAATCTTAGATAAAGCAGGATAGAATATTCAATTGTAAAAAGAAATCTCTTCAATAAACGGTATTGGCAAAACTGGATAGCTACATGCAAAAGAATGAAACTGGACCAGTTTCTTACAGTATACACAAAGTAAAACTGGATTAAAGACCTAAATATAAGAACTGACACCTTAAAAATCCTAGAGGAGAAAACAGGCAGTAACTTCTTTTACATCAGCCACAGCAAATTTTTTCTTGATATGCCTCCTTAGGCAAAGGAAACAAAAGCAAAAATAAACTATTGGGACTTCATCAAGGTAAAAATTTTCTGCACCGGAAAGGAAACAATCAAAAAAACTAAAAGGCAACCTACTAATAGGAGAAGATATTTGCAAACTGACATATCTGGTAAAGTGTTAGTATCCAAAATATATAAAGAACATAAAACTCAAAATGCTACAAATAAATAGTCCAATTGAAAGTGGCAGAAGACATGGATAGACATTTTTCCAAAGAAGACATATACATGGCCAACAGACACATGAAAAGATGCTCAATATCACTGATCATCAGGGAAATGCAAATCACTACTACAATGAAGTATCGCCTCACACCTGTCAGAAACACAAGAAACAAGGGTTGGAATTTAGGTGGCTTACAAAAATAAAATAAATCAGTTGTCTTAAAAAAAAAAAAAGAATAAGAAACAACAGTTGGTGATGATGTGGAAAAAAAGGAACCCTCATACACTGTTCACAGAAATGCAAACTGGTACAGCCACTGTGTAAAACAGTATGGAGGTTCTTTATAAAGTTAAAAATAAAATTACCTATGATCCAGCAACCACATTACTCTCTATTTACCAAAAGAAAACAGAAACACATAGTCAACATGATACATGTACTCCTATATTTATAGCAGGATTATTTACATAGCCAGATTATGGGAGCATCCCAAGTATTCACCAACAGATGAGTGGATAAAGAAGAGGTGGGGTGTGTGTGTGTGTGTGCATGCACGTGTGTGTGTGTACATACATACATAATTTTAGCCATTAAAAGTGAGTCAAATGCCATTTGCCATGAAATAGGTGGAACCAGAGAGTATAATGCTAACAGAAATAAGTAAGTCAGAGAGAGATAAATACCATATGATTTTGTTCATATGTAGAATTTAAGAAACAAAACAAATGAGCAAAGGGGGAAAGAAAGAGACTGAGATGAATCAAGAAACAGACTCTTAATTATAGAGAATAAATTGATGGTTACCAGAGGGTAGGGAGTGTAAGGATGGACTAAATAAGTAATGGGTATTAAGGAGAGCACTTGTAATGATCAGAGGGTGCTGTATGAAAGTTTTGAATCACTATATTATACACTTGAAACTAATATAACACTGTATGTTAACTATCTGGAATTAAAATAAAAGCTTAGAAACAAAACTGGTCATATTTTAATGAATAGCAATATTTTCACTTTAGAATTAAAAAAAAGAACACAACCTTAATTTTCCCATTTTGATTTGACCTTCATAGTTAGGTCTAATAATCAAAGACTTCAGTTCTAATGTGGGTTTTCCTCTGTAGATCCCAGAAGTCCTGCAAATATGTGGTAATTTATAAGCAGATATTTTATTCACTCTGGGTAACTTTCTATGAATAGTGTGCTTATTTATAATTTATTTTATTTTAAAGGCACTCCCAATCCTGAACAGAATAGACAGCTGGGAGGAAAGCACAGACATTACACAGTAGGGGATATTTGAAAAGCAAGGGGCAGGAGTTTTGACACAGGAAAGGATGAACATTTTACATCAAACATATGTTATGTGACTTTTTCAACAAAAAATATATTGTGCCTGATATGTGCTAATGATTGTGTTGGATATAGAAATGCAAAATATATTATCTATATGCCATCTCTGTTATCAAACCAACCACCATAACCTAGCATTCATTCCTGAGGAAATGGGAGACAAAGAATAAATATATATTTTATGGGGAAATGGAGTTAAGAATAAGATCTATTAAATGTGTATCACTATGAAAGACAATGGACAAACACAGATAATTAGGAGAGCATTGCACACCAGAAGTCAGGTTAAGAGGTTTCTAAATATACATCATTCTTCATGGTATTTAAAGGGCTACCCTGGCAATATGTTTTAATAAATCAAAGGGTACTGAATAGAGTTGACAGTGGGGAACATTCTGGACTTAGGGCTCTTTTTCAAGGAATAAAACATTTTTTTCAGGAATAAAACAATTTCATTGAAAGAAGAAATGCAATTTAGAATGAAGCAGTGATCATATTCCAAAATGATTATGGGGATATATATTGTTTCCCTCACTCTACTTCACACATGTTAATATCCATGATTGACACTCTTATGAGTGGATACAAAATACTAAATTTGGGAAGTATTCAAGTAGATGACCAGTAACTACTATAAATACGTCTATAACATATAAAGTGATCAGCATACAGCTAATAAACTTCTAAACTACAAACACACAGTACATTATTTGAAAAGGTAAATGTTTAGCAAATCTTTTTCCCAAAGGGAAAAATATTTGGTAATAATAGCAATGTTGATGTTCATCCTTCTACTGTAATGTTTATCAAAGACAAGCTAATTCAATATAATTGCATCTGGCAACAAGTTAAAATAGGAATCTCCTTTTTAATTTTATTTAACAAAGTGAAGCTGATTTTTCACCTTCATCAGCCTGGGAAAAAATATTACTGCAGAAATTATTTCTAAAAGGAATATCAAAACTGCACTTGATGCTTTCTTAATTATTACAGGTTGGTAATTTAGTTATTAAGAAGCAACCACTGTAGGACAGTGTATTATGGGAAAATGTAACAAATATTATACATCTGTATAATAAACTGATTCCGTACTATAAAAACAAGGATGGTCCTGGGCAATATACATCCAGATTTATAACTCTAGATGACCTGTCTCCCATTTTAGCTTTAGACATGAATTGCCTTTTGCCTTCAGATTCTTATGTATGCTAATACTTTATGTACCTCATACTAAACATATCAAAATGATTTTTAATCATAGCCTCTCAAACATATTCCAGTGCTTTATCCATCTCAGGACGAAGTATGACCCATTTATTAAATACAAAAACCGTGACACTGTTAAACTTTTTTCTCCATAATCCAAAACCATATGTTTTTGATAGTATTTCCACAATATTCCCATAATTTTTTCCTTTCTATTTCCTTTTTCTATATCATTTCTCAAGATACTTTCATTCATCTCTGACTTGTCAGTGGCTTCCACTGGTCTCTTTTCCTTCAAAACAATATTTTGCATTAGTAGAGGATTGTTTTGCCCAAATACAGATCTCATCATATTAATCATGCTCAACCACCATTAATTACAAAAGGAAGTTTGTTTTTTTTTTTAAGCTTACTATGTAAGACACTTCAGATTCTGACACCAATCTGTGTTGTCAACTTGATCCAGATCACACTCTTCTTGGCACACGTGCACTCTGCAACTTTCAGTAGTTGATTCATTCTTGCTTAAATGCTATGCACTCCCAAGATGTAGAAGACTTTATTCGAATAAGTCCATCTTCCTAAAATGCCATTTCGCTATGCATGTGTCAACATTCTACCCATTCTATGAAGATGAGCTCATAGAATACTACTACTCCTTTTAAGTTTAATCCATTGATTTCTTCTGCTATGTTCTTAGTATATTTAATTCTGTTTATATACATTACCTCTTTCAAAAAGATTAGGGCTGGGGCTGACTAGTCTCAGTGCTGGCCTAATGATTTTGTGTCAAGGGCTGGTTTTCCTACATTGGAAAGAAAATAGGATGTCTCCTATGCAAGAGAGTATATAATCAATCTCAAGAGAAGGGAAATCAGTATCAAAGTCCATAGACTGAGGCTACATATATCAAACAAGAAAGCACTAGGGTAAAAGGTTAGAATTATATTAAGAGTTAGAGCTATTTTCCAATGAAAATAATTTATATATTCATTCTCTCAAGAAATTCTTCATGCCTCTTGATCAGCAGGATAAGAGCTCTGGAAACCCCATGACTGTTTCTATGTGATGGGAACAGAGGTCTGTCTTATCTTTGAAAGGAAGAAAACATTACCATACATTTTATTTAAGACCCTGCATTACCTTTTATTTTTTTCATACCTACTAGTTAGTGATAGAACTCAAGTGGGATACTTGTTTCCTGTGATTTGATCACTTTTTGCTAATTGTAGAAAACTACCTGTTTCTTCTTGAGATCTGTTCATTCACAGGTTCTAAGAGCAGCCTACAGGATTCCTTTCTCTTATTTTCTCTTGATATTTTGATAACAAGGCACAACCACTTGGCTATTACCAAAAAAATTGCCACTAGTTAATATCAAAATATCAGATTCTTACTCACTGAAAACTGGGAAGAAAAATCTTCAAGAACTTGACAAGTGTTCATTAAATGCTTGGGGTTACCTATAACATCTGGTAACTGTATCCCATTTAAGCATTGCATTCTTATCCTTTGGAACTAAGTGAATCTGTTTTCCTTTATTTCTGGAGAACTGAAATTTCCTCATTTATTTTAGTACATATGATTAATTTAAAACATTCCTAACAGCAAGATAATAACTGAAAATACTCCTCCAAAAAAATGTTATAACCACTGCCATTAACAATGTTACAAAATAAATATCTCAAAAGTACTAAAAATTTATAAATTGATGTCTTTCAGTGAGTGGAAACATCTGACTACTTAAGAGTCATCTGACCTTGAGTGAAATGCAAGTTAATAAATTACCAACTGGATGACAGGGAAAATTATATAACTTTCAATATATTTAATACTATCTGCCACTTATACACATGTCCTGTATCCTCTCAGAAATATTCAAAGATAAAATGATGTAAAGCCATTGCTAGATTTTCTTTTATTCAATACGGTCACTGGCTTTAAATAGATGACTTTTGTCATTCTAATCTGAGGAACATTTCACATTTAAAACTGACCTAGAGCAGTATTTTCCAACTGATATTTTACAGTTGTCAGAACTTTATAAAATAGTTATGCAGAGTTGTCATAGATAAAAGGGCAATGAAAAAAGTACTAATTAAGATACCAGAGATTAAAGGGAAATAAAAAAAGAAATTGAGTGGATTTTATGCTAGAAGACCTGCTCTGGAGTAAGCACTAAAGGTAGTCCTTCATAATGAAATGACTAGATACTAAACAGTAACTTGAATCAACATGAAGAAATAAATAGAACCAATAAAGATAACTACATAGATAAAGGCAAAACATAGTAATTTTTTTGTTTTGAATCTTTTCTTCTCACATTAAAATATACTTGCAAAAAAACAATTATTATAAAGCCACATTGATAGATTATAATATATAAAGATATAATCTATATGACAATAGAGTACTCATGATGGAGGAGATAAAGATCTTTTGAAACAAAGGTCTGTATACTATTGAAATTAAGTTGGTATTAATGTGAATAAGATAATTTTAAGTGAAGGCATTAATTATAATCACTAGGACAACCACTAAGAATATATAAAAAATATATTGTAAAATAAACAAGGAAAATAAAATTGCACACTAGAAAATATCACAAGCCAGTATATATAACAAAAAACAAAAACTCCTAAAATATATAGAATAACATAATAAAATGGTAAATATAAATTCTGCCTTATCATTAAATACATTAAATGTCAATTGGCTGATGATGAGAAATACTATGAACAATTATATGACAAAATGTGTCTGGTATTTTTGCCTAAGAGCCTTTGTCACAAGCATTTTTGCCATATAACTAAATGGTTGTAAGGCAATTTTGCCATAAACGATAAAAAAATAACGGGTTGACAGTTTGGTTTGATAGTTTGGTTTTCATTTCTATTTGATGCAGTACTTTCATTATTATATAAATCTTATCCTCATATGCTCTATACAGTGATGCATAGTTGTTGTTGTTGTTTTCAGTGATGCATAGTTTTGAACCCATCTTTCCCACAGAACTTTGGAACATCTATCCACAGATATATGACAATATGGCAAGAACAAAAAACATTGTAGAAGGCTTTCACAACACAATACAAAGCCCAGTTACAAATATGCATCCAAGCCTTTGAAAACTGACACCTCTCTTAATGAAGGAAAAACTTTTAGCAGAAAAAGAAAAAATACAATGCCAAATGAGACAACAAATCAAAATTTTTAAAAAGTGAATGAAAGACATTGAAGACAAGTTCTTAGGTATAATACACAAAATAAAAGCAGTTATTTGCACAGTATTGCCATGAATCAATGCTATATTTTATTAATCATATTTCAGTTGTATTATGTCTTTTTAAATGAATGTTCCTCTTTTACCTTTTGTGATTTTATCTTTATGGCAAAATTGCCTTATGACCAATTAGTTATGCAGTGAAAAATGTTTGTGGTGAAAATGCTTATATCAAAACTATCTAGAGCCTCTCTAGAGAACAGTATGGAATTTCCTCAAAAAGTTAAAAATAGTACTAACCTATGACCCAGCAATTGCCCTATTAGGTATTTACCCAAAGGATACAAAAATGCTGATTTGAAGGGACACATGCAACCCAATGTTTATAGAAGCACTACCAAGAATAGCCAAATTACAGAAAGAGTCCAAATGTCTATCAGTTGATGAATGGATAAAGAATATATGATATATATCTATATCTATATGGACAATTATATATTATATTATTATATATTATATATTACAATATATATTATATATGATGGACTATTATGTATATATTATATATAATATATGATACTTATATAATAAATATTATAAATAATATATATTTATTATTATATTTAATATATTATAATATATAATAGATTATTTATAATATATTGTGTTATTGTGTTGTATTATTATATATTATGTATATGATTATATATGTGATCGATTATTATTTGGCCATCAAAAAGAATGAAATCTTGCCTTTTGCAACAATGAAGGTGGAACTAGAGTATATTATGCTAAGCAAAGTAAGTCAGTCAGAGAAAGACAAATACAATATGACTTCACTCATATGTGGAATTTTTTAAATAATTTAAAAAAAATTTCAATTAGCCAATATATAGTACATCATTAGTTTTTGGTGACGTGTTCAATGATTCATTAGTGGAATTTAAGAAAAAAACAGATGAATATAAGGGAAGGGAAGGAAAAATAAAGTAAGATAAAAACTGAGAAGGAGCCAAACCATAAGAGACTCTTAACTATGAGAACAAAGTGATGGTTGCTGGAGAGGAGATGTGTAGGGGGATGGCCTAAATAGGTATGGGTGATGGGCATTAAGGAAGATACTTGTTGGGATGAGCACTGAGTGTTACGTATAAGTGATGAATCACTAAATTTTACTCCTAAAACCAATACAGTATTGGTTATACCATATATATGGTTTATATATATGTATGTATATATATTCATATATATGTATGTGTGTGTATATATATATATATATATATATATATATATGGTGTGTATGTGTGTGTGTGTGTGTGTGTGTATGGTTTTCTTGGTAAATTTAATGATGTATTCTATGAATATAAATTTTCCACAAATTCATCCATAAAAAAGAAGAGGATTTAAGACTTCTGCAATGATGATATAAGGCCAATAATACACTTACACCAAAACTAGACAAAGATAGTAAGAAAACTACAGACCAATAGCCTTTATGAACCCAGGTGCAGAAATGCATTAAAGTGTTAACAAATCAAAATCTATCAACATGTAAAAACATTTATGCATCATAACCAAGTGTTATTTACTCTGCAATGCAAAAGTGCTCTGACACATAAAATTCTATTAATGTAATATACCACATTAATAGACTAAAGGAAAGAAATCTACATTATCATCTCAATAGATCCAGTGAAGTATTTGATAAATTTCAACACCTCTTCATAATAGAAGTACTCAAGGCAATAAGAACAGAAAGGAACTCCCTCAATTTCCATAAAAAGGGCAACTATGAAAAACCCACAGGTAAATAAAATGCATAAAGGTGAAAGACTGAATGTTTCCATCTAAGATCAGGAAGGAAACAAGGATATTTGCTCTTTCTACTTCCATTCAATACTGTACTAGAGTTTCTAATAGGGAAATTGTCAAGAAAAATATATCCAGATTGTAGAGGAAAAAGTAAAACTATCTTTAAATATGGATGACATGAATTATATTATAAAATCCTTAGGAATTAACTGAACTACTAAACAAGCAAACAAGTTGAGATATGTTGCAGGATTCAAGAGCAATATACAAAGTAAATTGTGTTTCTGTACACTAGCAACAATCTAAAAATAAAGTTAAGAAGACAATTGATCTACAGATTTAATGTAATCTCTATAAATATTAAGGTTGCTTTTTGTTTACAGAAATTGACCAGTTGATATTAAAAATGCCATTGAAAGACAAGTCTAAGAAATGCCAAAATAACCTTGAAAGAGTAAAAAATGGGGAGTGCCCACCAACAGGATTAGAAATGGGTTTTAGGAATATTCTGAATTTTACATGATGAAGGATGCTCCATAGATTTTACTCAAAACCATTAAATTGTATATTTTTAAAAAGCAAAGTTTATTTTATGTGAATTAGATCTCAATAAAAGATTTAAAAGATGTTATGAAAAAGGAAAACTGATTCTATTTTATTTCCACTAAAAATCAGTAAGTATAATAACCATTTACTTTTTTTTAATTTAAAAATAAAATAATTGGAAGACAGGAACACATCAATAATAAAAATAAATGAAAATCAGATGGTCATGGCAATAATTTATCTATTTAGATCACTACTGTGGTTGCCTGACTCTTTGTCAGCATGATAATCTTGACTATTAAACACTTTAAGAATGTATTCATATTGGGGCACCTGGTGGCTCAGTGGGTTAAGCCTCTGCCTTCAGCTCAGGTCATGATCTCAGGGTCCTGGGATCGAGCCCCACATCAGGCTCCCTGCTCGGTGGGGAGACTGCTGCCCCCTCCACCTCTGCCTGCCTCTCTCTGTCTATTTGTGATCTCTCTCTTTCTCCGTCAAATAAATAAATAAAATCTTTAAAAAAAAAAAAAGAATGTATTCATATTTAGTCATGTTTTTTTCTTCATATACATATGTAATGGCCCATTGGTTATAATGATTATAAGAGGTGATAGGACACATTAAGAAACATTGATTTTTAAATAAAATTTGTGATGAAAATAAATGATAATGGCTTTGCAATTTTTCCTTAAAGATGATTTCAATGAAGAGAATAAGATAAAATTACTGTTCAGTATAATTTAATAAAGCCATCTGGAGTTAAGTGACAGTATAATGAAACATCTATAAAATTGTTTGTATGCAAATGCTTATTTTATTATGAATCAAATGACTGCATTACAGTTAAGACACACTCAAAGAGTATTAGTGGGTAACATAAGACTATTCTTGTCTGGAATAAGAACTATAGCTCTTAATATGCCTTTATTTCTTTTGTCATTTTAGGAAATTTGATATTCTGGGGGGAAAGAGTCAATAGGTAAAAAGAAATGAGTAGAAAATCAATTAATAGCTGGTGTTTCCATATTTTAAAGCATAGTTAATGAAGATTTAGTTAGATACAATTTTCCTAACTCTAAAAAGTATAACCCTTTTTCTCTAAAAATAAATTATGCATTATCCTAGACTCATTGTTTAATAGTAATCTCCCCTACAGAGCAGCGTCTGCCATACTTAGAACATGCGTAAAGTCTGTGACATGTAGCCTTTCAGCTAGCTGTAATCCTGTGCATTTATAACCCAAAACCTCAGTGATTTAAATTAATTTAGTTCAATAAGTATATAAAAAGGACTTTTATATGCAGAGTGGACAGTAATGTAAGAATTCTGTCTGAAATAAATCCAACATACTCTTTCAATTTAATGGTACATCTCATTAAACTCTCATTATATCCTGCTACTGACAAGAATTCAGGAAACTTTTGAAAATCATCAATATAATCATATTTTTAGTTGTAAAGAGATTTTCTTTCTAAAAATCTTTAATGTGACTGTTGAGTCATTTGGATGACAGTCTCTCTCAAGTTCTAGTCTAAGTTTTATATTTTCCCAAAAGTTCTTTTCACATATTTTAAGGTATAGAATCCTTAATTATATCTTAAAAGTAAACATAACAAAAGAAAATGATGTGCATATTTCTAAAAATATATTCTATTATTTTAATCTACTTTTGACAATAGTTTGTCTTTTAAATAGGACACATTGTAGGTTCCTGTTACAGTATCTATTGTTCTTCATTTTCAATCTTATAAATATTGAATTTAATACTCTTCCTAAAATGATTCTTCTAATCCTTTCCCTGTATGTTTTTATTATGTTAATCCTGATGAAATCTCCAAAGTAACTCCTAAGGGCATTTTTTATTGTCACAATTTACTGAAACATGAAAGAGCTTATACAGCATTCACTGCACTCTATCATTTCAGCCGTCTCAAAAGACATTTAGGTAATGCTAGATTTAAGGTTAAATATCAAGAATAATATTCATTTTCTTTTCTACTATTTGCCTAAATTAAGTATAACCAATTACTGTGTAGTCATTTCAAAGACTAGGCTAAATATCTCTTTAGTCATGGAAAAAATATCACTAAGATTTTGTCAAGTCCAAACTTTCTCCTAATTGCAGACTTAAAATTTATCTCAGAAACAACATCACTTAATTTTACTTCTGTCAAAGTCTAGATCTTCACCAGGTATTTTTAAAAATTAAAATAAAAAATTAAAACCCTAAGAGGCCACAACACTTGGTGATTGATTTCATGTTTGTTCTGGGCACAAAATAATTCTTAGGGATACATTTTTTTTAAATTTCACTTATTTATCTGACAGAGAGAGAAAATGAGAGAGAGAATAATCAGGGCAACTGGCAAAGGGAGCAGCAGACTCCTTGCCAAGCATGGAGCCCTGTACAGGGCTCAATCCCAGGACCCTGAGATAGTGACCTGAGGTGAAGGCAGAGGCCTAATAAACCCCTATGCCCCTATGCCTATGGGCAACCCCAGGTGCCCCTAGGGATACATTATTTTAAGTAAAGTTTTCATTATAGGTTTTCAGGGGGGTTGTTTGTTTCAGCATCTCTTTTTTTTTTAAGATTTTATTTATTTATTTGACACAGAGAGAGAGATCACAAGTAGGCAGAGAGGAAGGCAGAGAGAGGGGGAAGCAGGCTCACTGCCGAGCAGAGAGCCCGATGTGGGGCTCGGACCCAGGACCCTGAGATCATGACCCAAGCCGAAGGCAGAGGCTTAACCCACTGAGCCACCCAGGTGCCCCTGTTTCAGCATCTCTTATGGACCATTTTTACCTGTATATTTTATGTAATTTTAGCCAGCACCTTAAATATTAGTCATATACTCTAATTTTCCATGTAATACTTATTCTAAAATGTTATTCATTAATTACTGTTACAACTTTAAAACAAATTCCTATGTAAAAAATTGTACTGTTTCACCTCATGTTTGTCTCATATCATCTACTATCGCTGCACACACAGGATGGATGGTGGTGGTAGGGACACCTCAGTTAAGGGTAGGCTCTCTTAAACTCTCTAAGACCAATATCCTTGCTTAACTAACTGCTGTGTGGTTATTGAATAAATTAACCTCTTTGGTTTTGATTTCATTATCACTAAAAGGAGGATATTAATGAGGGATACTCCTGAGGATTCTCATGAGATTAAATGAGTTAATAACTTGGCATATAGAAAATAATAAATGTTTATTATTGTTGCTATTAATATTATTAGATGCTCAGAAAATATTTAACGTAATTTTACTAATTTTTTTCAGTAGGATTATTACAAACCAAACCCAGCAATTCTACTTTGCTTTTAGAGTAGTCACTATTTTTTTTTAAAGATTCTATCTATTTATTTGACAGACAGAGATCACAAGTAGGCAGAGACACCGGCAGCGGGGGTGAAGCAAGCTCCCCGCTGAGCAGAGAGCTGGATGTGGGACTCGATCCCTGGACCACGAGATCCCAACCTGAGCTGAAGGCAGAGGCTTAACCCACTGAGCCACCCAGGTGCCCCAGTAGTCACTATTTTTAACAGCTTTATTGAGGTACAAATTAAATGTCACAAAATTTACCCTTTGAAAGTGTGCAATTCAATTAGTTTAATAAATTAAGATATTTTTACACCGTCACAATGACTAGTTTTAGAATTCCCATCGCTCCAAAAAGTTCCCTTACACCTGTTTCCAGTCAACCTCCAGAACTACCCCTAATCCCAGGCAACAACTGATTTGCTTTCTGTCTTTAGAAATTTGTCTTTTAAGGACATTTTATATAATTACAACTGTACAATAAATAGTCTTCTGCATCTGTTTCCTTTCACTTAACATAAAATCTTTGAGGTATATTGCTGTGGTACCATGTTTGTTCCTTTTTGTTATTAAATAGTATTCCATTATATAGATACACCAGATTTTATTTATCTATTCACCAATTAAATGACATGTGGCTTGTTTCTGTTTTTTGCTATTATGATTAATATTGCCATGAACATTGTGCATATAGTTTTTATTTCTATAGAATAGATTAATGGGAATGAAACTGATGAGATGTATAATAGGGTATATTTAACTTTTTAAGAAACTGTCAAAATGCTTTTCAAAATGGTGGAGCTATGCTACCTTTCCACCAACAATGTATTCCAATTTATCTATATCCTCAGCAACACTTGACACTGTCTATTGTTTGATTACAATCTTTCTTTTGATAGTGCTTTGTGGTTTTAATTGCACTTCCCTAATGACTAATGATGTTTAGCATCTTGTATGTGTTTATTAGGCATTCATATATCTACTTCTGTGAAATGTTTATTTATTTGAGCTTTGTCCATCTGTAGCAGTTATAATAAAGTTGCTTTTACAAACTGAATTAATCTATATATAACCTTTCTTGATCTAAGACTCATAAATTATTCAAAGCAAACATTCTTATTGTTTTTTGTCATTAGTACATTCTAATGTTTTAATAAAATATTTTGTACTCTGAATCTTTTGTATTCTAACCTCCTGAAAGTTTAGATATTTGTTTTTAACCCTTATTAACTCAGAATAAGTCATTTCTCAAAAGATAAAAAAGAAACAAATATTGAGAGGTCAGTGCATTACCATGCTTCAGAAACATTTAAAATATTTTCCTCATTAATACTTTTCATGTTATATTTTTTATAATGATTAATTTATTTTATTTCTAATATTTTCTCCAGTTTCCTATCAATAGGTTATACAGCATTGAGAATATCCAAGTCTTATACAGACTTCTTATGAACAGTGGTTTCAAGGCAAAATTTGTTTGGAATTCAATGACTCACTGATTCAAAATACTGCAGGTTATTCATGGATATCTAATTGAAAAATCCATACCATAATTATGGCTCATTATTATTTTAAAATCATGGTCAGCCATTGATGGCTATTTGTAATTCAAATATAAGTTAAGACCACATTTAGCCAAATCATTGACTTCTCAAATATTTATTTAACTATTACAAGTTAGGCACTACTTATAAACTTGATATTCACTGAAGAACAAGATCAGATAGTTTTCTATATTCATTTTACTACATTACACTGGCAGAGGCCCGCAAAACAAAGAGAAAAAGAAAAAAATGAAACAGAAAAATTATTTAACAATAATGAAATAGATTCACATTAGATTTATGAAGGAAATCTCTTCATAAACCTAGGGTCTCTTATCGAGCTGTTAATAGTAGCTCGATAAGATTTTCATAGGATTTTCATGAAATCAAGAGGGTTAAAAGAACTGGCTTGCAGAAAACACTCAATAAACATTATTACTATTAATGTTGATATTGATATTATTATCATTACATATCTAGAGAATGTTTGACTCAATTTAATTTTTTTTTTAATTTATTTATTTATTTATTTGACAGAGATAGAGAGAACGAGCACATGAGCAAGGGGTAAGTGGCAGAGGAAGAGGGAAAAGGAAAAGCAGACTCTCAGCTGAGCAGGGAACTCCATGAAGGGCTGGATTCCAGGACCCTAGGATCATGGCCTGAACTGAAGGCAGACGCTTAGCCTACTGAGCCACCAGGTGCCTGTAATTTTTTTTTTTTTTAACTACATTTACTTTAGTATGAAATGAGCATGCTCTATAGTAATTATTATAAAGACAAACAAATTATTTTTTAAATAAAAGTCTTAATTCTCCCAGGAGAAATGAAGATGGCATAAAAAAGATCATAATAGAAAAATGAAAGTTAAGAAACATGGAAATAAATGTTGAAATGTAAATATTTGTATAAATAGAGCCTGGGGGAAATTTTTTTTAAATAAATAAGCAAATGAGAAGAAAATGCAAGGAAAAATTGGTAGATATTTTTCCAAAATTTAGGAAGAAAGATTCAATTTTAGAAGCCAATAAAATATGAACAGGGGAGTTAAGGAGACACATACAAGCACACAATTATAATATGCTATAATAGAAAATAAAAGGTCACTATAAAACCTCTTAGAAAGGAAGAGTAGATTACCTATAAGATAATGTTATAAATAGATAATGATATCTCTTAATATCAATACTGGCTGTGAGAAATAATAATGATATAGTTCAAGTCTGAAAAAGACATTTTAAACCTAGAATTTTATATCTAGAAAAACTGTCACTTATAAGATGAAGTTTAAAAATAGAGATACACTGGAGCACCTGGGTGGTATAGTCAGTTGAGTGTCTGACTCTTGGTTTTGGCTTGGGTCATGACCCTGGGGTCTTGAGATTTAGCCCCACATCTGGCTTTAGGCTTGGCATATAGTCTGTTTGGGATTCTCTCTTGCTCTCCTTTTTGGCCTCCCATTCCTGCTCTTGCTCAAACAAATAAATCTTTAAAAAAGTAAATAAAAATAAAGATATATATATAAATTATATATTAATATATAATTGATTTAGTAAACATTATTGTCTAAAATAGAAAAGATTTTAAAAATATAAAATTCTTGAAAAAATTAACACAAGAGCTGAAACAGAAGTATGGGTAAAAAAAAAAAGTGGGGGGAAAGAAGAGTACCTAAAAATACAATTTTTATTTAAGGAACGTTATATATACTAATAAGCATAAAAAATAAGATAAAAATAAATATCAGTCCTAATAGAAGTAATCTTAAAAACAACATAAATGGATTGAGCAATTCTGTAAGTTAGCTGAAGTAAGTATGAAAACTCCAAAGGAAGACAAGAAATGAAAATAAATAGAAAATAAAATGGAAGAAAGAAATCTTAATTATCGGTGACTCTAATAAATGTAAAGAGTTAAACCAAATATAATCAAAGATCCTCAAACAAAAAATAAGGACAAGCAAATGAATAAAAGGAAGTTAAGTCAGAAGGAGGCTAAAATCTAAAAATAAAAGAATAAGACAATGAACTAAAATAAATCTAAGAAGTCATTTTTAATATCAAACTTTGTCATTTAATATCAAAAATATCAAATATCAAATAATATAAAAATTTGTCATTTAATGAAAAACAAAACAAGCAAAAAACTAACAAAGTGTCATAACTTTACACATAACAGAAAAATATATGATATAATGGTCAAAAAATTATCAATATAGGGGCACCTGGGTGGCTCAGTGAGTTAAGCCTCTGCCTTCGGCTCAGGTCATGATCCCAGGGTCCTGGGATCGAGACCCACATCAGGCTCTCTGCTTGGTGGGGAGCCTGCTTCCTCCTCTCTCTCTCTGCCTGCCCTCTCTGCCTACTTGTGATCTCTGTCTGTCAAATAAATAAAATCTTTGAAAAAGTTATCAACATAATATTTTCAGCATGAGACATAACTAATAATAAAGATTCAGACTATATTCATATAAGAATAGCAACTACACTATGAAAAGTTTGAAAGCACTTAATGTATTCTTATCAGAAAGATATTTCAAGGAAAAAATATAAAGATACAGAAATGCAATGAAATTCACAATTATTCTATACTAATAAGTAATAATCATGAGTGCATTTAATACATTACCAGGTATTGTGTAAGTACTTATATAAATTCATTCATTTAACCCTCATTCCAAATAATGCAGTTTGTTTTAGTATTATCTAAATTTTTTCATCTAGAAAAAATAAAACTTTTCTCAGAAAGAATTGGTGAAACAGGATTTCAAAATCAGTTATTCTGAATTTTAGAGCCTATGCTATTAAACAACACATTCTGTTGAACTTCAAATGCCCGAATGAAAGCAATAAACATTTTGCAGAACATATGAAACATTCACAAAATTTGGCCATGGACAAGGCTAAAAATAAAGCAGTAATTTTAGAAGAATTATATCACTTACTATGGTCTTTGGCCCTAATGAAGGAATTTAGGAAAAAAAGGAATGAAAAATTGTCCACATTAAGAGAATAAGACAAGCCAGGGACTGGGAGAAAATATTTGCAAAAGACACATCTGAATGGACTATTATCCAGAATATACAAAAAAAGTCTTTAAACTTAACAATAAGAAAATGAACAACCCAATTAAAAAATGAGCAAAAGACTCGAACTGACATCTCACCAAAGAAGATATACAGATGGGTGATGGGCATTAAGAAGGGCATGTGATATGATGAGCACTGGATGTTATATGCAGCTATGAATTATTGAACACTACATCTGGAACTAATGATGTACTATATGTTGGTTAATAGGATTTTAAAAAATAAACTATATATTATCTACACATAATAAAGATATACAGATGGCAAGCATATGAAAATATGTTCAATATATGTCATTAGTGAAATGTTAGTTAAAATATAATGCCACTATAAAGCTAGTAGAATGGTCAAAATTGGAAATGCTGACAGCACTAAATGCTGGCAAGGATGTGGAGCAAAAAGAACTCCCCTTCATTTCTGATGAGAATGGAAAACTGTACAGCCACTTTGGAACAGATTTTGGAAGATTCTTACTTACATAGTACTACCATATGATCCAGCAATTACACCTCATTATTTACCCCAATGAATTGAAAACTTACATCCTCACAAAAACCTGCACATGGATGTTTACTGAAGATGTATTCATAATTGCCAAAAGTCAAATGAAACCAAGATGTCTTTCAGTAGGGGAATTGATAGAATATGTTATATCCAGATGATGGAATGTTATTCACCGCTAAAAAGAAATGAACCACCAAGACATGAAAAGATATAGTGGAAACTTAAATGCATATTATTAAATGAAGTAGCAGATTTGAAATGGATACATATTTTATGACTCCAACTACATGACACTTGGAAAAAGCAAAACTATGGAGACGATAAAAGGTCAGTTGTTGCTAGGGAGAAAGGAAGGAGGGAGGGATGAATAGGCATAATTCAGTAAATTTTTAAGTCAGTGAAACTATTCTCTCTGTTACTAAAATGATGGATATATATCATTATACATTTTCAAAGTCTATAGAATTTACACCAAGGGTAAGGCCTACTATAAGTTATGGACTTGGGGTGATAATGACATTATCATTATAGGTTCACAGACTGTAATAATGTACCATTCTAATATGAGATATTGATAATGGGGTAGCCTGAGTATGTGTGTGGGAACAGGTGGTATATAGCAAGTCTCTGTACTTTCCTCTCAGTTGTCTGTGAATCAAAAACTACTCTAAAAAAGTTAATTAACTAAAAAAAAAAAAAACTCCATATAGCAGGATCCTTAAAAAGTCTATATAGTAACTATACAGTGATGAAAAGCAAACAACAGCAAAAAATTGTAATTTCAAAATTTGGGGAGGGGCACCTGGGTGACTCAGTTGGTTAAGCATCCAACTCTTGATTTCAGCTCCAGTCATGATCTCAGGATCCTGAGAAAAAGCCCTATATCTGTCTCCTCTCTCAGCATGGAATTTGCTTGTCCCTCTCCCTAGGCTCCTCCCTCTGCTCTCTCTCTCTCTCCCTCCCTTTCAAATAAAATAAAATCTTTAAAAAAATTGTGGATACAAATATCTACTCCTTTGATGTAAATTTAGAGCATCATATAGACTAAATTAGATTGAAATAAATTAGAGTAAGCATTTCCATTGGCCCAGCCATTGAAGTCATTATTTTAAGCCTTAAAGAAATTCCTGCACAGGTACTGAAAGGTACATAAAATAGAATGTTTTATCTCAGCATCATTTGCAGGAATAACAAAATGGAAGTAATCTAAGTTAGACAGAGGCATTATTAATGTAATAAATAAATTGGGGTAGATATGCGTAATGGAATTCTAGGCAGTATTTAGAAGCATTGAATTAATATCCATAGATACGTTAAATATAGGATTGAGTGAAAAAAGAAACTGAGTTATAGTTCTATGAATCAAGCATACATGAAGCCGTATTTTTAATTTGAAACACGGTCATTAAAGTGCATATATCACACTCATTAGAAAAGTGCATAAAAGGTGAAGTGTGGAGTAGGAAAAAATACTTAGGGAAAGGGTAGGTTATAAAGACAATGTGCCATAAACTGAGATATAGCATTAGATGGTCCCTCTATAACTGAGATGCCCACAAAAGAGAAATAAAAGCGCCTGGGTAGCACATTTGGTTAAGTGTCTGCCTTTGGCTCAGGTCATGATCATGGGGTCCTGGTATTGAGCCGCTTGTTGGGATCTCTGCACAGTGGGAAGTCTGTTTCTCTTGGTCACCCTGCCCCTCCCCCACACTGCTTGTGTGCTCTCTCTCTCTCAGTTTCTCTCTCAAATAAATAAAATCTTTAAAAAAGAGAAAGAGAAAAATGACCATGAAATTAATTTACCTAAATAAATCTAATCAATTCATAATCTTTTAATCCATACAGAAAAATGAAGCATGTAATTACAGGTATCAATTATCATTATACTTACATAAAATAAAGAAAGAGAAGTATAGAAAAACACATTTTCTCAAGGTCACCAAACCAGTAATAAAAGCATAAATAGAACAAAGTTTATGGGTAACTTCTAGAGTAATGTTCTATCACCTACATACTGCTTTATCTCATTAGAGTAAATATAAGGGGAAAAATGTTAGGAAATGAAAGTGTAGTTATCCTGGAGGGATAATATACAGTGTAAATAATTCTCCCTTTTCTCTGTAGTGGCAAAAATCACTGAATTATTTTCTAGCTAAAGCAGCAAGGAGGAAGTGAAATATCTTTTTTTTTTTTTTTACTGATTTTCTTTAACTTCTATTTTAACTTTACCATGCAGTAGAAATGGATTTCTCATTTTGAAACCAACAAAGAATGTCATTTTGCTTTTCTCACTCTGACCTTGGGTCGATTTTCCATTTGCATATTCCATCTCAGCTGCTATATTTCTCAGTATCAAGGACTGTATGCAAGGCAGAGCTGTGCTTTTTAATGTATCATCTGTTCACAATTGTTTTGCATAATAGCTATATGTTGCTTGGAGATGCACAGTTAATAGCAGTAATCCACACTATAAATTGTAATGCTGGATACTTAAATTACCTTGTTCATATATTGTTGGGGTGATTGTGGGGAAAAGGTACTTCTAGAGGTTAAAGGAAAATTCATATTTTTCCATAACCAGTATATTACCAAATATTAAATGTCAGTTCATTTAGTCTGACTGGTCCTTTTATTAAGAACTTTTTAAACATTGGTGTAATACATGAAAAAGTGCTCCACATCACTCAGCATCAGGGAAATACAAATCAAAACCACAATGAGATACCACCTCACACCAGTCAGAATGGCTAAAATTAACAAGTCAGGAAATGGCAGATGCTGGCAAGGAGGCAGAGAAAGGGGAACCCTCCTACACTGTTGGTGGGAATGCAAGCTGGTGCAACCACTCTAGAAAACAGCTTGGAGGTTCCTCAAAATGTTGAAAATAGAACTACCCTATGACCCAGCAATTGCACTACTGGGTATTTACCCTAAAGATACAAACGTAGTGATCCGAAGGGGCACGTGCACCCAAATATTTATAGCAGCAATGTCCACAGTAGCCAAACTATAGAAAGAACCTTATTGTCCATCAACAGATGAATGGATAAAGAAGATGTGGTATATATATATACAATGGAATAATACTATGCAGCCACCAAAAGAAATGAAATCTTGCCTTTTGCAACAACATGGATGGAACTAGAGGATGTTATGCTGAGCGAAATAAGTCAATCAGAGAAAGACAATTATCATAGGATCTCTCTGATATGAGGAATTTGAGAGGCAATGAGAGGCTTGGGGAGTAGGGAAGGAAAAAATGAAACAAGATGGGATTGGGAAGGAGACAAACCATAAGAGACTCTAAATCTCATAAAACAAACTGAGGGTTGCTGGGGGGAGGAGGTAGAGAGAGGGTGGTTGGGTTATGGACATTGGGGAGGGTATGTGGTATGGTGGGTGCTATGAAGTGTGTAAGCCTGATCATTCACAGACCTGTACCCCTGGGGCTAACAATACATTAGATGTTAATAAAAAATAAATAAATAAAGATTGGTGTAATAATGAATTCTGTACCTTTTTTAACAAAGGAAAACTGAGGAAAATCCTATCCTCATTTCAGTTTTAATGTACATATTCTTTATTTCTAGCTTTAAAATCAGTATCAATTACTGAACATGGAACTTCCCTTTAAAAGAAATAATTCATTACAGCCTTTCAAAACCTGTCTTTCAGCTATAGTTGGTTATTATTTCATCATCAGAAGAATCAAATTTAGCTATTTCATATGAAGTGCTAAGCATAATGGAAATGATCTATGTCTACAACACAGGAATTTTTACTTTATTAAACTTCGGTTTTCTATATTCAATTGTCATGAGACCTAGATATTTATTTCTCCTCCCTATAAATAAATTTGGACACTTAAGCTCTAACAGGATTTTTGAAATTCTAAAGTTAGGAGTGCACAAAGGCTTACTATTGTTAGCACTTAGATTTAGCATCTTACTGATGTCTTGTTTTAAAAACGTTATTGTGTTTAATTCTTAAAAGCACTCTTTGTGGTAAGTATTCTTACTAAAATCATAACTCAGGAGGAACTCAAAGAGGTTAAGCCCTAAAAGAGGTTAAGTAACTTGACCAAGTACAAATAATAATTGAGAATCTAGGATCTGAACTCAACAGTTTAACTTCAGAGCTTGTGTTTTTAGTTAGTATATTATGCTGTCACTAAGACCATCTGTGAAGAGATCAAGTTTTATTATAAGTATGAAAAGAAGAATATTAGTAAGGACAATAGGAATGGAAAGGGACACACCTAAGTATTTGCAACTTGGTATTCACCACCTTCATAGTCAAAAGTTAATACCTCAAGTTAACTTTTTATGTAATTTAGTTTGAAATCTGTATTTGAATTGAATATATACTAAGAAATGTTTATGTAAAATATAATCCCATTTTCATATGTTGGTTGTAAGGAGGATTTTTACAAGGCCAACATATACAAGTAAATAGTGTATCAAGAAAAAAAATACTTCAAGGAAAAATTAATTAAACTATAATTTTAAGGTACAACATTAAAGAAAGCATACTGGATATTTTGGTAATAGAATATAACGTTTTGTGTCATAAGGTTCTTGAAGTACAAGATGTGTTTGTTTAACTTTATGCATTCTAATCTGCCAAACTGTGATACAAGCCTTGCCCTCAATGACCAAGCAGAGCAGATCACAGAGTAATTAATTCTATGTTCACTTTATTTCATTTTATGTCTCCCTTAATCCCACATCTGAACCATGAAGACAAAGTCTCAAGCATTTCATTCAGGGTTGTATCCAAAGGAAATAGAATTATCCTCAGCTGCCAATTACATTAGAGTTTCTCAGGAACTCTGCTATTTTTTTAATCTAATGGGGGAGATGAGAATCATTTGGGAATGACTCTCACATGACCTAAGTAGCATAAGGTACAACTTAACACACTTCTTTAAAAGAAAATTTTATACAAATTTAGTTAATTACTTTTAACTCTGCTAAGCTGTTCTGATAAAATTTTCACACTTTTATTCAAAACTTCATCATACATAGCCTTTAGTATTTTGAATTTTTATCTAGTACTTATTGGAATGATATAACGAAAAATGGTGAGATTACTTTCAATTTATGGTAATTTTTATTTTTTGCTACTTTGTAAAAAATAAAAAGAAGAGGAAATTAGAATAGACCAATGTTTGTAAACTTTGTATTTTACTTTAAAAAAATATTTTATTGGGGCACCTAGGTGGCTCAGTAGGTTAAAGCCTCTGCCTTCAGCTCAGTTCATGATCTCAGGGTCTTGGGATCAAGCCCCACATCGGGTTCTCTCCTCGGTGGGGAGCCTGCTTCCCCCTCTCTCTCTGCCTGCCTCTCTGCCTACTTGTGATCTCTCTCTCTGTCAAATAAATAAATAAAATCTTAAAATATATACATATACATACATATATATGCATATATATATTATTCATTTATTTGTTATAGAGAGAGAGAGGGAGAGACAACAAGCAGGGACAGTGTCAGGCAGAGGGAGAAGCAGACTCCCTACTGAGCAAGGAGCCTGATTCGGGACTTGATCCCAGGACCCTGGGATCATGACCTGAGCTGAAGTTTGATGCTTAACTACTCAGCCACACAAGTGTCCCTGTATTTTACTTTTTTAAACATATATCTTATTTGTTTATTTATTTGAGAGAGAGAGAGAATGAGCCGGGGAGGTATAGAGGGAAAGAGACAAGCAGACTCTGCACTGAGCATGGAGCCCAATGCAGGGCTTGATTCCACAACCCTGAGATCACAGCCTGAGCAGAAAACAAGAGTCAGTAGCTTAACCAACTGAGCCACCCAGGCAACCCTAAACTTTGTATTTTACTTTAGCATTTGATTTTCAATCACTGAATGTAATCCTGACAGACAATATGTTTGAAGAGAAAATATTTCTAAGTATTTTTGCTCAGAACACCTAATAAGTTTGATAACTGAAGAGTAACTAAATGGAAGATTCAACAATTTTTTTAATGGACTAGAAAAGACATATTGAGACAATTTTTTTCAGATATTTTACTGACTCATCATATTGTTTTATACATCCTAAAAAAGTTATACTATGACTGAATCTGTTACATTAACTAAGATACAACTGATTAGGTGGACTTTACAACCCTTACTAAAATAAATCTTTATCACTTACTTCATTGTGACAATAATCTCTACTACAACTTATAAAAACTAAAATGGAAGATTACAAAAGTCACTCACAAACTGCTAGCAAATGCAAATCCCTCGTATCTCCCTTAAGTTCTTATCTTTTTTTAATGAATGACATACTACATTTTTCATCTTCCTCTGACTTTCCTTACCTGGCCCCAGTTAGTCATCCTTGAAATTGTCCAAAAATAGCTCTTCTAATTATAATTCCTCTCATAGCACTGTCCATCTTTTTTTTTTTAACAGTTATCCATCAACCAAAGGATGAAGTACAAGTCAGTAGTACTACAAATAAGATCTTTCATGATCCTATTCTTGTCACTCTATAGACATTTCCATTATATTATACTCATACTTCCATGAGTATATCATATACTTGTTTCAAAATGTTACTTGGGCCTTATCTCCACTGTGAGTATTTACTGATCACTACCTGCCACACCATCTTCAAGACAGCTTATTATATTAGCTTGTTAAAGTGGACATTAATTTTTTATGGACTATTGTCTTTCTCAGTATATTAATAGTGTTTTTATGAAAGTAAATATTATTTTTCCACCAGAAGGGACAAATACCAAAAAAAAAATATTATGGACAATTCTTTCAAATTGTTATACTGACTTAAATAGATCTTAACTAAAATTATAATGTATATTATTTCCATTAAGTACACATAAGATAGATGCTATACTCTGAGACTGCTATACCAAAATAATATAGACTGGGAGGGTTATAAAATGGAAATTTATTTCTCACAGTTCTGGAGGCTGGAAGTCTGAGATCAAGAAGCCATCAGAGCTTCTTGTGGGAACACTTGTCTGGATTGCATACCTCTGACTTGTATTGTCACATGACAGAAAGAGAGCTAGCTAGCTAACTCTCTGGACTCTTTCTATAAGAGTACCAATCCCATTCACAAGGGCTCCACTCTCATAACCTAAGTGTATTCCAAAGACTCCACCTCTAAATATTAACACATTATGATGACATTGTTATTACAGTTTCTACATGAATTTTGGGAGGACCCACGCATTTATTCCATTGCCAAAGAACAGATGTTTGACAGATGATGATGATAGATAGATAGATAGATAGATAGATGATAGATAGAAGATAGATATGTAATAGATGGCAGAATGAGACTTATGTAAAGGGCTGTTTTAGGTATTAAAGAGTTAATTTCCTACCAAATAATACCTAAACTTTTACTCCTAATTTTTTATAGTTCTTATAGTAATTAATTAAGTATAGTATATTAGTATTAAGTATATAGTAATTAGATTAATCAAGAAATGTATCTTATTGTGTTTTAAAATGAAAATATTACTAAACTAAAAACATTCATAAATGTTTAAAACCTACCTTTATATCAATTTAGGAATTTGTTCCTTAAGGATTTGGCAAGTGCATTTTCTCCAAATAAAATTTTGAGAAAATAACTGAAAAAGTCTTTTATCTACAACTATGGCTTAAATTATTATCTTGAAATAAAAGAAGTTAATAAAATATAATTTCTTATACTCTATTTTAATACCTTGCAAGATTACACACTCCCCATGATCTATAAACACAACACTTAAATGTAGTACTTAGGATCTCTCTACACACACAGACACACACACACACACACAAACACACACACACAGGCACTATGTACAAAATTGAATCTGGAAGTTACTCTTCCAACAAAATGAGAACATAATTATTTAATTTGCAGTAGCATGGAAAATAGTACAGACACATAACAAGGTCACAAAGAACTCAGATTAGAAAAAGGAAAATCATATGACTGTGAACATAAACAAGATATGCACCAGACTATAAGATTTTAGTGAAAAAAATTGCACAGCACAGTGAAAGAAACCTTTGCCTTATAGTTGATGAGTCTTTTATTTTTCTTTTTAGTTTACATTATGAACAAGTAAAAAATAATTTTTCATAGGTAATATGGTCCTGATAAAATGAGGTCAAAGCTCAAGAAAGGATAATAAAGGCACAGGACACAAAACAAGGTTATTAGAACCAGAAACATCAAAGAAGAAATATCTGGACAAAACCAGAGCTAATTCCTTAGAATAATAGTTCTCATCAGTTCCTACAATTAAGTATGTAAATGTATCAATAATATATAGAAAAAGGATATGGTTTGCACTTCACACCTGTGTTTGTTTTCTTTTTTAACTAATGATTTTCCTTTTCTCATTCTATACCAAGCTCATTCAAATATTGTTACATGTAGATAGCAGGCATTGGCAAACCATATCTGATTACTTTTCTAATCATAATCATAAAAATTTAAAGTGGCAAAACAGGTAAAAAGTCTTTTGTTTTCTTTATTGAGTAATTATTATATACTAGGCAGCAACTATACATCCACTTAACTGCCCACATTTTACAGGAAATATGAGAAAACTAAAGCAAAATGAGTTAAATCAGTCAAAAATTCAAACTAGAATGTGGCATAGGCATTTGGATACCTGAGTACCTGAGCCTTAAACACTGAAAAAGAAAGACATCCATGTGCAATGCTGCCTAGGAGTATAGTATTAAGCCAGATGTTGTCCTTAAAGAAAGTTAAGAAGACATTTTTAAATGGTCTCCCTCTGAAAAGGAATCATTTGTGAAAAAATAAAAATCATGTCATTTGTTCTAATCTTTCTCCATAAAGATTAGATTGAGAGATGCTCTCTTAAATTTCAAAATGTTTAAGTCTGAAAAACATTGAGAAACTATTGATCATTGCTATGAAAAAAAATCAATCTTCTTCATATTAGTTATGTGAAAGTTTAGCTTTGATAATTTAAGTGTGAAGATGTATTTCTTGATTTTTCATAAGCTATAAGTGATGTTCTACTGAATATTTATCCCATGAGACTGTGTGAATATTTCTAAGGGTTGTATTTCTAGTTACTCTTTATAATCACAAATACTGGCAATTGCTAGTATTATATGCAAAATATAAGACAGAGAACATTTTAATTCTAGGCAAAAATTCCCAAATATCTAAATTAAAGATTTATGGAAACTTTAATTGCATGTTACATGATATTCATTAGAATCATTCAAAATTAGTAACAAAAATTGTTGCAAATTGAAAAATATCGTTTTGCTATTTTTTGGGGTTGCTTATTGCTAATATTTCATCTATACATGTGAAACACTGAAAAGAACTCCAGTGTAGAAGGATAGTAACAAAGAGATACCTAGTGAGTTATCTTGCCTTGCTAACTTTCAACATTTCTGAAAATTACTTCTTTAGCTCAGTCTCTTTTAAAAATATATAGATAATTGTGATATTGAGAAAAGAAATTAAAAATATAATTTCACAGATAAGGAAGCAAATTCTGTGAATAAAATTGAATTATAAAATTTTAAGATATATCTATAGTCTCCTTATCAAGAAGTTCCACCCTTCTTAGAACAGTTTATTAGAGCTTGACTCAATCTGCTAACTTGAGGACCTTGATTTACAGATGATTAGATATAATAACTAGGATTATAGATGAGTCAGAAAAGAACATGCCAAAAATGGAAGTGACACTAACAGACTAAATGCAAATTCAGAAAAACTACATAATCTTGCCATGATAATGATGTGCTCTCAATATGGTGATTCTTAACCACCAAAAAGGATGAAGTGATAAGTATCCTGTAATTATTGCCTTTTAAATTGTAATTGGAAAATAGCTGTGATTATGTTTTAATAAGTGTTTCATTTAAAAAGATACTTTAAATTTTATTTTATAATAAACACATCTTGGCACTTGAACATTGAAGTTTTCAAGTACCTTGAAAGATAATTTACATTGCCAATAGCCATACTTCAATAATATAAGTATTTATTTAATTTCATTTTTTCATTTCATTATCTTTACATTCTTTCCTAGGTGATAAAGTTGATCAATTACATTATCTGAAGGTCATACAGGAAAGCAATATATTTGTCATATAATATATGTCACATAAGTGATATATACATGTGCTTCTCTTTCAATCTGAATAAAGTTATTCATATTAAGGCACATATCCATCAGATTTTCTGTGTTTGTGTTTATTTCTATAGAAAACTTACCTTGCTCTCAAATCTCTAGGCTTCTTATGGGCAATATTTATGAATATTTCACACTGCTCTCAGAGATTTTCTACCATTATGAGTTTGTTCCTCAAAAGTTTCTAATATAAAATGCAAAATAATGTCTATACTATATAAAATGAGAACTCATGTATCTAGCAATCACTCTTAAAATTGTTTTCTACACATTCAATTCTACTAACATACAAAACCACTTGTTCCCTGAACTTACCATGCATTTTTTCAAATCTATAAATTTCCCTCCTCTGGAATGATCCTATAAAATAATCCATCATAAAATGGCTGGGTTCACAGATCACTACCTCTCTGAAGATTGTCCTCCATACCCTCAATCAGAAAATTGTCCAAGAAAAGCCTAAGAGCCTATAGAAATTGCTCCTGAGCATCCTCATAGTGTAAATCAATAAACATCTTTAACAACATCTTTACTGGCTTAATAATGGGCTACTTCTTATATAGGTTTCTTTAGGACAGGACATGCTATCATCTTAAAGCATAGATCTACATGAAGCCAATAATTTAATTTATTAAATTATTGTAAAAATGCACTGCTTTCTGACAGTTGGGCTTCTCTGAGGATATACTGCAGAGTATATAATGCAGAGGTGCTCTTCAGACATCTAAAGTTGTCCTAGAGAAGCCCTGGGAATCCTGAGGATTGCCAATTTACCTAGGGCTCCCAGAAAAATTAAACATTTTTTATTTGAAAATTTAGTTCTTCATAAGATTTCGTTTGAAGGAAGGATTCAGCAACTAACAGTTAAAAAACCACTCATCCAAAAGAATAGGTGGACTGGCTTTCTACAGAGCTTTTCACAGATCCTGAAGCAGCAGCAAATTTGAGATTATACTTCTAACTAATAACATTGTTGCCAGTAACATTGGATTTATATTCCTACAGACAGTGGGGTTGGTGTGATGTTGCCTCCACTACACTGTGACCAATCCTCAGCCTCTGTTACCCTAGAAAACTCAGTGATTCGATCATTAGAAAACAAAGTAAAAATTGGTCCTTTCCTAAATCCATGCAGGAATGTACAAGATAAAGGGAATCTAAAACAGTTCAATATTTTGAACTTTGTTTTCCTTTATATCACCTCAAATTAAGTTTCCAAAGTAACAGAAGAATCTTTGGGAAGTTCTAAGAAAAATCCCTGTCAAAAATGGTTAAACAAAGAAAAAGGGCCTTCAAATTGGCTCAAACCACATTTTAAGAAGAAACTCAGATAAAGTATACAAAATAAATTCAAAATAGCTTTTTAGCTACTTCAGTTAGTCTGGAGAACAGACACCATTGACAGGCACTCCATCCCCAAGACCCCAGAAGTAGGCCATAACTCTGGCTGGGTCAGGTAGGCCTCAGGTGATGGTGCTCAGGGTGGGAACAGTGACGAAGGGCAATAATATGCTTAAAATCATGGCTCCACTGATATCTGGCTATATTCACGTAAGCCAATTACTTAACTTCTCTAAGCCACCATTTCCTCACTTGTAGAGTGGATATAATAGTTTTTGCTTCACAAGGTTAATGTGAAAAAAATTTTAATTAAATTAATTAATGGATGCAACAGTATAAATGATAGCCCATGTTACTGCTGTTGTTATCATAAGTAAAGTTTTTTTTTTAAAGATTTTATTTATTTATTTGACAGAAATGATAAGCAGGCAGAGAGAGAGGGGGAAGCAGGCTCCCTGCTGAGCAGAGAGCCCAATGCAGGGCTCGATCCCAGGACCCTGGGATCATGACCTGAGTGAAAGGCAGAGGCTTTAACCCACTGAGCCACCCAGGCGCTCCTCATAAATAAAGTTTTGATCAGGAACAACATCTTCCAAAAAGTCCTTTTGAAGTTTTACTTTGTTGTGAAGGGGAAAGTGGAGACTGGGAGGACATTGGAGTCAAGATCTAACTGTTCCAGAGGCTATGTAAATACTGCACAGGCAAAATAGTAAGGGACTAATGAGAGTGGGTGGCTCAAGAGAAGAAATATTATGAGAAACAGAAACAACTCTAAGTACTTTCCATATTATCCAGAATAAAATTGAAAACCCTTTAGAGTGCCTGCAAGGCTTGGAATGAGCTGCCTCTCCAACCATCTACTTCTTGGACTTTACCTTCCACCCCTCCATCCCTTCTATCAGTTCTGCTTTGGCCAATTAAATCTAGTCACAGTCCCTCATTCATTTTCTTTCAAAAGGATTTTCATGTTTCTGCCTCAGGATATTTGTACTTGCTATTTCTTCTGCCTTAAACATCATTGCCCCATGTGTCCATACAGTGGGCTCAATTGCCTTTTCCAGGACTCTGTGTAAATGTTACCATGTGAAATAAATCTTCCCTGATTACAAAAGAGCACCTTCTTCTGCTTCATTTCCCTACTTTCATTTACTTTTCTTTCCATATTTCCTTTATATGCTTAAAAGTTAACACTTCTTAAAAAATTTTATGCTTATTTGTTTAGTTTTGTTATCTATCTTGCCCTCACCCTCACAACAAGTAAGTCTTATGACTGGAGAGACTTTATTCCACTGCAATATCCTCAAGGCTTCAAACAGTGTCTGGTACATGGCAGTTGCTTAGAATGTTTGTTGAATGAATGATTTAATAATCATCACTTGGCAGTTGGATTGGCTGTTGAAGATTCATATTTTGGGAGCAATGAAAAACTGGAATTGATTTTTAAAAGACCACATGAAAAATAACCGTTATACATGATGAAAAAAGCTGGAAATATAAATAATTTTAGGTGACAATAGGCAAGTGTCTATTTAACTCCTAATTTTTGGATAATTGTTTATGAGAACAAACAAACTAAAAATATTGACCAAGTACCTTGATTTTTTTTTAGCTTTGGAATGACATTCTCAAAATTATGAGAGATAAGCAGCTATAAAGTAGCATACATTAAAACATCTATTTTCAAATGGTTTCTATAACAGGATTTTAAAATACTGCAAGTACATGTTTAGATAACTTTCATTTACATTTTTATTACTTCTATATTTAGCATGTCACCTAATTTTACAAAATAAAATAATAAAATTTTAAATAATACAGTGAAGATGTGATATTTGTACTATGTCAAATCTCTGGATCTTTAAAATAATTTCATAATTTGAAACATTATTTTTTTCAAAATTTCATTTAAACTATAGTTACTAAAATGTAGTGTAATATTGGTTTCAGGAATAAAATTTAGTGATTCATCAGTTACTTACAATACCCAGTGCTCATCACAATTGCCCTCCCTAAAACTCATCCTTCATTGAGCCCATTCCCCACCTCCCTCCATCAACCTTCCGTTTGTTCTCTATCACCAAGAGTCTCTTATGATTTGTTTCCCTCTCTCTCTCTTTTTTTCCTTCCTATATGTTCATCTGTTTTGTTTCTTAAATTCCACATATAAGTTAAATCATATGGTATTTGTCTTTTATGTTAAAAATAGCTCTGTCCTTAGGCATGTACCCCTGGGGCTAATAATATATTATATGTTAATTTTAAAAAAGAAATAATTGATTAGATGATTTAGGATATAAAATATTTATACAGCTTTCCTTCTGACTAAAATTAGGAAAAATTGGGGCTTCTGTGATTTTTTAGCATGTCACACTATAAGTATAAATATAAGAAAGACTATTTACTTATAAACCTAGGTTTAAATATTAGGTAAAGCATATTATTTTGAGTAATATTCCATTGTATATATGGGCCACATCTTCTTTATCCATTCGTCTGAATCTTGGAACACTACATCAAAAACTAATGATGTATCTTATGGTGACTAACATGACACAATAAAAAATTTAAAAAAAATAGTTCCATCATTTTCATCATGATATATAATCAACAGACTTAACTATAAAAGTAATTGACAATATTTAGTTAAAGTAGATGAAAACAAATATGATTTAGAAGATATTAAAATAATGTAAATTTTTAGAATCACATATATTGATCAACTGTGCACTTTGTTCTTTTTCTTATACAATCAGTACAATAGAAACTACTGGAAATATTATTCTAAATCAAGTTGTGGAAATCACTGGCTAATGTAAATAATTGGTAGTGAAACATTCATTCTCTGCTACCTGTTCCATTATAACTTACTTTTAAAATATTTTTATTTAAAAATATACAAATAACAGTATCCTCTTTTGTTCTATATCTCGATACTTGGATCATATTCATTTCCATACACAGAGTCTTTTCCACAACAAAACAGTAGTAAGGCTATGCAAATTACTTTCCCTTGGGTTCACAGCATGCCTTGTAAGTAGGCTTGTGCGCATTTTCCCTATTGTCTTGGACTCATATTTCCCTTTTTGAGGTATTTTAAATAAAAATCACCATAAAAGAAAGTAAAAAGTGAAAACCACAATTTCTAATATAATTAAAACTTTAATGTCATCTTAGTCTGCCACAATGTAAACAAATGCTACTTTTTCTATTATCATATCAAGGTATAAATATATTCCATATTTATTTTGTAAGAAAATCTACCTTTTCTGTTTTTAAATTAATAAGGCTTCTGTACTACTTGCTTCCATGCCATTAAAAATATGAACTATCTCTTAAATAATGTACATACTTCATGTATGAATCCCACCCCAATAACTTTATATTAGTTAAATGTGTTTGAGCAGTTATTGAAAGGTGAAACAGATTTGATTTTTACAGTAGCTAACATTATATAATGATCAATTTTTATGGGAAAAAAAAAGTCCATGTGTTGAATGTGGAAATATCTATAATGGCCATGAAATAATAATCATAAATTAAAAATTATTTTGTCTTTAATATTTTTCCAATTTGAGCAATTAAAAATAATTAAAGTCTGCTATTAAATTCTGGTATTAATTAAATATCTGGAATAGACAGTCCTTTGAAGGCCAATAGTTTTTATGGTATTGCGATATTTTGAAAAAGTCTACTTTCCACAAAGACATTATTTCAAGGCATGTTACATCTACGCTTTTATCAATAGGGTTATATATCAATTATTGGCTCAGGGAAAAAATGAAAATATGCCCTTTTTCCATGTATATACCCTAAAATTTAGAAGTAATATGTAAGAAATAATATAATAAGAAGTAATATGTAAGAAATAAATTTCTATACAACTGGTAATGTGAAATATCAAATATAAAAAAATTATAAAATATATTTTCTTCATATCAAAAACGTTTTCAACACATACCATTAATATTTTAATAAGAATTTTTTAGTTCAAATGGAAAATGCAATTTTTAATAATTGCAGTTAAGTGAACTGGGATATACACAAAGTGATCTAAAAAATGAGTTCATAAGTTGAAATTAAAAAAAAAAAACTTGTTTTGAATTCTATTTTATCATAAATCCTATTTCCTTACCATACTGGGAATCTTTATTTCATGATTTTAAAAATATGAGTTATGTGTATTCTAAATAAAATCCTTATTAGTCATCATTTTTATATTTATATACAATGGTCCTCAATTTTTTTCCAAAATTATTTTTCATCATAGCAATTCTGATTTTTAACTACATCATTTTCATTAGAAGATAAAGATACAGGCAAAATATGAAGAGGTGAAAATAATCAGAGCCAAGGATTTCTATCTAAACTAGAGAGATATGGGCACCTGGGTGGCTCAGTTGATTAAGCTTCTGCCTCTGGCTCAGGTCATGATCTCAGGGTCCTGGGAAGGAGTCATGCATCAGGCTTCCCTACTCTGTGGGAAGTCTGCTTCTCCCTCTCCCTCTGCCCCTCCTCTACTCGTTTTCTCACTCCCAAATAAATAAATAAAATATTTTAAAAATATAAATAAACCAGGAAATGTGCTTCTGTGTATTACTGTCTTCTATTTTTTTTAAAGATTTTAATTATTTATTTGACAGAGATCACAAGTAAGCAGAGAGGCAGGCGGGGAGCGGGGGGTGGGGAAGCAGGCTCCCTGCTGAGCAGAGAACCCAATGTGGGGCTCGATCCCAGGACCCTGAGACCATGACCTGAGCTGAAGGCAGAGTCTTAACCCACTGAGCCACCCAGGTGGCCCACTAACTGTCCTCTTTAAGCATAGTATGTTACTGAGAAGAAATATTTGAAAACATAGGCAGCTTGCAAACATCGGGTAATAATTTCATTTCTGTTTATAAGGCAAAATTGCAGTTGTTTGTAGGGCAAGAATACAAGTGGTGGAGATAAATGCCAGAAGCATACTCAATCTTTGGCTCCCACTTCTTCTATTTCCTTTTTCGTAGCAGACCCATATTTTTGTCATAGTATAAAAACAATGAAGTTTCTCTCATAATTCTATTATCTTCATGCCACAAAAGAATGGTGACATATAGTACCTGAATTTCAAACATTTATTCATAGCATAAATCTGTCATGATTCTGGAACAAAGTATTTTCCCCGACATTTAAGAGTCTTTTTGGAGTTTGCCAAATCCTCCCTTTGTCCTCTACCAGAGCTCTATAATAATGTATTTGTGAAAATGATATTTTAGAAATGACAGCAAGGTTGATAAATAGTACTGGGTTATTGTCATTTCTTATTCATTTTATCCTGTCCCATACCAAAGAAATGTAATAGGAAATAGCTTTTCATCCATGTATCAGGAAATGAACCCAAGTCTACATTGACTTTTAGCAAAGATATTAGGTATAGGGATATTGGATCATTTTGAGATGCCAAGCCTATGAGCGGAATTATAAGTCAGAGTGTTGTAAGATTGATTTTGTACAATTATATCAGTAGGTCCTAAAATTATTGAAGAAGTCCAATTATATTCAAATGATAATGCTACTATTTTAATTCAAATAGCCAGGAGTAGGGGCACCTGGGTGGCTCAGTCAGTTAAGCATCCGCCTTCAGCTCAGGTCATGATTCCAGGCTCCCTGGATAGAGCCTCGTGTTTCTCCCTCTCTCTCTGTCCCTCCCCCTGCTCATGCTCTCTCTTTCTCTCTCTCACTATCTCTCTTTTGGATAAATAAATAAAATCTTTAAAGAAAACAACAAATAGCCATAAGTATATATTTAGACTTGATTAAGTAAGCCAGTGGTTCACAAAAGAGTCACCTAAGCTTTTGTTAAAATATAGATAGCTGGACCCCACTTCCAGAATTTCTTCTGTTCTTCTAGGATGGGATCCAAATTTGCATTTCTAATAATTTTCTAGCAATCCTAATGCTTTTGTTTTGGGGACCACACTTGGGAGATTCACTGAACTGAATCACTGATGGGTGAATCCACTGGAAGCTAAGAATTACTTGTTTTCAAATAAAAGACTTTATAAACATAAATTTTGTGTATTATAGGAAAATATTTAGTCAGATATTGTCTATAATTTTCAGCCAATGTTTACTTAAGACATGAAAATGTAAGGATAAGTATGAAATTTAAAATTTGTTTTGTTGCTTTCATTCTTCAAATATTCCACAGAATTCAAGATTGATTCATTGACTCATTGATTTTGTTTAGGAAAGACATATTCACTGACCCTAAGTATTGCCAGCCATTTTTCTATGCAGCAGTGACTGAGGCTGGAAATGAGCAATGATTTTATCCAGGTTCATCAAGGAAGCCCTTGAAGGGGTTAACCTGGAATATGCAAAGAATTAAGTTATGAAAAGATCTAAGAATAGAGTGAGCAACAGTTTAAGTTCTGAAGTGAGAACAAGTTTGACTAAGCTGAATACAGTTTTTCAGTTTGTCAAGAAATGGTATATAAAGTGCTATTTGACTAAAGATTAAAACTGGACTAGAGGTTTCAAAGAAAAATAAATTAAGAGTAGCTAGGAGAATTTCTGAATTTACTGGTGTAAACATTTTCACAGAATAGTAAGACTAAGACTGAACAGTAGTTATCAAACACATATGCTGAAGTTAAAATCATAAGCACTGTGGTGAAGATTCCCAGGAGAGCAACTGGCTGCTTAGGCAGGACTGTTTGGGAGCTCATGTTATGCTGCCAAACAGTCCAGAAAGTCAAAGCCAGTCTATTCACTTATAACTGGGGACATTATTCTTTTTCTGGAATTGGAATATATATATATATATATGTATATATATATATACACACACACACACACATATGCTCTCCATGAAATTCTCATTGTTAAAGCATATGAGAAGCTGAATTTTGGAATAAATTACAGTTGACAAAAATGATATCTAAGTAAAATTTTAAAAATAACTTTCAATCTAACTGACTTTAATGAATCCTAACAAATCCAGTCAAAGCCACAAGAGAGAACGTATCTTTCTATTTCTAATAAGAAGAGAGTTTGAGGGTCTCTCCACTTTACTTCAAGACAAGACACTGCTGGAAATTTTAATGTTGAGTTTTTATTCTTTTGTCTGGTTTTTCCTCGCTCCTGTAAAAATCATCTGCACGCTCTGCCAGTATGTTCCTTTTTATCAGATGGGGTATCACCCAATTTACTATGCTGCAGATTTACATTTGCTAAGATAGTGACACTCCCCTTAGGACTCTACCTGTGTCTATTATAATATACTTCGAGGAATCCTCAAATTCTTTAGCTTCTCCTATATGTAGGTTTTAGAATGTGGTTGCTTACAGAAACAGCTAAACTTATACATTTTTGTTTTATTTTTAGAATGTCATATTTCTTTGGGGAAATAGCTTACAATCTCTAGGTTATGGGTAGAATTGTGTCCCCCAAATTTCATGTTGCATTTTAATTTAGTCACCTCTTCAAAGGCCCTATCTCCAATATTGTCACATTTTGAGATTTTGGGGTGACTAAGTTAAAATGAAATTATTAGGGTGGACTCTAGTCAAATCTGGCTAGTGTCCTTTTAAGAAGAGGAAATTTTAACACAAAAAATGATACCAGGGATATGTACACAAAAAAGAAAGTCCATGTGAGTACACAGAGAAAGGATGGCAATCTGCAAGCCAGGTAGAGTGGCTTTGAAAGAAAATAAACTTGCTTAAGCCTTAATCTTGGATGGCTAACCTCCAGAACTGTGGGAAAACAAATTTTTATTGTAAGCCATCCATTCTGTGGCATTTTGTTATGGCAACCCTAGAAAACTAAAGCACTTCGTGATTTCTGATTATGAAAGCATTCAAATACTACATGTCACAATGGTTGGTACCATATTTGGAACATTACATTAGAGAGGGGAGTGGAGAAAAGATGCTTCAGTGGAGAAGAGGCAAGGAGGGGAGAGGAAGAAAAACCAATAAATTGATTTCCTTTTTATAGTACAACAAATTAAATTAGATATGATGGCAGTCTCTCTCTCTCTCTCTCTTTCTCTGTCACACACACACACACGCACACACACACACACACCCTAAGAGAAAAGTGTCACCTAACGAAAATGTACTCCCAGTAGAACAATGATCTATGGATTGAGTGCCTGCTTCTTAGTTCAATGACTGAAAAGACACTTGTAACATATTGATACTTTCCTTGGAAGTAAGAAGTCTCAGATTCTATAATTCAGCATTAGGAATGGAATTTTAAAACAGTGGTGATCTAGAGTGCAGTTTCCAACATGTCAAAAACATCTCCTGAATTTATGTGATATTTAAAAAGATAAAGAAATATGACTGTATTCTGCCATTCATTAATCCCTTGGAATTAATGGCAGTGGTTTTGTGAGGTGCTCTAACATAAACATAAACATGAAACATTCTGTCACAGTACATAGAACAGAAAGAAAGACAAAAAACAAAAAATGGTGTCAATCTCAATGACATTGAGGTTTGTTATAATAGAGAAAGTAGCATTAGAAATCATTCAACGAAATATTTTTATTTTGCTGATGGAAATATTAACATTTAACAATATATCCTTACATTGCAGAATTGTTTTTAATTTCTTTTAATTTTTGTGCATGATAATAATTTATCCCTCTAATAACTAGTGAAACTTTCTATTTGTGGTTGTGTTACTATATTAAAATTACCTGAATTTTCTTAATCATCAAAAAAGGAGTCACTGGGGCACCTCGGAGGCTCAGTGTGTTAAAGTTTCTGCCTTCAGCTCAAGTCATGGTCCCAGGGTCCTGGGATCAAGCCCCACATCGGACTCTCTGCCCAGCGGGAAGCCTGCTTCCTCCTCTCTCTCTGCCTGCCTCTCTGCCTACTTGTGATCGCTGTCAAATAAATAAATAAAATATTAAAAAAATGAAAAGGAGTCACAAACATGTATTTCCAAAGTGTGTGTCAGCTAATACCAATAAAACAGAAAAAAATAGATTATGTATTTTATAAAGAATAAGTGAAAAACCCCACAAAACTAAATATATAGGATTTAGTTATATCTTTTCATATTTTTCCTAATTCATTACTTAAAAACAACTTCTAGAATTTGACTTAAGAAGATATCTTCTGGTATAGGGAAGTAGAGAACTATAAGCATGTCATAAATATGGTGAAGTTAAACATATGTCTTCAAAAATTACCCACAGGTTTATCATTTCAAACTTAGATTAAAAAAAACAACAACTACAGCACCTATACTTTCTTGCATATATCATATCACATACATAATTCATTGTTTCTGTTATCTGTTTTTTACATTATTAAAATAGAGCTAGAATTTAGGACATTTGCATATGGATCCAAAGGAGAATCTTTTTAGAGTTTCTTTCAACTCTTTTAGTGACTGATCTTTACTGAAATTGTCCAAATTATTCAACTTTGTTCTTTTATAAAAATAATTCTCTATTGCCAGCATTACCTTATACCAGACCAGATAAAGACACAACAAACAAACAAACAAGCAAACAAAAGGACAGGCCAATATCTCTGATGAACACAGATGCAAAATGCTCAACAAAATACTAGCAGACCAAGTTCAACAACACATTTTAAAAAAACATCTGCAACAATCAAATGGGATTTATTCCTGTGTTGTAAAGGTAGTTCAGTATTCACAATTCAATTAATGTGATATAACACATCAATAAGAGAAAGGATATGAATCATATGATCCTTTCAATAGACACAGGAAAAGCATTTGACAACATTCATTCATGATAAAAACCCTCAACAAAGCAGATTTAGAAGGAACACAAAAGTCATCCATGAAAAATCCACAGTTAATATCATCCTTAATGACAGCTTCCCCTATGGTAAGGAAAAAGATAAGGATGTCCACTCTCCCCACTTTCATTCAACATAGTACTGGAAGTTCTAGCCACAGTAATCAAACATCCAAATCAGTAGGAAGATGTAACTCACTATTTGCAGATGACATGGTACTATATATAGAAAACCAGAAAGATGCCACAAAAGAAGTGCTAGAACTGATAAATGAACTCACTAAAGTCCCAGGATACAAAATCAACATACAGAAATCAGTTGCATTTCTATACACCAATAATAATGCAGCAGAAAGAGAAAGAGAGAAAACAATCCCATTTACAATTACACCAAAAATAATAAAATACCTAGACATAAACCTAACCAAAGAAGTGAGGGAACTATACTCTGAAAACTATAAAACACTGATGAACAAAACTGAAGATGACATAAGAAATGGAAAGATATTCCATGCTTATGGTTTGGAAGAATAAAAATTGTTAAAATAGAACACTACCCAAAGCAATCTATACAACGAAAGCAATCCCTCACAAAATACCAACAGCATTTTTCATAGAACTAGAACAAATAATCCTAAAATTTGTAGGGAAACACAAAGACCCCCAAATAGTCAAAGCAACCTTGAAAAACAAAAACAAAGCTGGAGGCATCACAATTCCAGACTTCAAGTTATATTACAAAATTGTAGTAATCAAAACAGTATGGTAATTGCACAAAAACAGACTCATAGAACAATGGAACAGAATAGAAAACGAAGAAATAAATCCACAATTATTCAGTTAATCAGTTAAGAAAGAATATTCAGTTAAGAAAGAATATCCAATAGAAAAAAGACAATTTCTTCAACAAATGGTATTGGGAAAACTGGACAGCTAGATGCAAAAGACTGAAACTGGGGGCGCCTGGGTGGCTCAGTGGGTTAAAGCCTCTGCCTTCAGCTCAGGTCATGATCCCAGGGTCCTGGGATCATGCCCCACATTGGGCTCTCTGCTAAGCAGGGGAGCCTGCTTCTCCCTCTCTCTCTGCCTGCCTTTCTGCTTACTTGATCTCTCTCTCTGTCAAATAAATAAATAAATAAATAAATAAATAAATAAATAAATATCTTAAAAAAAAAAGACTGAAATTGTTTCACTTCCTTAAAACATACACAAAAATAAATTAAAAATTGATTGAAGAGCTAAACGTGAGGCTTGGAACCATTAAAATCCTATAAGAGAGCACACATAGTAACTTCTCTGAAATCGGCCATAGCAACTTTTCTTTTAGATAGGTCCCCTGAGGTAAGGGAAACAAAAGTAAAAACAAAACTTTTGGGACTTCATCAAATTAAAAAGCTTTGCACAGTGAAGAAAAAAATCAAAATAAAACTAAAAAGGCAACTTATGGAATAGAAGACATTATTTGTAAGTGATATATCTGATAAAGGGTTAGTATCCAAAATATACAAAGAACTTATAAAACTAAACACCCAAAAAACAAATCATCTGATCAAAAAAATGGGCAGAAGACATGAACAGGCATTTCTCTAAAGAAAACATCCAGGTAGCCAAAAAACACATGATAAGACACTCATCATCACTTAACATCAGGGAAAGGCAAATGAAAACTACAATGAGATATCATGTCACACCTGTCAGAATGGCTAAAATCAACATGAGTGACAGTAGGTGTTGGCAAGGATGTGGAGAAAAAGGAACTCTCATGCACCATTGGTGGTAATGAAAACTGTGCAAACTGGTGAAGCCACTGTGGGAAAACAGTATGGAGGTTCCTCTAAAAGTTAAAATGGAACTACCCTATGATGCAGCAATTCCATTAATGGGCATTTACCCAAAGAATACAAAACACTAATTCAAAGGGATACATACACTCCAATGTCTATAGCAGCATTATCAATAATAGCCAAATTATGCAAAGAGCCCAAGTTTCCATCAACAGATGAATGGATAAAGAATATGTGTATATATACACACCCTACATCTTCTTTATATGTGTATTTATATTATGGAATATTATGTAGCCTTAAACAATGAAATCTTGTCATTTGTAATGATATGGATGCAGCTACAGAGCATAATGCTATGCAAGATTTAAGTCAGTGAGAGAAAGACAAATCCCATATGATTTGACTCATATGTGGAATTTAAGAAACAAAACAAATGAGTAAAGGGGAGAAAAAAAGAGAGAGGCAAACCAAGAAGCAAACTCTTAATTAAAGAACAAGCTGATGGTGACCAGAGGAGAGATGGGTGGGGGGATGAGTGAAATGGGATGAGAACAGATGATAAGGATAAAGGAGTACACTTCTTATCTCATAATGAGCACCAGGTGATGTGTGGAATTATTGGATCACTATATCCTATACCTGAAACTAATATAAGATGAAACAGATAGGGAGGCAAACTATAAGAGACTTTTAACGATAGGAAAAAAATTGAGGTTTGCTGGGCAGGAGGTCAGAGGTAGGATGGGGTAATTGGGTGATGGGCATTAAGAGGGACATGTGACGTAATGAGCACTGGGCATTAAATCAACTGATGAATTATTAAATTCTACCCCTGAAGTTAATAATACAGTATATGTTAATTGAATTGAATTTAAATAAAACACTTAAAAAATAATATACAGGGTGTCTCGGTGGCTCAGTCAGTTAAGTGTCTGCCTTCAGCTCAGGTCTTGATTCCCAGGGTCCTGGGATTGAGCCCCACATCAGGCTCCCTGCTCAATGGATAGCCTGCTTCTCCCTCTTCCTCTGCTGCACCCCCTGCTTGTACTTGCTCTCTCTCCATTAACTGAATAAATAAAATCTTAAAAAAAAACTAATATAATACTGTATGTTAAATGGAATTAAAATAAAAATTTAAATTTAAAAAAATAGTCTATTTATACTTTGAAAATAATTTAATATAATGTTTAATTAAGTGGCACATTTTTCTATATCAAGTACAATTGGATTACTTATATATTTAGGATTAATAAAAACTAACTTCTTTCCCTAGTCTTGAGATAATCGACATATAATATATAAGTTTGAGTGTAATTGTTGATTTGATACATTTATATATTGCAAAATGATTACCACCACAGCATTAGCTAACACCTCCATTATGTCACATAGTTATTATTGCTTTTTTGTAGCATTTAAGATTTGAGATCATTTAAGATCTACTACCTTAGCAACTTTCAAGTGTATAATATAGTATCATTAACCGTAATCATTAACTGTAATGTAATTAGAATTAGATCCTCATAATTTATTCATCTTACAACTGAAAATCTGTACTCTTTGACCAACAACTTCCCATTTCTTTCACACCCTGTGCCTTGGTAACCACTATCCTAGTGTTTGGTTTTGAGTTTGGCTTTTTTTTTTTTTTAAGCTTTATTTATTTATTTATTTGACAGAGTGGGCAGGGGAAGTAGGAGAGAATTTCAAAGACTCCCTGCCAAGAGCAGAGTCTGACACAGGGCTCGATCTCACAATCCATAAGATCATGATCTGAGCCAAAACCAAAAGCCAGTCAGTCCCTCAACTGACTGAGCCACCAAGGCACCCTTGAATTTGGCTTTTTTAGATTCCACATATAGATAATATTATACAGTATTTGTCTATCTCTGAATTATTTCACTTAGCATAATGCCTTTAAGGTCCATCCAGGCTGTCACATGGCTGGATCTCCTTCCTTCTCATATTTGATTGATACTCCACTTTCCATATATGCCACATCTTCCTTATCCATTCATCTGTTGACAGACCTGCAGATTGTTTCCATATTTTGGCTATTGTGAATAATGCTCCAAAGAACAAAAGAGTACAGACATCTCTTTAAGATTCTGATTTCTTTCTTTGCATATATACCCAAAAGGGAATTGCTGGATTATATGGTGGCTCTAGCTTTTAATTTTTAAAGCAATTCCATACTTTTTTCTATAGTTGCTACATCAATTTATATTTCTACCAACAGTACACAAGAGTTTCCTTTTCTGCACATACTTGTCAACACTTATTATCTCTTGTCTTTATTACGATAACCATTCTAACAGGAGTGAGGTGATAGCTATGGTTTTAGCATTTTCTTAATGATTAGTGATGTTGAGCACTTTTTGTGGGCCATTTGTATGTCTTCTTTGGAAAAATATCTATTCAGTTCCTCTGCCAATTTTTTAATTGGGTTTTTTGGGGATTTTTTGCAACTGATTTGTGTGAATTCTTTATATGTTTTGGATATCAACCCCTTATCAGATATATGACTTGCAAATATTTTCTCCCACTCTGTAATTTGCCTTTTCATTTTGTTGATGATTCCCTTTGCAGTGCTCCCTTTGCTGTGTAGAAGCTGTTTAGTTCAATGTAGTCCCACTGTTTATTTTTGCTTTAAGTGTCAAATAAAAAAAATTGCAAAGATTGATGTCAAGGAGCAAAACTGATTTTGACATACAAATGATTTCACTGGCAGAAACAGTGGAATTACCCAACAGCTAAATAGAGTTGAATAGCTCTAAGTTTACAATCTACAAGGATAATCTGTCAGTATATTTTATTTTATATAAGAAATTAGAATTGGTTATTTGAACAAGTTGGTTAAATAGAAACTGAATAAAGTATTAGTTCTAGAAGAAACTTGAGTTATGTCAAGTTTTGTGAAACAGTTTTTGGAAAGCATTTCTAGATTCCTTTTCATGATCATACTTACAAACCAATAAATATTATTTGGGTGATTCCCACCTAATTAATTAAAATTATTGTTCTAACGATCAAGAAAACTGGAATGTCATTAAAATTTTTCACCCATCTGAACTATTGTTTTTTCTTCAATTTGTAATAAGGATATGAGCACATTAATCTTCTAGCATAATAATATCTATATATTTATCAACCTGAAAAATGGACACATAAATACTATCTAAATCACTATTGACTTGGGGTAAGTGCTTTTATTAATGATTATGGTTAATGATTGATAACATGATAACATGAAAATTTTATGATTCTGTCTTTGTATATAATCAGCTATCTCAGGATGAAGATATGGAATAAAACTAGGTAAACTAGATAATAGATCCTTACTATTCATAGACTTTATTTATTTTTTTTTTCTATTCATAGACTTTATACTGAGTCTTATGCTAATACCAAAAATAATAGCCATGATTTTCTGAGCTCTGGCTATGTGCCAGGCATTGGGCTAGGCTCTTCAAATACTTTTATTTTAACTTTACGATGATCTTAAGAGGTATGTATCGTGATCTTTACTTTATAAATATGGAAACCTAAAATTAAAAGTTCAAATGAACTGTCCAAGATCAAAGAGCTACTAATTTGTAGGATGGGGATTTTAATCTAGCTCACTTTGACTCTCCAAAACTCTGTTGTTTTCACTTTAACCTATTCCTTCCAAAACAACAGCATGACTAAGACATCCTAGCACAACTAAGAGCAAACCTACAATCTCCAGATAATGAGACCAGCACTTGGTTTCTGCTCTTCTGTGATTTCTACTGAAGAAGACTTCAAGAAAAATACTGTATGAGAATATAGTGTTGACTATGCAAGGTGCTAAGCTTTATAAGAAGTTTAAAGCACCAGATTTTTTTTTCTCTTTGTATGCCCTACTCAGAAGCTTCCATAATAAAATTACTTTCCTAAGCATATGGCCTTTTTATCTTTTCCACTAGTTAAAAATGTTTATGATGAAGTATAACTTTACTCACAATCCATATGTTTGCCCATCTCAAGAAGAAGCTCTACAGATTTTGTCTGGAGCTGGTTGAAGCAAAGAATTATGTTTCCCCTAATACCATATAATATAGGCATTGGCAGAACATGGGATTATAAAATATGAAACAGAGGAATTTGGAGTTGATAGTAAGCATAACTTAACTGGGGATAGCAAAGATCACTGACTGTCATTGAAGGAAATAAAATTTCAGAAAAGACATTCATCAGTAATTTACCCACCTACCTATTTTATTTATAGCTCTATTTAACTATTAGTTGGTATAAATTGTTTTGATTATGGATAAAGAGGACAGAATAGTTTCTGAGGGAAATAACGTACAGTTAAAGTACCCATCTATGATTTTTTTCAGTTTCCTCCTCTAGTTAAGGCACATGATGGGGGTTTGACCTGCCTCTATGATACTGCTAAGGAAACAAGTGTTCAATAAAATCTCTTAATATTCTATCAGATAGACCTGTCTCTATCTTTAGGTTATGCAGGTGACTTTGAAAAGCTACAGCAGGGACAGTCAGGTAGATTGAGCCCATGAGAGTGTCTTGGTACTGGTAACAAATATAATGATACCAAGATGTCAGTAGTCATGATAGCAAAGATCTTCATTCAAACACAAAATCTGTGATTTTTTAATTAAGAAAAACCATTTTTAATTAAAATAATATAGATTGGATTATATTATTGGAAGTTTCACTTGCCAAAAAAGGCTTGTATACTTCTATTCAGTCCAAAAAAACAAATATCAGGGGGTTACTACTGATGGATCTGGGTAGAAAAAATCTTTACCCAAAGAGCACCACAGGCTCAAGTGAGAACATTTAGATTCTTGAGTTCCCTTTGTTCATGTTAATATCAATCCCAGCCAAGACTTTTTAGTGGCAGTTATAATTATTTTACAACTGCCTTGGAAGCTTGTCATATTGCAGCACTTACAGAGATGTTATCATAATAGCCTGTCTCAAGAAAGCTTCAGCGAAGCCTTAAAATTAAAGCTCACCAGTTGGCAAAGTCACAAATTGATAAAGTACAAGTGAATTGGAAATTCACCAGGTAAACAAAAGCTCCAATTCATTTAAAAACAATGAAAATAGGTCACTGATTTCATACGTGCCAATCACACCAGAATTCTAAAATAAATCCAAGTAACTTCTTACAAAGGACTTAAATAAAATCTTTAAATAATTTTAAGGCAACATGACAAAAATACATAGTTGTGCCAGACACACACAAACAAATGATAATATGAATGTGCATACAGTCTTCTTAATGCCTTCAAAAGCCTCCCAAATCAGCTGAAAGGGAAAAGAATCTCACCATCAAGTACTGCCAGTTCTAGTGAGAGAATTGTTTACTGCATGCTGCAAAGCAAGCAGACCGTGGCCCAGGGGAACGAGTCATCATAGTTCTTTTAACGGCCCATCCATATTACTTCATGACAACTATGAGCCCAGCACCTCCAGATCTGTGTGATGTGGCTGGGTCACCGTGAATCTGCATGATCTCATCTCCTAGGTTTAGGTCTGACTGTTTCAGCTGGCCAGGTAGAGAGTTCTGCAACTTATTTGGGTACATGACACTGGTGGTAATGATGTCAGGTAAGTTTTTCCACCATTTAGGCATTTCTCCTAATGGCGTTATGATCTTCCAAATTCAATGATAAGGCTAAAGAGTTTCCTGGTGATGCTTTGCATCTTACATTTATCGCTAATATCTTATCCACCCGTCACCTTGCCGTGTGATTTTAGGATGGTGCATTGAGCAGTGTTCCCAATTTATGGTAGCAGAAAAAGAGTTTTGCCTTTCTTCATTTGCAAAATTTTGGCCCAATTAGCAGCATGATTTGGATCTTAAGCAAATAATATTGAAGTGAACAAACTAGCAAAATAGTATTTTCACCCATGGCACTGGAGAAGTCATTTAAGCAATATTTATAAAAGTAGATTATTTGTTATCCACAGACTGAACAGTTGCACTTTCAGCCTAAAAGTCTATGAGTTAATTTATAATTTTTCTGAAACTCAAATTTAAATCATATATGTTAGAATGTGCAAGAGTGAGTTTCTTAGCTCATGAATAAGCAAAACAAATATTCATCTCTCAGTACTACTTATTCTTCATCTATGCATGTATATTTTTATAGGGGTAGGGAAAATCATATGTTCCAATTTGAAAATGGAAATTCATAGAGGTCCTATGAACATCTCTTGCAAGAATCAAAGATCTACTGACAGATGGCAAATATCAAGAACCCATAGTAAATATATTTTAATAATCATTCTCTCTTCTGGGATTATATTCAACCTAAGCTTCTTTCTTACACAGCCCTTCTGGTAACCATTACCAATCTGTCAGAACAGGCATGAGAGATAAAAATCTATTTGCCATCCCTTGTATACTATATATAAAGAGGCACTGGCAAGGTCTCCTTTATTTTGATATTTCCCTTTCCATTTTAGTCCTTTGCAATCTAAATGTTATTAATAAAATGAAAAACGTTAATTGCATTAGAAGAGAGATGGAATATTTAGAAAAAGGAGCAACAGAATTATTCCCAACTGTAAACGATTTAATACCTTCAATATTAGCATATCAGCCTTTAAAACCATCTTAAAAACCTTTAATGTGAAAAAAAGTGCTGAATGGCTATAATCTATACAATACCTTATGGACATAAGTATCCATTATTTCACTTCAAATTTAACATTCAATTTAACACGTTCTTACTTTCTAAACTTCTTCCAGAATTGCACCCTCAGAAAAGGACCTGGCAGTCACTATTGACTCTCTTCCAAAGCATACAAAATTAACTGTATTACCCTTTTTAATGTGATTTGTGGATTTTTATATTTGATATCATAGATTTAATGTAGGTTGGTTATGGTTAAATTCAATCTATTTAAGTGAAATCGTAGTGATTTAAGTATTTATACACAGAGTGTGTTGGGTATTCGATTTAGATCAACTTAGGGAAGTTCCCTTGGCCTTCACGTATAGTGCCATGGGTCTTCTTGACTCTAACTTTTTAAGCTTCAACTTTTGAGTTGATGTAAAAGACAAGAAAAAAAACCCTACCAATTTCAAGAAAAGAAATAGAATGCACACATACCCATTGACAATTAAGTCTCTAAAAGATGACTTAAGCTAAACCAGAAGTCTTTCTTAAAGAAAAATATTATGTGTAGTCTATTTTTCTGAGTCATAACATTTTTTTAAGGATTTTATTTATTTGGCAGGCAGAGAGGCAGGCAGAAAGAGAGAGGGAGAAAGAAGCAGGCTCCCTGCTGAGCAGAGAGCCCAATATGGGGCTTGATCCCAGGACCCTGAGATCATGACCTGAGCAGAGGCTTTAAACCACCGAGCCACCCAGGCACTCCCTGAGTCATAACATTTTTAAGGCCATTCTCTATTGAAGAGATTTTTAAAAGTACTTCTTATCTTATCGTTATTTTATTTTATAGAGAGCCAGTTGGATTTCTCAGTTGATATGTCAAATTTATAATTAGGATTCCTATGATACAAAGTTTATCTTGCCTAAAGACATAAGTACCTTTTCAAAGTTTTGAAATCTGTAATACACCAATTAGATAAACCTCCACTAAATGTTCCATGTATAAATTAATTTTATACAACTTTTTCCTTTTGATGTTCTAATAAAATAAAGTATTTTGAACAGTGAACTTTAAGATTTGTAAGGCAAAATTTATGAGATTGTATAATTTATTTAGATAAAATATTGAATTTTGCCTGATTCCCTTTAATATAAAGGGAAATATTTATTATAGTATTATAATCATTATCACTAAAACAAGAATCACTTATTTACATTTTAAGATATGGATTCCTTCAATACAACTTTTTTGTGTGTTGTTTCTAAAATGTTATTATATCTTTGAAGTAAAATGATTTTTTCCCTTTTCAGTTATAGAATTAAGTCCATCATTTAAAACAATGAGTTTTAGTAATTTTTAAAGTTAGCGCTAGTGATTAACATTAACTCTAAACAGAAATTTTAAATGTCATGAGAACATATCTATACGACCAAAATTAAAAAGAAATCATCCTCATTTCTTCAATTAGTAATAAAATTTACTGATGTGATTGCTTCCTTTTCATCAAATAAGCTACTCCGGGCCATAATTAACCATTGTTTTACTATCTTCATATTTTCCTTTGTTTTATAGATATGTTTGGCAAAAATAAAAATGTAAAGTTTCAGAAAATGATTTCAATATTTCATATACACAGAATATAATGACTTGTGTTTCAATAAAATGTTATGAATAAAAAAGGATTTAAATTGATAAAGAAGAAACTAGGTCAGTTAAAATAATTCTCTTTCAATTACAGGGTTAAGAAATCTCATTTATTCAGGATTTTTATTACTTTAGAATTCATGACAATTAGGGCAATGACTAGATTGAAGTTGAAGTTATATTATCTTTGAAGGAAAATTTCACTCTTTAACATAGTAAACTTTCCCCTATATCACTTTTTTTTTAACTTCTAACTTTCTATTGGCCTCCTGCTCCTCAAAGAGTACCCTGCTTCTGCTCCCTCAAAGCCTCAAAACTTTTGTATTATTGGTCTTAGACATTTTATCTTCCACAGTTCTGCAGATGGTGGTCTTTTGGATGGTTTGAGTGGAGTTTCATATGTCCAGCATGTTACCCAGATTGAAGTCCTCTCTGTTTACCAGCAGGCAGTGGTAGGTGGTGATCTCAGCCTCCAGCTTGACCCTAATATTCATCAGGGCCTCCTATACCTGGGACTGGTACTGCCCTTCTGTGCAAATCTGGGATAGCTGCAACTCCAGGTGCAGCAGGATCTCCTTGAGCTGCTCCATTTGCAAAGCATAGTAGGACTCCATCTCCCTCAGGTTGTTCTCCAAGCTAGCATTTAGATTTCTCAAGTCCTGGTGCGTCGCCAAGGACTGGGCCATACATTTCCACTCCCTGAGCATCATTTCAGCTGCTCCTATTTCAGTGCCCTACATAGCGAACACTGTGGTATTCTCCTCAGTCTTTTGAGATCAGTACTTGTCCGGCTCTCTGGATTCCTCAGCTTATGGTACTAGGTCTGCCTGTCTGCCATGTTCTTTCTGAGATACTAAGATTTGGGGCATCCAACTCCATGGTCAACCAAGAGCTGACAATCTTTTTTTAAAGACCTTTTAATTTCTCCTTGTGGTTCTTTATGAAAAGCAGCTCTTCCTTGAAAGTTTCAGTCTCCTTGTCCAGCTGTAGTAAAGTGACAACTGGTGTCATCAACAACCTTGTGAAGTCCATGGATGTCACTCTTCACAGACTGGTGCATGACCAGCTCTGTCTTACATTTGACTCTGAAGTCATCAGCAGGGAGAAGGGCATTGCCAATCTGCAGAATTATGTAGGCATTGTCCACAAAATTTGTAAAGATCTGAGTACTCAACTCCTTGATAGTTTTGAAGTAATGTCCTCAGTCCCTCACCTGGGTTCCTTTCTCACCTAGGTGTTCCCAGATTTTGGTCTGCAGTCTCTGGTTATCAGCCTTCCAGCTCCTCACCTTCTCTATATAGGATGGCAGACAGTTATTCAGTTTTTACACAGTCCCTTTCTCACCTGAATGCACCGTATGCCCACCAGGCCCCTGATCATCATGGACATGAACCAGGACGTCCAGCTGGCCTAAAGCTGGTCGAAAGGGACACCAAGATCTATAAGCCTGACTCCAAGTGCCTGCACAGATTCTGGCCATGCTGCTGAGAAGCTGGACCCAGTATCTGGGTAACTGCATGGAGCTTGTAGACTGAAGGTAAAGTGAGTGGTGAAGTTCATACTGTTCCATGAAGAAGAAAAGATGCCAGAATTCAGGCTTGGGACACCTCCCCTATATCTTTTTATCCCTTGTTATGAGTATGCTTTTGTGTTAGTAAGCATCAGTAGAAACTGAAATTATAATTTATGATTAAACAAACTACATGGATGATGAAAGGCTTTTAATTTGTCCGTAATTAATGCATTCTCACAGTTAACTGCTTCTCCTTTGGTTTGCCCCATTGACTATGGTCCTCAGGAGGAAAAAAAGGGATAAATTACTACTATTTATGAGAGATCAGCTACATGTGTACTCAGGATCTGTTCTTAATCATTTGTTCAATGATTAAGAATAGCTCTTAATCAATTCAATGATTAAGAGCTATTCTTAATCATTGAACATTCTTTCATGTTCAATGAAAAGAGCTATTCTTGGGGCACCTGGGTAGCTCAGTAGGTTAAGCCTCTGCCTTCGGCTCAGGTCATGACCCCAGGGTCCTGGGATCGATCCCCGCATGGGGCTCTCTGCTCAGCAGGGAGACTACTTCCCTTCCTCTCCCTCTCTGCCTGCCTCTCTGCCTACTTGTGATCTCTGTCTGTCAAGTGAATGAATGAAATTTAAAAATAAAAAAAAAAGAAACTATTCTTTTTGAAAGAAACTGTGCTAGGCTTAAAGGGGCCCAATAAACAAGGTAAACTCTCTATTGTGTCCTTGTTTTCTCATCTGTAAAACTGGATTCAAGTGGTAGTTATCTCCTTGGGTTGTAGTAATTAATAATTCTAAGTAACACGTTGAATAATTTTATCACATGAAAAGTGCTCAATAATATTTGCTTATTCACATCATTCTCATCATAGGCTGTGAGGAAAATATTTTAATATTCCTGCAGTGTGCTGACTTTCTATACATTGTGTTGAAACTTGAGGTTTTGGGCTATGAGCAACACCTGGGAAATCAATTTACAATGTATAGATAATAAGGACACTCAAGAGATATTTACATAACTTAGGAAGTATGTGCTTACATTATAAGAGACTGAGACTCAGGATCTTAGAGACATCTCTAGGTCATGTTAGCTGGAGATGATGGGGTTTGCTTGCCTACTGAAGAGATTTATATTTTTATATTTTTATATTTATATTTATATTTATATTTCAAAAGGTTGGAGAACCCATTATCCTTTTCTTCCTATCTGGAAGGAACAGAAGTTTTTCTTTCTTCTCTCATTTTTTTGATATGTACAGAAGGTAGCTTTCCTATAGTACAGAGGCATCTAAAATCCATTTTCTTTCAACCCCTTACCTATCATGGATGGTGAAGTCACTCTCATGGAGATTTTACTAGTTGTCTTTCATTGTGTGCTACAGGAATAAACGTCAGAGTGAAGGGTCTCAACAACAGCTACTAATGACTGATATGTTTCTAATCCAGAACATCATAGGTGCACATTCAGTACAAAATTAGTAACATCGATTATTCCAAACCATCAACCATCATTATCATTATCATCATGGCAGAGACTAGCCACAGTCTAGCTGCTAGATATGCAAAAATTGGTATCTTTTCTTCTTGGGCTTTGTTGTACATCAGTACAGTCAGGTAACTAAGATATGGCCAACAGAATGCGGGCAGAAGTGAATGCCACCTCCAGGCCCATAAAACCTACTCTAAAATTCCCTGCATATTTTCGCTTCTTTCATCTGCTGGATGGAAACAGAAAATCCAGAGGGATAGTCAAATCTCAGATGTTAATCAAGCCATTAGATGGAAAGAGCCTGGGATTCAGCAAAACTATGTAAAGGAGCCTCCTCTAAACCCACCCTACCAATTGTCATTATTCTTAGATATGTGTGAAATAAATCACTTCATTGTGAGAAGCCTCTAAGATCTGCATATGGAAGGGAGGATGTTATAGATTTTAGCCTGTGCTAATAGAGAAATTGAGTCTTATTAATTATTTCAAAAGATTCATAGCTGTAGGTGTGGGGGAAAAAAAAAAAGGAGCAGTGGAGCTCTTTGTATCCTTTTCTTTCCAAAGGAATCCAGATAATCAGCCATGACTCTAGACCAAGAACAAAGGATAGATAAGAAGTAAAAGTTTCTGTAGATAATGTGTGAAGAGAGAGAAGGAGATAGGAAGAGAGGAAGAACACTGTGCTGTTCACAAAATTCAATTGTGCAATATCTATCACTCCTAGCTCCTCTCTTTCTTGTCTCCTACGTGACTGTTCACTATAATCTTTAAATTTTCCAATCTTTTTTTTTTTAGTGTTCAATCCAATTAAATAGTAGTTCAAAAACAATGCTGAATCTTTCAGACTATTGAATTTTCCAGTTCACTTTTCTTCAAGAGAGAGAGAAGAGGGCACTGATAAAGTGTACTTTATGAATCAGGCCCTTTGTACGTGTGGTTATCTTATTTCATCCTCACAACATTACTTTAAGGTAAATATGTTCTAAAAGCATCACTTTTCTATCATTTTTTATAATGAAGATACTATTTAAAACCCTAAAAGGACAAGAAAATGAAACTGTTGTCCATTGTTAAAATGACATAATAATCTGAGAAAGAAACTACCTCATTTTCTCATGAAATTATCAATTCCTCCCATGAGTTAGAGATCCAGGAAGACACAGGCTTAGGGGCAGGGAAAGAGTTAAATAGCATTTAACAGACAAAATACATATAAATAGCAAGATCCTTGACTTCATAAATGAAGTGTATATTCAATCTAAGAATAAGAATGCACTTTATATTGAATGGTCTACTTCTTAAATATTCTGACTTCTCCTTTAAACTCACTATGTTCATATTTTATTTCTTTAGACTAATTTAAAATAACAATAGAATGTATTATGTATATCTGTGTGCATATATATATATATGCATATATATATTCTCTTATTTTCAAATCTAAAAGAGAGATTTATTGTTATGTTCTCCCTGTAGAAGGTACTGACCATGTTTTCTACTGCTTAGTTAAATGTTCCTGAGATATGGTTTTGTATCCCTTGATGCTTACCCCATCCCTTGAGATTATGCAAGAAGGGCTACACATCTTCCCTTTAAATGCTCTGCATGCCACTGACTGGGATGAGTCACCTTGTCATTTCTGTCCTTCTGGTCAATAGCAATGTTAAAGTAACAGCAATGTGATGAGCTCTTTTAGCAGCATAAGATGGTTATCATGTTTAAGTGTAAAATAATCCAGTAAGCAAGTAAACAACAGAATGGTATAAACTGGAATAACTGCAACAACAACAGCAACAAGTTAAGAATATTAACGTTAGAGCCAAAGGCAGGACTTGAAAAGAATATGACATTAAGGCCATAGATATTTGAACAAGAGTGACCCTCCAGTATGCAGATATTAGAAACTGCACACAGATCTTAAAGACAGAATCATCTTTAAGGTAGTAGAAAGAAGAGAGTCTTCTCCCAATAATTTTTTATTTTAGATTCTTTCTGGGAATCAGCAACCAAGCAACTATGTTACCACAATCCCTAAACAGTCATTCTGTAGCCCCTTGACCCTCCACTTCACACAACTCTCACCATCTATATAACTAAATAATAATCATAACTTCAACTCTAACAGTTGGTTCTCCCCAATGATTTTCTTTCACTGAAGTTTTCTATTAGATAATATTATATATTATAATATATAATAAAATATAATATATAATAATAATAATGCTTGTATATAACTAGGACTTTGTAAGTAAATTGACATAAGTCTTATTTGTTATCATTTTTCAATTAATAAAAACTATTAAAAAACATTGTATTTTGTGTCCCACAAGGTGCTCTTGGCAAAAATCATGTTTTATTATTCAATTTTTTTTAATTCAACAAGTATTTATAACTTAAAAAGATTAACTGAAGTTAGGGAGAAAGTGTACCTTATATCAAGAATGTCACTATTACTTCATAAAGAGTCTCAAGTAAACTACATATTTAGTTGAAAATGTATGGTAAAAAATTATCAAAGATTACTTTAAAATTGACATATTCTAAAAAAAAAAATCTCAAATCAAACAATATTTTAAAGTAAATGTTTTCTGGACTGAAAAAAAAGAAAAACAGAATTTGAAGATATTCTTGAACTGGGATAATAAAGTAGAAATTGTACAATGATACATATTTTCAGCCAAAATAAACTACAGAACTGATTAAGTATATTTGTACTATTTTTTTATGTGATTTACTTACAGTAGACTAAAGAAATAACAGGAATACTTATGTGTGTAAGGATAGAGACGGAATCCATACTGTTAGTCTTTGGGAAGATGTAGCTTTGGGAAAGTTAAAAATTGCGTGAAAGTCCTCAACAAAAAAGAGAGACAAACCAAGAAATGGGCTCTTAATTATAGAGAACAAATGACAGTTATCAGAGGGAAGATTGATGTGGGTATGCATGAAATAAGTGATGGGGATTAAAGAGTACACCTATCAGGATGAGCATTGAGTAATGTATAGAATTGTTGAATCACTATATTGTATCCCTGAACTAATATAACACTGTATGTTAACTACACTGGAATTAAAATTAAAAAAAAATTAAATTGAATGAAAGCTTTAAAACACATGGATTATGTATGTGCTCCTTTCAGTGCTATGAGTGTAGTAGGTATACAACAAATATTTCTAGAATTAAATAATTAAATGATTCATCTCTATTTTATTTTTTGTACAGGGATTATAATATAGATTTATGACAAGAAAGAATGACTTGGACCAACAAAAGATTAAATTAACAAAATGACATTTTCACAAAGAAAGGTTAGTAGTAATGGAAATTTTTATTTATTTATTCATATAGGCAAATGAGATAACATTTAATGGGCACACTAGAAATGTCTGTATTAGTATTTGAGTGAATATGATTCCTGACCAAATTAAATATTCCCGAAGCAACATTGGGAAATAATATTAGAGCTCTAATTTATAAATTAGAAAGTATTGTTGAATGGTGGTGACTTGTACCTAGTATCTTGAAATCATTAGACCTGGAATAAATAAAATATGGAAATATTGCATGAAGTTGTAAAATATGCTTTTTAAGATTCAGTTCTCAGAATAATATCTTCAAAACCTGGAAAAATCTTCAAAAACAAAGAGGACAAAGTTATGAATGTTGCTTTCAAGCTGAATAATAAAGAGTTTTTTTTTAAAAATGCATAACAAGCTTGCATGCAAATACATTAAAATATCCAGTTGGCAATAACATCCTAACCATTTTCCTTTGAAATTTTCCTTCTTTCTTCCACCTGCCTGTGTTTTTATCTCTTCCTTTACATTCACCAATTTAACCATGAATTAGACTCTCATTATCTTGGGTCAGAATTAAAGACTCAATGAACTGCCCTTTACTGTTCAATCTTAATGTAGTTTGCAGATCAAATTTTCCATCTTGGTTTTAAAGGATCTCAATAATGTGACCCACTTCTATTCTTATGTCCTTCCATTCCAATTTTTACACATACAGGCATTTTTGCTTGATCAAATTCATATTTCACATCCTACTATACAGTCCAATCCAATTTGCTTCAAATATTTCCTCTGCAATTATATTCCAGACGTAAAATGGAATTCAAAGCTGCAAGGAAAAGCCACAACCCGGCCTTCAGTCTGGCTGGAAATAAAGTAAGTGATCCCAGCACAATAAGTACTAAGGGAAAAAAAAGGGACACTGTTCAGTTGTAGGAAGTCAGATCCCATAGTAGGTGATGCATGAACTTTCTCTGACTTCTACTCATGGTGTTATTTTCACTTAAAATGTTTTCCCACTTTCCTTCCACTAATTTTTATTGTGCTCAAATTTTTCTTGTGTGATCTAAATATTTTAGCTGTTTTTTTAATATAAAGTACACAATCTAGCACTTATATTTAACATTTAAAAAGAAAATAGTTGGGAAAAATAGCAATCTTTGGCAAATATTCTCCTTAAAGTTAAGACTTAAACAGATAAAGATAAGTCCAATTTAAACTGTCCCTGAAAGCAAACGGTATGGTCGGTAATTCAAAATTCAAATGCTGAAAGGAGAGGATTGGGACAGGGCATTTTCTGTGTTTATCCTGGCTTAGATTTCATTCGTTTCCAGAGAGTAGACTTTTGAAAGGAACACAACATACAACAGCTCGGTTTAATGTTGATAGTTGAACATATATAAATATGTTTAGATGAACTCTTTAATAAACTACACGGTCTTCATTTCACAGAGCTAATATAATCATTCACAATAAGTGCCTTTATTTAAAAAATAAAATCCTTAGATAAGGAGCTACTTCAGACTTTGAGATAGGCTGAAAGTGACCCCAACAATACCCAAGTCCTAATCCCTGGAACCTGTGAGCGTTCACTTTTTTAGCAAAAGTGACTCTAAAGATGTTAAATTGAGGATTTTAGGATGATCCTGGATTATCTGGTTGGGTCCTAAAAGTAATTGTGTTATAAGAGGGAATCAGAGGAAAACTTGGCTACAAAAACAGAAAACAATGTGACTACTGAAGCAAGATGAGATTTTGCTGGTTTTAAAGATGGAAGAAAGGCCCACTAGCCAAGAACTACAAGGCATACTGTTCCAGAAGCTGACAAAACAAAAGAAGAGGTTCTCTCCTTAGAGCCTTGGAGAGAGCACGGCCTGCCAACACCTTGATTTTGGCCCAATGTAACTAATTTTGGACTCCTCACCTCCAGAACTGTAAAAGAATAAATGTGTGTTTTATTAAGCCACCACTTTTGTAGTAGTTTGTTAAAACTGCAATAGGAAATTACTGCAAACACTATTAAAAATAGTTTATTATTCATAAACTTTGAAGTTCTGGAGACTATATATTTGTTAGATTAAAAAATATTAAAGGAGAACGTTGTTTTCATGATGTTTCTTCCTCTTTATATTTGTAAGAAACTGTAAATATACCTAGTTATAATCCCAGACACAAAGTAGGTATTCATTAATTATTAGATTTTTTTCTTCAAATCATCCATTGTATATCCAGGAGTTATTAGCTTCGTAAATTACCTACCATAAAACTAAAATAGGTAGTGATAAAACTAAAACTAAAAAGGTATAGTGATAAAGCTACATATACTTTCTTCCATATGATTTCTTCCATTTTTTTTCCAACCCTCGTAAAGACTCATCTCACAATGCTGGAAAGCAGTATAGATTCAGCCAAGATATATAACACCTGCCAGACCTGCTTGGGTGCTTTGGAAGACAGTACTGAGCAGCTAGGTAAAGGTGAAGTACAATATGTAATTCGTCTAAAATAGATGGAAAACTTCGCACACATCATTGAATTTGTATACTCCAAATCCTTAGGTTTTAACGTCAGTAAGCCTGGCAAGGGAAAGGTGACAAGACATTTAAATAGATGTAAAATTTTCTTTAAGAGAAAAGATATGCTCTGGAAAAAATAAACACTTGTAACAGAAAAATAAATAGGGGCCTCTCAACTTCACAAGAAGTAGGCTTGAGAGATTTTCTGCAGCCTGACGTAGAAATGACACAGAGGAAAGCAGAATTCAAGTTAAAACTGAGCAAAAGAAATCACCTATAAATGAACATGATCATCTTCTCAAGTAGATGGTGTTATCAGGTTGATAAGGGACTTGTTTCTGGCTCTACTAGTTTACAGACAGTATTTCACCAGCAAATGGCATAAAACACCAAATGCAAAGAATACTTATTGTTTAAATTTGCAGAATTGCCATGAAATGTTATCAAGCACAATTCTAAATGTCCAAATGACCATGTAGAAATAATAATCCATATTGGGCTCAAATCCCTTACCCTTAAATTTTCTTCAGTTGCTTCAATTATGAATTATTAAACTCAGTAATGAAATGAAGTGACTTCATATATGAGAGAGTAGTCCAAAGGTTGCTCAAATTCAAAGTGTAAAGGACATCTGATACATAAAGAAGGCTGGAGGATTATCTGAACAATTACATCCTTGCTACATTCAGCAACAGTTAGTGATCAGCAAGAGGTTAGTGATCAGCAAGAGGTTAGTGATCTTATTTTCCATAACCAAGGACAAAGTAAGGAAGAGCCTTCATTTGCAAGAAAATGAGTTAGAACTGCAAGCAAAGAGCTCAACAATGCTGCTCAAGAAGAAAGTGAGGTCTCTAGTCTTTATGAGCTTTACCGGTCAAACACTGAACCTGCTGTGACTAAAAATGAAGGAGTTTACATAGTTGTTTTAAGAAGTTTGAATTTTATTTTCTAGGTTTAGCTTTCTTAATACCTCAGCACATTTTGGAAGACAGTGTGCAATTATGTATCTTTTTTGTTATCATTTGGTTCATATCATTTCTGGAAATATTTTCAAAGGAGAAACCAAGATATATATTTAGATATGCTTGACATAAGTGCTTTGCCTGTGCACTGTTATACAATTTTGTTTCTTAGTATTTCTGGTACTGTACAGGTAATGTGTAGTGTGCCCAATACAAATTAGTCTTATTAAGATAAATTTACGTACAAGGAAGGCAATGGCTGCCTATCTTTGCCTTTGCCTCTTGTAGTCATGTGGAATTCTGGCAGTTCGGGAAACTTGTAAAACACCCTCACAAAAGGTCACAATTAAAGATATTTTAGAGGCTGGATGTTATGGAATCCATGGCAAGGTGAAGAACACATGCACTATCTGAAGGCATTCAAATTAAACTTGAATTGTACTACCAATTGTACTATCCTCAATTGAATTGAGGATATCTATATGTCAGTTTTGTCCTCTGTCTATGGATCACCATTTTGGGACTCTCGCCATAGAAGTTACTTTCCAGGATTTGTTGAGAACATCTACGAGATCTAGATGCTAATCACGTATACTTCATAGTGTATAGAGAATGTTGTGATGCAAATTCTTATTAACGTAGTCATTACAAAGTCTTAAGAAATTCAACCAAGAAATTGCTATTGCTCCAGTCGAGACTGCAGTCCAGTCTCTTTTGGACTACACTGGGCCACCCCACTCAAGCTCATCAGAAATGCCCATTTGTTATTAATATTAATACTTATTGATACTTAATACTAAACTGGAACTCCGCTTTTGTACTTCATGTAAAGTCCTTTGTAGTAAAATTTTATCTTTGAGTTATATAATCCTTTCTTCTGTGGTGCTTAATTTACTATTAAGTCTACCCAGTGTATTTTTCATCTCTAGAAGTTCAAAATGGGTCTATTTTATATGTTTCATATTTCTCAGCATACTCATATTTTCCTTCCACCTTCTTGATTACTTGGTGAATATAATGGCTCTTTTAATGTTCCTTTCTACTATTCCATTATTTGTCTCATTTCTGGATGTTTATATTGATTGAATTTTCTCCTTCTTACATATGGGTCCTAGTTTCCTGCTTCCTTCTCTGCCTGGCAATTTTTTACTGAAATGTGAAGTGTCAGATTTTTTTAAGGGATAAATCCTTTAAATATTTTGAACTTTATTGAGGTTTGTGATTAAGTTACTTGGAAATAATATGACAATCCTTTTGATTTGCTCTTAAATTTGTTAGCCAGGACCCTACCAGCCTTTAATCTAGGTCTAACTTAACTCTCCTACACAGGCCATATCACTCTGCCTGTTACCCCAGGCGTAAGAAGCTGGCTTTGGGAAATAAATGTGTTCACAGCCTTCTCTAGACTGCTGAGCCCTCTTCTACAGTTCTCACCTCTCAGGTGTGAGCCTTCTCAACCCCAGGCACTGTAGCCTCCCCAAATTTTCAATCTCCTTAATTCAGGACCCCCACTGAGCTCTGTTTGGGTTCCTTCTCTCTGCACTTTAGCCTGAAACTGCAGACAGAAAGCTGGGGTAATTGTAAGGCTCCCCTCATATATTCCTCCTCAGAGACCACTATGCTGTATAGCTTGTTGCCTAATGCTTGAAAGCTACTGTTTTACATATTTTATCCAAAATTTTAGTTGGTTAAGGTAACAATAAATTTGATCCCTTTTATTCCATCATGACAGATAAACAGAAGTCTTTCCTGAGATTATATCAACAGATGTCTTATTATTATCATCATCATCATCATCATCATTATTTTGCCATGAATGAGTGATGCCTCAATTCTACGTTTTTCAACAAAGCTTTCTGAGAAATCCATGTTCTTCTATGAATCAGGAGAAAATAAAAGGCTTCTTTGGTAGGAGTAGTTTCTCTCAAGTAGGACTAGAAAGTAAGATAATTCTTCCCTTGGACAGCATTGTCACCCATCCTGTATAACAATATTAAACATCCCCCAGCCATTGAGATGCTATGTTTTACCATATGACTTTCCCTTTATAGTAAGTACATAGATCCAAAACAGTTATATGGAAACTAAATAAATCATATCCTCAGATTAGAATTTGGATGCTCAGAGCAAAAAATAAAATAAAAATAGTTAACCCATGTTTTCTAAATGTTGGGACTCTTACAACTCTTTGAAATCCTAGGAAGATCTAAGAACATTAGCTATGTTTTTTTTTTTTTTTCAGTTTAACAATGACATATTCTCTTTCCAAAAAAGTAGCCTAATCTTTTCAATAGTTCATAAAGTACCAACCATGTTAAAATACTATTTGCATTTCAGTTTCAAATATGCTTACAAATAGATAAATATTTAATTTTCATTTTATTGGAGATAGAGAAAAAATAATCGCTAAAAGAGTGACACACTTTAGATTAAGTGCCTGATTACGCCTAAACACTTGGACTCATCTGGATTTCATATTTGAAACTTTGAATTTCAAAATTAGGTGTCAGTCTGGGATTCTAAATTGCTACTACTTTTGCCATTTTTCCTCAATATAAACTTCATCATTGATTAAAACTCATTAGTGGACCAAGGCCTTGAAAAATATTACTGTGCTGCTTCAGAAGCAGAGAGGAGGGATTGACTCATTCTGTGCTGAAGGCAGCTGCACAGGAGGGTAACATTTAAAACATAAAGATACTGAACATGTAGATTCAATAATAGAACATGTAGAAACATATAATGTACTTCAGCCTTGGAATTAGTAAGACCCTGAAACAGAATCCCTGATAAGTATATTACCCTATCTCTCAACATCAGGAATAAGGTTTATAAATTAAAGATTGCTGTCTTTTAAAGGGTTTTGTATTTTTTCTTATTTTCTTGGAACACTTTATACCCAGATATCTACACGGCCCACTCCCTCCTATCCTACAAGTCTCTACATATATGTCACATTATTAAATGAAGCCTTTCCTAATGTAAAATAATAGACCATCTCTATTCCACCCATCCATCAATATCCTATTTCCCTTATGCTCTTCTATTTTTTCATAGCTCTCATTACTGTCTGCAGTTATATATTTTCAGTTTTAATTTCTTTGTTGTCTGCCTTTCCTTACTGGAATGCAAGTTTCATAAGGCCAGTAACTTCATCTACTTTTTCCAACTACTGTAATCTCAGTTTCTTGGCATATAAGAGATACACATAAACACTTGTTTAATGAATGAATAGACGAATGAATGAATAAAGCACTAAATATTGTTCCTGGTACATAATAAATGTTCATTCAAGTTACTGCTGACTTTTTATCATGATGATCATCATCATTATAAATTTATTATTACTCTAAAATTTATTATTACTCTAAAATTCTTCCAAGTTCCTCAACTGTCTGCATGAGCATATATGAAAATCACATAAAAACAGGGAAAAGTATTTTGACACTCAAAATAAGGAACTCTAAGATCACAATTGAGTAAGTTAGAGTTAATTTAGAAAAACACCTATAGGTAAAATACATCATCCCAAACATGAGATTTGTTGTTCTTGATAAATGAATTTTAAGCTATTATTTTTTTAATACCAGTTAATTTGATGGTTTGTTGAGCTCAGCAAAGTGATATTTTATTTAATGAAATTCTCTAGAGTTATAGAGTCAAACTTGATATATTTAGAAATAAAAAGTCTAGAGAGAGTATAATATTTGAAAATCATAAAAGGCAAAAAAAACTGCTGCTAATACTAAAAATTAAATTATAGCATTAATAAGAAACAATATATTAATTTGGACCAAAAAGTGGAAAATACTCCAATTTCAATTTGTGTTTTTATTTTCATGTAAATCATTGACTTATAAAGTAGCATCTTGTCTCTAAAAGTTTGCTACATTATGTTAGTCATCTCTTACACAAAAAATAATTTAATAAATTCATGTGTACATATAAAATAAAGCATAAAATATAATAACTAGTAACAATTCTTTTTATAGAGCTATCTTTATTAGGTAATAGAAATAAAAAATATAGATATACACATTTAAACAAATAAGCATAATTCATTATGATGTTAAAATCTTGACAGATTTTACTGTAACAGTTTTACTGCAATTTCTAGACTTAAAATTTTATGAATCAATACAATTTTAATTAAAAAGACAAAATTTAATAAAAAGCAATATTGTCAACTTGTCTTCTAACATCATCACTGTATAAAGTAAATGGCATGCTAACATCAATAATATTAGGAAACCATAATCTTTAAGTAAATTATTTTACCCTTTAATAGATTGAGCTTCATAAGAAACTTGCTTCTTTGTGCTTATTTTTCAATAAAGTTAAACTGCAGTATAGACCTACACATTTTTGTTTTCCACAACATAGCAGTAACAGAAATACTACAGGCATGTGGAAGAGGAAGTGATTTACTGTGCTGGGAAGCAGCTTCACAGGAGGGAGACATCTGAACCACCAATCAAGATAAGGAATAGAGGAGAAATAGCAGGTTTGGGGTAAGATAATAAGCGACAGAGCCAATGTTATGAAGGATGGCAGGGCAAGGAGCAAAAGAAAGGAGCACTCATCACTGACAGAAGGAAAGTGGAGTCAGTCATGAAGAGTAAAAGCAGAAAACACTATGTTCTATAGATGATATGAAGCAAACAACCTCTGGCACTGCAATATTATATGTAGCCTGTAAAATTATTGGACTTCTTACGGCTCTGTAATTCTCTGTTTGTAACCTCAAGAGATCTTCCTAGCAGGTTTAATATAACTGAATTCAAGAAAAAGAATGGCCGATAGAGATGAGAAAGCCCCTGACACCACATGTCAAACATTAGTCAAAAGCACATGTCCCATGCTAAAGACACACCAACCAGTTCAGTCCAGCCCTCCTTGACTTAAGGGGAAGGAGCCATTGACTCCATGTAACAGGCCATCTCCATGCACAGTTTTAATTGAATTGAGTCAAGAAATAAGTGAACCTGAATTCAAGAAGAAATTCTATATATTTCCTGAAGTATTTCAGAATAAATACCTGCTTCAGCTGTATTAACTTTAAATTTTAAATAACCCTAAATATCTAATAACAAAAAATATTTTATTCAACTATAGGCCATAAATTTAAAATTATGTTGTCAAATACTTTTTAAAATACAGGAAATATTTAGGGGTGCCTGGGTGGCTCAGTGGTTAAAGCCTCTGCCTTTGGCTCCATCATGATCTCAAGGTCTTGGGATCAAGCTCCGAATTGGGCTCTCTGCTCAGGGGGAGCCTGCTTCCTCCTCTCTCTCTCTCTCTCTCTGCCTGCCTCTCTGCCTACTTGTGATCTCTGTCTGTCAAATAAATTTCAAAAATCTTTAAAAAAATACAGGAATATTTAAAATATAATATCAAGTGGTAAGGGTGCAGTACTCCTTAATGCATTATATATTCATATTATACATTATATATTTTTACTGTTACACACGAGAACATACAATACACATACATTGCCCAAAGAATTGTAAGGAAAATGCCAGAATCTATTATTAGCTGCTATGTATTACTGGCTGGGGCTATGAGTTCTTAAAAATGTATTTTTAAAACTTGTGTTTTCTAAGGTTTCTATAATGAATATACATAACATTTAAAATATGAAAATAATATAGTATTTATAAAACACATTCTTCAATTTGTAAATCTTCTTAGCTATAAATGGATAATTCTCACTATCTAGAAAACTTGATAGTTTAAAATGTCTAGAGATGAACTTCCGCTTAATTAAAATCAATATGTCTTCAGCAGTGGTCTTGCTTGGTTACTGTCTAACCGGACTTGTCTCCTGAAGTCTTATTCTTATCAACTGATAAAACAATCTGAGGAAAAAGAAGTCATTAAATAATCCTTCCCCTTAAAGACAAAAACAAAGAAATAGCCAAGGAAAGCAGACCTTTGTACTTTAATCACTAAGATTAAAACAATACAAAAGCAATGCAAAAGAGTAACAAGGTCAAATGAACTATTTATACTTACTAAAACTGTACATTAATTATGCATTTAATTTCTTCCTGTGTATGATATATATTCTGCCCACTTCAAAAAGAATAATAATAGTAATTTCTTTTTTATAATTATTGGTATTAAGAATCAATTCTATTCTAATTTTTTACTGGAATGTAGGATGGCAGATGCAGAAGTTATATATGTATATGTAGGATAAACAAAAATCCCACTATTTTTGAAGAGTTATGCAATTAGGTACAGTGAAGTATAATTATTATATCACTATGCTTTATTTTTATCCAGCTTAGGCTAATTTTCTGTTGACAGAAGATATCTTTGCAAACTTTAGGGTAATATGTGCTCAATGAGAGATCAAAAGATGATACAAATAGATGAAAATAGATGACTTAGGAAATGAGAGAGAGTAAATTAGTATACCAATATTTGACCTTCACATTTTCACAAAATTCAAAATGTATCATACTAGCTTCAATATTTCTCTCATTCTTCCTGGCTCCCATAGCAATCCAGTCTGTTTATTGAGAAAATGCCTTTTCAATTGGGTGGGAGAGAAAAGGAAAGGGATGACCACACCTGGGGGAAAAAAGGAATTGCTATACTCATCATGTCAGACAATAATCTCACTTTCTTTTTTTCCTCCCAGAAAAAAAACTGTTGCAAAATACAAATGAAAACTCAAAGCAATAGTGTTACATAATAAAATTATAAACAATAGGTAAAAGTTCTTAAAAACTCTTTTTAAAAAATCTTGAAAGGTAGGGCATTGCACAGTAAAAAGCAGAAATTATTTAGTGGAATTTTTTGTGTTGAAAAAGGAAATTGTTTTCTCCTATGAGTGACTTCGGGGGCAGAAAAGCCCTCTAAAATATGAAACATATCAGGCAAAATATTTTTAAAGACCTTAAACTGATTTTCACGGCATAAAGTGAAACAAATTTGTAACTTCTCTTTGCTCTTAACAACAGACCCTTTTTCCTATAATACTTAGGAACACAACACTATTAAAGGGAAATAAAGCCTTTGCCTCTGTGTAAAGAAGGCTGTGGATTTTTAGTTACTAGCCTCACAGTCAGATTAATTGAGAACTGTTGGTGATGAGAACAAGCAGGGACAAAAAATTTTAAACAATATTTCTCCATCATTTGACATTTTACTCCTAGTGGTCCATTAGCTTAAAACAAACAAACAACAACAACATAACAACAAATCGAAAACAAAAACAAAAGAGAATCAGCACTTAAAAGATTGGTGCTCAGTTTGCTCATAAATGTTGTATCACATTGCTTTATGGCTACTTATCATTAGATTTTATATATTCTAGGACACTTGTATAAAATATGCCATTCTAGGTTCACACTGAAGAGTCTGTTCTATTGAAAAATTAAATAACTTAGCTTATGCTACTTGTTTTAGGTGGCTACCAAGCTTTACACATTGCTGTCTATTCAGATGTTCTTCAGTTTTCATTTTTAACTCTAGTAACAGAACAGATGCCACTCTAAGACTGAGGGAAATATTTAACTGTAAGTGATCACACTCCATCAATAAAGCTAACCTTTCCATAATGTGCCTGCATGTTAAGTGTATACATTAATTGCCAAAAAAAGTAATGAAATGTGGAATAAGGGAAAATATATTATATGCAATTCTCATGTTTTGTTTTCTTTCCTCTGAAGCCCAATCCAAAGCCAGGGCACATAATTTCAGTAAGTAGGTCTCAGTCTCACTGAGGCTATTCTTATGTTTATTATTAATAACTAGGGAGAATTTCTGCCCATACATTTTTGGATATTTGGAGAAACATATTTTGAATTGTTAAAAATCTATATAATGGGATAGTTATCTAATCAAGTATGACTAAAAACTCTATAAATTTTTATTAGAATTTTAATCTAAAAGAAATTATCTACTTCTATGCTTTTTAAATTTTTTGATTACTAATATTATTTTAATCATTAACTTTGAAATTGTGATATTATAGAAGTAGAGGTGTTTTAACATAATTAAGTTGCTAAAAATTATAGGACAACTCAATATTTTAATTAATTATATTTATTTTATGACATCATTTCTTATGCATAGTATTTATTTTTATATGCTTTCAATCCATACCATTTAAATCCCTTCATGGCCACATAAACTAGATTCAGAACGGACCTCTTCCTTCCAGGGTGAGGTGCAATTAATCCCTACTCAATGATCCATTATTCTGTTATCTTTAGAAATTAACCAAGAATACAAGTTTTATTATTGAACCAGTTAATATAATGGGACATTTATTCCTTATTTCTTCAAAGCAAAGGTGAGAATAGTAAGCACAGCCTCTTTAGTTTCTTTAGATCCTAATACACACTATAAGAATGAATAAAGATAATATTCAGGGCTTTGATAATACATGCGTAGCCAACCTGATTCAGCAGGCAAATATGATAAACCCAGGAGGACTTCATTCACGTTCCATGTGCAAATGCTAGGAAGCTTGTATGGAAAAGGGTCTTACTAGCCCTCAGCAGGAAGTTGCCAGGCACCAGATGTTCTCCATCTGGATTGATTGTAGTGGCTTTTTGAAATTTTCATGTACACATTTTTGGAATTTCTTTTCTGGATGTTAAAACACTGCACTTTTCCTACTTGTCCTGCTCTTTTTCAGACTAGGCTTTCTCTGTAGCTTTGACTTTTTTCCCAATTTGGGTTCACCTGTGGCCACCTGCCTGGCTACTGCCCCAGCTGGCCTCCATTCATGTTTTAACTATTGAAGATACCTGGTATAGCAGAAATAACCCTAAGCAGGATGCCAAAATAGTATTACAGTCTTCTTTGTCACTAATAGTTCTATCTTAAATATATAATTTAACCTTTTTAAAGTACAATTTTTTAATTTACCATTCTAAAGACTTATTAACAGTAACATCTCTATGTATTTGGTAAACTTTTACAGCTGCCTCAATAACATTTTTATTTATATGTCTTAAAGCAGCAGACCCTCAAAATATTCCAATTTGAAGTCATTAACTTTTCCATACTTTCTACTACATCCTTTCTATTACCTCTAAAATAATTAACTCCCATAGAGGCTAAAAGTGATGATAAAAGATTTCTGGAGAAAATGGAACTTGACTTTAGTCTTTAAGTTATTCTTGTTCCTTCTTTCATATGTTCTTTTTTTAAAAATTTTTTTAATTTTTTAATTTTTATTTTTTATAAACATATATATTTTTATCCCCAGGGGTACAGGTCTGTCAATTGCCAGGTTTACACACTTCACAGCACTCACCATAGCATATACCCTCCCCAATGTCCATAACCCCAACCCCTCTCCCAACCCTCCTCCCCCCAGCAACCCTCAGTTTGTTTTGTGAGATTAAGAGTCACTTATGGTTTGTCTCCCTCCCAATCCCATCTTGTTTAATTTATTCTTCTCCTACCCCCTTAACCCCCCATGTTGCATCTCCACTTCCTCATATCCTTCATATATTCTTAAACAAAATATGTAAATAATAGTACATTTATTGAAATCTTGCTATATGCATGCACTGTTTTAAGTGTTTACATATATAGTCTCAATTAATTTAAGTCCTACCAAATGAGAATGATGTTTTGAGAAAATGAAATAAACCCAGTGTGCCAGGAACACAGGAAATGCAAAGGAGGATGACATGAAATAAGACCAGTGAGCTAATTTTGGGTTTGCAACATGCTGGGTCTTTTATGTAACATGGAAGATTTTCATCATTAGAGAACAGGAAGCCTTACTATCATCTAAATGGAGTGGTATAAAAATTATTCTACCTTCAATGATGAAAGCTGAGTAGAAGGACCAGAAGAAGAGGGAAGGACCAGTAGAAGAGACCAGAAAAAAGAGTATTTGCTCAAATACATTTAATCCATGGAACTTTCTCCTACAACTCAGGTAAACTTTTCATTTACTTTTAAAGTTGTATTTCATTTATAGTAACATGAGCATAGGTTTGTTGTTGCTGTTGTTGTTTTTACAATGTAGTGTTTTGAGTCAAATTAAAGTAAGATAAAATCAAATTATAATCTGGAGTTGAAACTATGAACTCCAACTGAAAGTTGGGTCTGATTACATGAATAATTAGTTGAGACATCTCAAGTTAAATTTAAGTAGTGTGAATATTTTCCTTCTTACATTTAACTAAAATTATTAGCATAAATATTTCTTGATTGTTCACAAGTTTTTAAAAATCTACAGAATGCCTATATAAATACATACATTTGAATACTATTAATGCATTAAGAAGCAACAGATAGTACTTAAATCTTCCCCAGCAATCTTCTTCTAAGTCATAAAAGATGAAAAATAAAAGAAGTAATTTACTTTTGAGAATTTAAAGAAAGTTTAACTGTGGATTTCCTAAATGTTTAAGATACTTTGTCATGTAACTGCAATAACATGAGGAATGTGACAAGAGTGCTGTCACACTAAAAACAAAACACTCAGCTTCTACCACCAAACACCAGATATTGTTCTTGGGTAGGCCAGCAGGTAAAATCACTGATCATCATGAAACAGAGACAAAAAAAATCATTGTCACATTAGCAAGAAACTGTTTTGCCCTAAATAGATCTCAAGCTAAAAAAATAAAGTACATAAATTCACATAGAGATACCTGATGGCATCATGGTTGGATTATGACTCCCACCAGGACTCTGAGCCTTGGAGAATTTTGAAGTGGCTCTTGATCTAAGAGGACAGGTTCTAAAGAAAGCCTTTTATCATTTATATCACAGAAAAGTGCTGTGACAAATTCAGATTCAGTCAATACACAAAGTTTCCATTAAATCCTATACGATAACTACTATTGAGAACTCTTATTTATGACATGAGTAAAATGGATAAAAGTAGAGTTAAACTGGCAGAATGTGCTTGCCTCATCTCTTGAACACAGCCAGATAAATATCCAGTCATTCGGAACACCCGGAAAATCAATCTGAGGATAGAGAACAAACTGTGCAACTAGAAGGAGAAAAGAGGCCACATTGTGCAAAGTAGGAGTGCGGAAATGTGATTTGGAGGAGTAAAGAATTATCAGTGATGAAGAGGGAAGGGAGCCATGATCAAGGAGAGAGGAAAAAAAGATAGGGGGTGAGAGAGAAAGAGAGGGAGAACAGCACACTGACCATCACACAAGAAAAAATACTTCCCCAAAACCATTAAAGGGATGCAGAGAGAGGCTGATTATCATGAGTTTTTAGAAGTAGTGGAGAACAACGTGTGAAGTTTTAGAAGTCTGGGCCATGGAGGAGTGGAGCTTGGGGGTGTACAGGTGCTCCAGTAGAGAAGGAGGGCAGAGCCTGAGAGAAGACAACATAGTCAGAGGATCCCCTGGATCACATTGAGAGAGACAGTCCCCCTTCGTAGAGTGCATTTGGGAGAGGTGGCAATGTCTCTCTAGGGACTAAAGAGCCAGCATGTGCCATTGAGCTGCCCCCATTCATTAGCAACAAGCAGAGACACCTGCTGAGGACACCTGGCTACTAGCCTTTAGATGTACTTTACCATAAACTCTAAAGTAGCGCAAGTGTGCCCGAGAGTCAGAGCCAACCATAGGGCCCTCCCTCAGAAGACGAGCAGGAACCCCTCACATGAACCAAGTGTACTGACCATGGTATGCTGCAAACCTTCAGCTCTAGGGGAAACAGGATCCAGCCTCTTTTAACAAACAGACCAAAACACACTCAGTTAAAACTCACTACACATTGGACAAGGTCCAAACACTCCCCACTGCAGGCAAGCAAGAACCTACAGAAGACTGACTTGAGGGAAAGAGTAGCCAAAACACAATAGCAAAGTGCACACAATATATACCAGAAACACTTCCTGAAGCATTAGGCCCTGGAAAGTATATGGCTTTTTCTTAATGTAGTCTTTACTCTCAAAGGCAGAAAATATAACAGTTTTCCTAAAACACAGAACATAGAGACCTGGAAAAATGGTGAGACAGAGGAATTCATCCCAAAGAAAGAACAAGAAAAGGTCACAGACAGGGATCCAATCAAAACAGATATAATTAATATGCCTGAATCAGAATTTTTTATTTTATCTGTACTTTTCCAAAAGATTTATTTATTTATTTATTTATTTATTTATTTATTTATTTTGAGAGAGAGAGAGAGAGCAAGGAAAGGGGCAGAAGGAGAGGGAGACAGAGTCCCAAGCAGACTCCACACTGAACAGGGAGCCCAATGCAAGTCTCAATCCCAGGACGCTGAGATCATGACCTGAGCTGAAATCAAGAGTTGGCCGCCTAAACATCTGAGACACCCAGGCGCCTGCTCTTGAATTAGAATAAAGACAAACAAACAAAAAACAAAGAAACCATAAGGATACTAGTTGGTCTTGAGAAAGGCATAGAAGACAACCAGGAAGTCCCTTACTGCAGAGATAAAAGACCTAAAAACCAGTCAGGCCAAAATAAAAAAAAGTCTATACCTAGGTGCAGAATGGACTAGATGTAATGACCACAAGGATAGAAGGAGCAGAGGGAGGAATGCATGATATAGAAGATAAAATTATGGAAAAATAAAGCTGAAAGAAGAGGGAAAAAATACTGGATCAAAAACATAGACTTAGGAAACTCTGTGACCCCATAAACTGTAATTACATCTGTATCATAGGAGAGGATGGAGAGGGAAAAAGAGAAGGAAAAAAAAGTCAGAAGGTAAATTAGAAAAGTTGTAGCTGAAAACTTCCTTAAATTGGGGAAAGAAATAGACATCCAAATCCAGGAGGCACACAGAACTCCCTTCAAAGTCAACCAAAGCAGGACAACACCAAGACATATGATAGTAAGATTTGCAAAATATAGAAATAAGAAAAGAATCCTGAAAGCAGCAAGGAAAAAGAAATCCCTAACTGACCAGGGAACACAAATGAGGTTCTTTCCACAGAAACATAGCAGGCCAGAAGAGAGTGGCAAGATATAATCAATGTACTGAATGGTTAAAAAAAAAAAAAATGCAACCAAGAATACTCTATCCAGCAAGGCTGACATTGAGACTAGAAGGAGAGATAAAGAGTTTCCCAGAAAAACAAAACATAAAGGAGTTTGTGACTACTAAACCAGCCTTACAAAAAATAATAAAGGGGACTCCTTGAGTGGGAGAGAAATAACAAAAGCAACAAAGACTAGAAAGGAACAGAGAAAATCTCCACCATCACCAAATTATTGAGTAATACAATGGCACTAAATTCATATCTGTCAATAATAACTCTGAATGTAAATGGACTAAACACTCTAATCAAAAGACATAGGGTATAAGAATGGGTTAAACAAACAAACAAAAATACAAGACCCATCTGTATGCTGTCTATAAAAATCTTATTTTAGACCTAAAGGCGCCTGCAGATTGAAAGTGAGGGTATAGAAAACCATTTACCATGCTAACAGACATCAAAGGAAAGCTAGAATAGCATACTTATATCAGACAAACTAGATTTTAAAGCAAAGACTATAAAAAGAGATAGGAAGGTCACTGTATCATAGTAAAGGAGCCTATCCAGCAAAACTAAACAGTTGTAAGTATTTATGCCCCCAACATGGGAACACCCAAATATATAAATCAATTAATAATAAACATAAAGAAATTCACTGATAACAATACAATAATGTAGGGGAATTGAACACCCTACTTAGAGCAATGGACAGATTCATCTAAGCAGAAAATCAACAAGGAAGCAATGGCTTTGAATGACACACTGGACCAGATGGACTTTACAGATATATTCAGAACATTTCATCCTGAAGCAGAATAAACGTTATTCTAAAGTGCCCATGGAACATTCTCCAGAATAATTCACATATTGGGTCATAAAGCAGGCCTCAACAAGTACAGAAAGAATGAGATCATGCCCAGCATATTTTCACACCACAGTTCTATGAAACTTAAAGTTAGCCACAAGAAAAGATCTGGGAAGACCTCAAATACATGGAGATAAAAAAAAAAAAAAAAAATCCTACCATGAGAGACTGTGGACTCTGAGAAACAAACTGAGGGTTTTGGAGACGAGGGGGAGCAGGTGGTTGGGTGAGTCTGGTGGTGGGTATTAAGGAAGGCATGTATTGCATGGAGCACTGGGTATGGTCCATAAGCAAGGAATCTTGGAATACTGAAAAAATAAAATAAAGTTTAAGAAAAATATCCTACCAAACAATGGAAGGGTTAACCAGTAAATTAAAGAAGAAATAAAATAATACATGGAAGCAAACAAAAATAAAAACACAGCAGTCCAAACCTTTGGGGTGCAGCAAAAGCAGTCATAACAGGGAAGTATATAACAATATAGGCCAACCTCAAGAAGCAGAAAAGTCTCAAACACACAAACTTACACCTAAAGGAACTAAAAAAGGAGGAGAAAATAAAGTCTAAAGCCAGCAGAAGGGAAATGAAAAAGATTAGAGAAGAAATAAATGACATAGAAACAAACAAACAAAACAGGAAAACAGACCAATGAAACTAGGAGGTGGTTTTTTGAAAAAATTAATAAAATTGATAAACCTCTAGCTGGACTTGTTAAAAAAAAAAAAAAGGAAAGGAAAAAAGAACCAAATAATTAAAATCATGAATGAAAGAGGAGAGACCATTACCAATAGTACAGAAACACAAACTATGTAAGAAAATATAAGGAAAAAATATATGCCAACAAATTAGGCAATCTGGAAGAAATGGATAAATTCCTCGAAGCATATAAACTACCAAAACTGGAAGAGGAAGAAAAAAAATTTAAACAGATCCAAAACCAGCAAAGAAACTGAATCTGTAATCAAAATTCGCCCAATGAAAGCCCAGAACCAGATGGCTTTCAAGGAGAACTCAACCAAACATTAAATGAAGAAAATGAACTATTTTCTCAAATGAAAAAATGAACTATTTTCTCAAACTGTTCTTAAAAAATAGAAATAGAAATGGAAGGAAAACTCAAACTCACTCTACGAGGCTGGCATTACCTTGATTCTAAAACCAGACAAATACGCCACTTAAAAGGGGGATCATAGGAGTTCTTGGGTGGTTCAGTCAGTTAAGTGTTGGACCTTGATTTTGGCTTATGTCATGATCTTGGGGTCATGAGTTTAAGCCCCATATCAGTTTCTGCACTCAGCATGGAGTTAGCTTGTTGCTCTCCTTATGTTCCTCCCCCATTCATGTTCTCTCACTCTCTCTCTGTCTCACCCTCTCAAATAAATAAATAAATAAATAAATAAATAAAATATTTAAGATTAAAAATAGGAGAATTATAGGCCAATATCCTTGATGAACATTGATGCAAAAATTCTCAATAAGATAACAGCAAATTGAATCCAACACTACATTAACAGAATTATTTACCGTAATCAAGTGGCATTTATTCCTGAGCTACAAGATGGTTCAATATTTTCAAATAAATCAATGTAATACAACAAATAAAAAAAAGGATAAGAACCATATGATTCTCTCAATAAATGCATATAAGTGATTTGATAAAATACAGCCTTCATTCTTGACAAAAACTCTCAACAAAGGAGGGATAGAGGAAATATACTTCAACATCATGAAGGCCATATACAAAGACCCACTGTTAATATCACCATCAATGGGGAAAATTAGAGTTTTATTGGGTGGTCAGGAACAAGACAGGGATGTCCACTCTCATCATTGTTATTTAACATAGTATTTGAAGTCCTAGCTTTGGATATCAGACAACAAAAATGGGGAAAAAAAAAAAAAAGCATCCAAATTGCCAAAGAATAAGTCAAACTTTCACTAATTGCAGGTGACATAATACTCTATGTAGAAAGCCCAAAAGATTACACCAGAAAATTGCTAGGACTGACAAATTCAGCAAAGTTGCAGAATGAAAAATCAATGTATAGAAATCTGTGGTATTTCTATACAACAAAAATGCAGCAGAAAGAGAAATCAAGGAATCAATCCCATTACAACTGCACCAAAAACAATAAGATATCTGGGAATAAACCTAACCAAAGTAAAGGATCTGTACTCTGAAAACTATAGAACACTTATGAAGAAAACTGAAGAGTACACAAAGAAATGGAAAACATTCCATGCTTATGGATTAGAAGAACAAACATTGTTAAAATGTCTGTACTACCCAAAGCAATCTATGCACACATTAATGTATTCCCTACCAAACACCAACAGCATTTTTCACAGAGGTAGAACAAACAATCCTAAAATTTGTATGTAAACACAAAAGACCATGAAAACACAAAGCAATCCTGAAAAAGAAAAGCAAAGCTGGTGGCATCATGATTCAAGCTCTATCACAAAGCTGTAATGATCAAAACAGTAAGTACTGGTATAAAAGCAGACACATTGATCAATGAAACAGAACACAAACCCAGAAATGGTCACAAACCCAACTTTATGGTCAACTAATCTTTGACAAATGGAAAAAAGACTGTCTCTTCAACAAATGGTGGTGGGAAAACTGGACAGCAACATGCAAAAGAATGAAACTGAACCATTTTCTTATACCATACATAAAAATAAACTCAAAATGGATGAGAGACTTGTGAGACAAGACTCCATCAAAATCCTAGAGGAGAGCACAGGCAGAAACTTCTTTGATCTCAAAAGTAGCAACTTCTTACTAAACACATCTTTGTAGGCAAGGGAAACAAAAGTAAAATGAACGATTGGACCATATCAAGATAAAAAGCTTCGGCACAGCAAATGAAACATCAACAAAACTAAAAGGCAACCTACAGAATGGGAGAAGATATTTGTAAGTGACATATTGGATAAAGGGTTAGTATTCAAAATCTTGACAGAATTTGTCAAACTCAATACCCAAAAGATTAAAAAAAAAAAAATCCAGTTAAGAAATGGCAGATGACATAAATAGGCATTTACCCAAAAAAGATAACCAGATGGCTAACAGATACATGAAAAGATGCCCATCACTCATCATCAGGAAAATGCAAATCAAAACTACAATGGCTAAAATTAACAACTTGGGAAATAACAGATGTTGATGAGGATGCAGATAAAGGGGCATCTCTCTTACTGTTGGTAGGAATGCAAACTGATATAGTGACTCTGAAAAATAGTATGAAAGTTCCTCTAAAAGTAAAAATAGAAGGACACCTGGGTGGCTCAGTCAGTTAAGTGGCTGCCTTTGGCTCATGTCATGATCCCAGGGTCCTAAGATTGAGTCCCACGTTGGGGTCCTTGCTTAGTAGGGAACATGCTGCTCCCTCTGCCTGATGCTCCCCCTGCTTGGCTCTCTCTCTCTTAAATAAATAAGTAAAACCATAAATAAATAAAATAATAAATAAGTAAATAAAATAAGTAAGTAAGTTAAAAATAGAACTACCCTATGATCCAACAACTGCACTACTAGGTATTTACCCAAAGGATACAAAAATACTGATTCGATTAGGGCATATGCACCCTGATGTCTAAGTAACAGAATTAATAGTAGCCAAATTATGGAAAGAGCCCAAATATCCATGGACTGTTGAATTGATAAGGAAGAGGTGGTACACACACACACACACTAGAATATTACTCATCCAAAAAGAGAATGAAATCCTGCCATTTGTAATGATGTGGATGGAGCTAGTGTATTATGCTAAGTGAAATAAGTCTGTCAAAGAAAGATAAATACTATATGATTTCACTCATATGTGGAATTTAGGAAACAAAACCGATGAACACAGGGAAGGGGGAAAAAGACAGGGAGGAAAACCATATGAGACTTTTAACTATAGAGACTGAACTGGTGGTTCCTAGAGGGGAGGTGGGTGGGGGATGGACTAATTGGGTGATGGGTTTTAAGAAGGGCACTCTCTGTGATGAGCACTGGCTGTTATATGTAAATGAAGAATCACTAAATTTTATAACTGAAACCAATATTACATTATATGTTAACTAACTAGAATTTAAATAAAAACTTAAAAAAAAACTAAAGAAAAAAATACCATGAATAAAATGGATAAAACAGAAATCTGCCATCAATATCTATGCCATTTGTGTGAAGTTATGGATCTCCTTTTTCATGATTTATTCAACAATAAAAAAACAAACTTAAACTTTCTCCCCCTTAAAAAGAGATTTGAGAGTGGGACAAGATGGCAGGGAAGTAGAAGGAGGCGCCATTTCAACCTGTACCCTAAAGTGAGCTGATTACCTACCAAAGGACTGTGATCACCCATGAAATCAGCCTGAGATTAGAATTATACACGTCTGGAGATCTACGAGGGCAGAAGACACCAGTGGGCAGGTAAAGCGGAGTGGGAACATCCGGCTGATATCAGAAGATAAACAAAAGGGGGAGTGAGCCACCAGAAGCGACCCATTGGAAAGTAATACCCCAACATGAGAGTGCCCTGCAATTGGGGACCAGCATTAACTTGGAGTCTGGTTGAAAGCACTCAAAAAGAGCAAAGGGTCATGGGGGGAAATTGTGGGAATCTGGGTGGTTAGGGACAGGGGCTTAAGTCCCCGGACCCAGGAGAGCCACCCCTGGCGCTGAGCCAGAGAGTGTGTGGCGAAGAAGCCAGGTCTCAGTCCCTGAGCTGCCAGAGCACCTGAGAGCGTCTGGGTGGCGGCCCCCATGAGGGGCAGGAAGCCTGACCAGCAGAACCACAGCCTTTTGCACTCTCCACGCATGCACCATGCAACCAGAGTCTTAGATGCGTCCCGCACCTTCCCTGAGAGAGGTGCGTGTAGGCGCCAGTTGGAGCTCTCTCAGACCCAGAGAGTGAGCACTCCCAGCCCAGGCCACCGGGAAAATCTCGGTGTGCTATCACTGCTCGGAACCTCTCTGGCAGTCTGGAGCTGCCCAGACAGCCCCAGCTATCATGGTTTTGGGTACAAGCAGGAGTTCCTGTGACCCCAGAGACCGTGACCGAGAATGTGCTCTGCCAGAGGCTGAGGGGGAATTTATGTGCCCTGGAGCACCCAGAGGGGAACAGACTGAGGTTTCTCTCTGAGAGGGAGGTCTGGGGGCAGTTTGCTTTCCGCTAAAACCATCAAAAGCTGCCAAGGCAAGAGAAAAGAAACGAACAACAAACAAAAAAACCTCCAGAGAACAAAAGCCTGAAAAACCAGTTTCCTCAGAGCCCACAGTGCCTTAAAAAACAAGCAGCAGGCCCCTCCCCAAGAAAACCAACCAAAAAAAACCAAAAAATAAAAAAGACAAGAGAACCACCACCATTACTTCATAGATACAACTTTTATTTTTAATTCGTTCCCACTATTCTGGTTCATTTTTTTTAATAGATAATTTTTTAACTTATTTACCATCACAGTGAGATGACCAGTACATCAAATTCCATAATAATCTTTTAACCTGAATTTTTTGATACATATACCTGTGCTTTTCATTTGATTTTCTATTTTTTAATTTTATAAATTTTATGTTAGTTTAGTTTATTCTTTTTTTAATTTTTATTTCTTAATATTCATATAGAGTTAAACTTCAAGTTAATCCCCTTTCCTCAATCAATGCTACCCCTATAGGTAAACCAGTTTTTAATCCCTCTTTACCTTGGGAAAGTTGAGTCCTTTAACAAAGATATCAAGATACATCCAGGAAGAATCAAAATAACCTTCCTCACCCACACTGAGAATTTATAATCACTCTCCTATCTTTTTCCTCTGCCAGTGTTTCTGTGTATTTGTTTTTGTCCTGGTAGTATATAAATCTTATACTTGGGGTTCTTTTTGATGAAGTTCTTTTTTTGTTGTTTTGTTTTTATATATTTACTTTTTTTCTCTTGTCATCTACTTTTATCAGTCTTTTTGTTTGTCTGTTATTGTTTTATACTTCATAAATCTTACCTTGGGGCTCATTTGGGCTGGGCCTTCTCCTTTATTTTATCTTTCTTTTTTTTCCTGTCTCTCTCTCTCTCTTTTTCTTTCTTTTTTCTTTCTTTTGGGTGGGGACTCTTGATTGCTAAGAAGTGTTCCAGTGTGCACCTTGCCTGCACCATGGTCGATACATTCAGCTACATCCATTCAGCCATCTCTCACCAAAATGACTAGGTGGAGGAATGCCCAACAGAAGAAAAATTCAGAGGCTGGGCCTTCTACAACAGAGCTAATGGCTATGGACGTAGACAATATGTCAGAAAGAGAATTCAGGCTAACAATTATCCAGGCAATAGCTAGGTTGGAGAAAGCCATGGATGACAAAATGGAATTGATTAGGGCAGAAGTGAAAGCAACCAGGGATGATATTCACAATGTTCTCAATGAGTTTCAATCTAATCTAAATTCTCTAAAAGCTAGGGTAACTGAGACAGAAGATAGAATTAGTGATCCGTAGGACAAACAGATAGAGAAAAAGGATCAGGAGGAAGCCTGGAACAAACAGCTTAGAAGCCATGAAAACAGAATTAGGAAAATAAATGATGCCATGAAACATTCCAGCATCAGAATTATTGGAATCCCTGAAGGAGAAGAAAAAGAAGTAAGGCTAGAAGATATAGTTGAACAAATTCTCCATGAAAAATTTCCCAATCCTGCGAATGGAACCAGTGTTCATGTACTAGAGGCAGAATGGTCTCCCCCCAAGATTTAGAATCTAGAAAGACCTCAAGACACCTGATAGTGAGAATGATGAATCATAATTGTAGGCAGGAGCCCTTGAAAGCAGCTAGGACAAAAAATTCCTTACATACAGAGGAAAGCCCATCAGAATAACATCAGACCTGTCCACAGGAACCTGGTGAGCCAGAAAGGGCTAGCAAGATGTATTCAGGGCACTAAATGAGAAGAACATGCAGCCAAGAATACTTTATCCAGCAAGACTGATATTCAAAATGGATGGACAGATAAAGAGTTTCCAAGACCGGTAAGGCTTAAAAGACTATGTGACCACCAAGCCAACACTGCAGGAAATATTAAGGGGGGTTCTATAAAAGGGGAAAAATCCTAAGAATATCATTGAACAGAAATATATGGAGACAATCTATAGAAACAAAGACTTCACAGGTAACACGATGTCAATAAAAACGTAACTATCAATAATCACTCTCAATGTGAATGGCCTAAATGTGCCCATTAAATGAAACAGGGTTGCAGATTGGCTAAAACAACAGGACCCATCCATATGTTGTCTACAAGAGACCCATTTCGAACCTAAAGATACACCCAGACTCAAAATGAAGGGATGGAGAAGCATCTTTCATGCCAATGGGCCTCAAAAGAAGGCTGGGTAGTGATTCTCATATCAGATAAATTAGATTTTAAACTAAAGACTGCAGTCAGAGATACAGAAGGATACTACATCATTCTTAAAGGGAATATCCACCAAGACGATCTAACAATTGTAAATATTTATGCCCCCAATATGGGAGCAGCCAATTACATAAGAAAACTATTAATCAAGATAAAGAGTCATATTGATATGAATACATTAATATTAGGAGATCTTAACATGCCATTCTCAGTAATAGACAGATCATCCAAGCAGAAAATCAATAAAGAAACAAGAGCATTAAAAGGATACATTGGACCAGATGGACCTCATGGATATATACAGAACATTCCACCCTAAAACAACAGAATACTCATTCTTCTCAAGTGCACATGGAACCTTCTCCAGAATAGACCACATACTGGGTCACAAATCAGGGCTCAACTGATACCAAAAGATTGAGATTATTCCCAGCATATTCTCAGATCATAATGCTTTGAAACTGGAGCTCAATCACAAGGAAAAGTTTGGAAGGAACTCAAACACCTGGAAGCTAAAGACCACCTTGCTTAAGAATGCTTGGAACAACCAGGAGATCAAAGAAGAACTTAAACAATTCATGGAAACCAATGAGAATGAAGACACTTCGGTCCAAAACCTATGGGATACAGCAAAGGTGGTCCTAAGGGAAAATACATAGCCATCCAAGTCTCCCTCAAAAAAATTGAAAAATCAGAATACACCAGCTCTTCCTGCACCTTAAAGAACTGGAGAATCAACAACAAATTAAGCCAACTCCACACACAAGAACGGAAATAATCAAGATTAGAGCAGAAATCAATGAGATAGAAACTAGAGATACAGTAGAATGCATCAATGAAACTAGAAGCTGTTTTCTTGGAAGAATCAATAAGATCGATAAACCATTGGCTGAACTAATCCAAAAGAAAAGAGAGAAGGCCCAAATTAATAAAATTATGAATGAAAAGGGAGAGATCACAAATAACACCAAGGAAATAGAAACAATCATCAGAAATTATTATCAACAGTTATATGCCAATAAGTTAAGCAACCTAGATGAAATGGATCCATTCCTGGAAAACTATGAACTTCCAAAATTGAACCAGGAAGAAATTGACAACCTGAATAGACCGATATCTAGTAACGAGATGTGATCAAAAACTTCCCAAAAAACAAGAGCGCAGGACCTGAAGGATTCCCTGGGGAATTCTACCAAACTTTCAAAGAAGAAATAACACATATTCTCCTGAAGCTGTTTCAAAAAATTGAAGCAGAAGGAAAACTTCCAGACTCTTTTTATGAAGCCAGAATTACGCTGATCCCCAAACCAGGTCTTTATAGAATTTCAGATTCTCAACAGGATCCTAGCAAATAGGATCCAACAGCACATTAAAAAGATTAGCCACCATGACCAGGTGGGATTCATCCCTCGGTTGCAAGGATGGTTCAACATTCACAAATCAATCAATGTGATACAACTAATCAATAAGAGAAGAGAGAAGAATCACACAGTCCTCTCAATTGATGCAGAAAAAGCATTTGACAAGATACAGCATCCATTCCTGCTTAAAACACTTCAAAGTATAGGGATAGAGGGAACATTCCTCAACTTCATCAAATCTATCTATGAAAAACCGACAGCAAATATCATCCTCAATGGGAAAAAGCTCACAGCTTTCCCGTTGAGATCAGGAACTTGACAAGGATGCCCACTCTCACCACTCTTGTTCAACATAGTATTAGAAGTCCTAGCAACAGCAATCAGACAACAAAGAGAAATAAAGGGTATCCAAATTGGCAATGAAGAAGTCAAACTCTCTCTTGACAGATGACATGATACTTTATATCGAAAACCCAAAAGACTCCACCCCCAAACTACTAGAACTCATACAGCAATTCAGTAATGTGGCAGGATACAAAGTCAATGTGCAGAAATCAGTTACTTTCTTATACACTAACAATGAAAACACAGAAAGGGAAATTAGAGAATTGATTCCACTTACTATAGCACCAAGAACCATAAGTTACCTGGGAATAAATCCAACCAAAGAGGTAAAGGATCTGTACTTGAGGAACTACAGAACACTCATGAAAGAAATCAAAGAAGACACAAAAAAATGGAAGACCATTTCATGCTCTTGGATCAGAAGAATAAACATTGTTAAAATGTCTATACTGCCAAGAGCCATCTATACTTTTGATGTCATTCCAATCAAAATCCCACCTGTATTTTTCAAATAGCTGGAGCAAATAATCCTAAAATTTGTATGGCATCAGAAGAGACCCCGAATTGCTAAGGAAATGTTGAAAAACAAAAACAAAACTGGCAGCATCACGTTACCTGATTTCAAGCTTTACTACAAAGCTGTGATCACCAAGACAGCATGGTACTGGCATAAAAACTGACACATAGATCAGTGGAACAGAGTAGAGAGCCCAGATATGGACCCTCAACTCTATGGTCAAATAATCTTTGACAAAGCAGGAAAAAATACCCAGTGGAAAAAAGAGAGTCTCTTCAATAAATGGTGCTGGGAAAATTGGACAGCTATATGTAGAAGAATGAAACTCGACCATTCTCTTAAACACTGTACACAAATATAAACTCGAAATGGATAAAAGACCTCAATGTGAGACAGGAATCCATCAGAATCATAGAGGAGAATATAGGCAGTAACCTCTTCGATATCAGCCACAGCAAATTCTTTCAAGATATGTCTCCAAAAACAAAGGAAACAAAAGCAAAAATGAACTTTTGGGACTTCATCAAGATCAAAAGCTTCTGCACAGCAAAGGAAACAGTCAACAAAGAAGCAACCCACAGAATGGGAGAAGATATTCGCAAATGACAGTACAGACAAAAGGCTGATATCCAGGATCTATAAAGAACTTCTCACACTCAACACACACAGAACAGATAACCACGTCAAAAAATGGGCAGAAGACATGAACAGACACTTCTCCAATGAAGACATACAAATGGCTATCAGACACATGAAAAAATGTTCATCATCACTAGCCATCAAGGAGATTCAAATTAAAACTACATTGAGATACCACCTTACACCAGTTAGAATGGCCAAAATTAGCAAGACAGTAAACAACGTGTGTTGGAGAGGATGTGGAGAAAGGGGAACCCTCTTACACTGTTGGTGGGAATGCAAGTTGGTGCAGCCAATTTGGAGAACAGTGTGGAGATTCCTTAAGAAATTAAAAATAGAGCTTCCCTATGACCCTGCAATTGCACTACTGGGTATTTACCCCAAAGATACAGATGTAGTGAAAAGAAGGGCCATCTGTATCCCAAAGTTCATAGCAGCAATGCCACAGTCGCCAAACTGTGGAAAGAACCAAGATGCTCTTCAACAGACGAATGGATAAGGAAGATGTTGTCCATATATACTATGGAGTATTATGCCTCCATCAGAAAGGATGAATACCCAACTTTTGTATTATCATGGACAGGACTGGAAGAGATTATGCTGAGTGAGTCAAGCAAAGAGAGTCAATTATCATATGGATTCACTTATTTGTGGAGCATAAGAAATAACATGCAGCACATGGGGAGATGGAGAGGAGAAGGGAGTTGAGGGAAATTGGAGGGGGGGATGAACCATGAGAGACTGTGGACTCTGACAAACTATCTGAGAGTTTTGAAGGGGTGGGGGGTAGGAAGTTGAGGGAGCCTGGTGGTGGGTATTATGGAGGCCACATATTGCATGGAGCACTGGGTGTGGTGTATAAACAACGAATTCTGTTACACTGAAAAGATATTAAATTTAAAAAACATTTGATTGATAAGCTCAGATCCCTTTAATTTTAAGGGTAAGTTATGTATTATTTATCCTGGTTTTTTACCTCTATTCATTTAGTTATGCTTCAGCTACTCTAATTGGTATCTGTTTCCTAAAAGTCATCAAGTAATTTTATGGTTTCTCTGTACTTTTGAGTATATTGTTATTTTAGCCCTAGATCCTTCCACTGATTTTCTGCCTATTGGAATGCTGTGTAATTTTTCAATATCTTGATCAGGAACCTAACCTATTCCATGATATCTTCCTCAGCATGCTTTACCAGAATTAAGTATTCCTGTCTCAGTTTCTCCTACACCCCCCCAAAAAAAAACATTTAAACAACAAAAGAAAAAAAATCCTGTAGTTGTCGAAACACGCCATTACTGCTCTTTGCTTACCTTTTTCTATGACTTTTGGTCCTCCTGAATATTTTATGCAACTGGAGAACCACAGTTAAAAATTTTGTATTCAGTTAATAGCACTTCTTCTAGAAATCATCCTCTGACCAGACAAGGTCAATAACTTCTTTCTCAACAAACCTCAATGCTTTGTTCCTATTTGGGTTACTGCTCAGAAAACATTGTTTTACTTGTCTGTACATTTGTATCTCCAGGTTGACTTTGAGTTTACAGTGTTAGGTACTGTGATGAACACTCATTAATATTCAATAAACAGATGTTTAAGTGGCTATAATTTCCTAGGCTCTGAGCTAGACTCTGGGGATAAAGTGGCAAACAAAACAGATATACATTCTACATCTCATGAAGCTTAAAAGAGGCATGGTAGAAAATATATTTTAACCAAATATTCATTCTTATAATTAGGAAAATTATGATAATTGGTAATTAATATAATTATACTTAATAAAGTAGTAAATAACTTAATGTGGCTTATACATTTATCATATCACTATTTTACACAGCCTAGTGTTTCTTAGTTTGCACACTGATTACCTTTTCCTAAAAAATGTGGGCAGGGACTAATTATAGTGGTAATAGTGAGTAGCATAGTATCCTGTAAAAAGTAGAGTCCTAATTCTTTTTTTTTTTTAATTTTTATACACTTGGGATGGGATAAGCCTTTCCAAAATGAAGAGTTAATAAAAGGAAATATAAATTCTATAACATAAAAATAAAAATAAGACCACAATCAACACTTTCAAAACTAGAGAATAACTATAATTTATATTACCAAAAAAGAGCTAATGTCCCTAATATGTAAATTTTCTACAATAAATAACAAAATACCAAAACCCAGCAGGAAAATAAGGAAAGGTTGGTTCACAAAAAAGGAAAGTATAAATTGCTTTTAAGATTATGAAATGAGCTCAAATTTACTTATTACTAGGGAAGTGCAAATAAATCTACATAGCGATAACTTTTTCAGAGTATAAATTTTTTTTAAGATTATTTATTTATTTGACAGAGAGAGAGATCACAAGTAGGAAGAGAGGCAGGCAGAGAGAGAGGGGGAAGCAGGCTCCCCACTGAGCAGAGAGCCTGATGCAGGCTCAATCCCAGGATCCTGAGGTCATGACCTGAGTTGAAAGCAGAGGCTTTACACTCTGAGCCACCCAGGTGCCCCTAAAAATCCAAAAGTTTGATGACATACTCTGTTATGGGAAGTAGGCACACACATTGCTAGTAGAGAGTAAATTGTTACAAACCTTATAGAGGAAGATTTGCCTGTGTCAATTAAAATGTAAAATCTACATATCTATCAGACTTCCCAAACTTCAGAACTATGAGAAATAAATATGTTATTAAATAACCATGAAGTCTACGACATTTTGTTATAGCAACCTGAAATGGACTAAGGCAGTAGGGGATACCAATTTTAAGGTATTTAATTTTCCAATAGCAAGACATCCATATTAACCACATTATAAGTACTTACATTTGTTTACTAGTCCACTGCATTTTTGTAATTATAGAAAAAAAATGTTATCCATAAAGACTCACAAATGAATCTAGACCACTGTGTTTTACTCTATTTCACTATAGAAATGGAAAATGTATAAAATTATACTTTAGGTTTTCAAATTCCGATACCAAACACAAAGCAGTATTGTTTATGAAAAGCCATAAAGAAAGAATTTTATAAGTGGATGGATGTGCAATTTTATGTTGCTCTAAAATGCTATGACCAAGACTACAAGCCCCGTGGAAATCTACTTTATTAGACTTCCTTTACAGCAGAATAAACAAAATCTTATCAGGTGTCAAATATCACCAAATCCAATTTCGTTAGAAAATAATGAAACAGAGAAATTCAAGTTGAATTGAAAATGAGTGTAGAACCAGCCCCCCACCCTTCCAAGATGTGAATCACTTGCAGGGCAGCTGGGATATTAAGGTAATTAGGAGCTCAGTGAAAATGATACCCATGACTAAGCATGGTATTTATATTTAGACACAGATACATCTAATCAAGCAGATCAAAAACACACTAACAAAACCATTTAAATCTCACCAGGTCGTCTAAAATTCCATGGCAGTTATTTAAATTAAGTTCTCCTAGTCATAGCTATGGTAAATAGTCATTTGTAATTGGGACAACGATAAGATTTACAGTAAATAACCATGTAATTTTTGCAGGTATAATATTTAACTTTTATTGAGTATTCACTAGCTAATTAATCCTCACAACAATTTTGTAAAGTAGGTTATTTCCATCCCCATTTTACGGACTTAAAACATGATATTCCAAAACTTGTGACTACTCAGTGTTATATACAAAAACAGAAGTCAGAGTCTGCCCCTCTGCCTGCAAAGTCTGCATTTTTTTCCCTACTATTCTGTGCTGCCTCCATTGTATAGCCAGAGCTAATCTTCTAAAATTAGGTTAGAACTTATTTAGTATAATAGGATAATACTACAGATAAGAAAATTGAGTCTAAAAATGTCTGAAGAACTAATTCAAAATCATACAGATTTGCCCTTCATGGAACAGAATCTCAATCAGATTAGGATTTATACTTTCACTTTTAAAAGGTGAGAATGCTCAAATGTATGCTTTAAAAAAAACATATATTACGTGATATTATATACTAAATGAATCACATATTGAGAAAAGTATCTAATACTTTTCAGAACACAATAACAGGATGGGTCATGGAAAAATATTATTCACGTTTTACTTAGAGCAATAATTGCATTCCCTCTGAAAAGTACTATTTTAAAATGTGAATTTATTAAATAATGTGTTGTTGTTATCATTTGGTAATTCACAGAAAAGCAATTTTAAACTTCCGTCTTTCTTATATGTTTACTATTTGGATGAAGATGGTTAGTACAGTGTAAGAGTCTGGACACTGGAACTAGTAACTACAGTTCTGATACTATTAATCCATTATTATCTGATATTATTTAACTATGCTCTGCCCCTGTCCGATGCCCATAAAATGATGATTATGAAGTATTTGCTCATAGGGTTGCAATGAGATTTAAATAATTTACCTAAAACTCACCTATAAAAGTACCTGGTTCATAGTTGGTACTCAACAAATGTGAAGTCTTTAGTACCTAGCACATAATAAGCATTCTATTAGTTTTCAAATGTATACTTAAAAATCTATTTTACATTTCAAATTTTCTTTAGAAGACCATACAATATCCAAAGTAATCATACACATATGCATACACAGAAATCAGAAATCAGAAAATAAGTGAATATTTGGGATTCAGTTAAAAACAGTTTTTAAGAATTACATATATTTTAGATTTTAGATTTCAAATTACAATTAGCATTAAATAGTCTAGCCTGTAATTTTTAAAAATTGTTTTGAATATTTCTATGTAAAACTTTGTTGTAAAGTTTCTTGACCTTTCATGACTCAATATACTGCTCATCTTGACTTTAATGAAAATTTTAGCTTAGGATAAAAGCTGGATTGGTCCATTTTTGTTACAAGTGACCATTTGGTCCTAAAGAAGATAATTCCTCAATTACTGTTAATACATTACTTTGTTACTTCCACAGCCTAAATTAAAATACACATTACATAATAACTACAATCATTTGACAGTAAATGTAATTCCAGGCAATTTATGAGAATATATTATTACTACATGTTTGGGATGTCAAGATTTTTTCGTGTACTAGATAGGATGGTTTGATCAAACTAAAAACAAAGCCTTCCTAACACAAACTTCAAAAAGTATTTCCTCCGATTACTTTAAAAGATGAAAATTCTTAAAATTCTATTATGTCTAAAGTTTAACAATAATTATGAAGCAAAATAAGTTCCACCAAACATGCAAACTGTCTTTTTTCTAAGAGATTTGAAATGCACACAGTCTTTTCTAGTGTTTATAACTTAAGATATATTCATAAGTAAAAACATCTTGTTTATAATCTATAAATTGGTTATGTATACTTCATTTATGCATAGAATATTTTATGTAAATAAGCCTATTTTAAATCACACTGGTCTTTTCAAGTAAAATTAATTTGACCATAAGTCATTTAACTGATATAAATTAACAGTAAAAGCTGATGCTAATAAATAAGAACTATGATATGAAAACTCAATCATAATCACACATCATAAAAATCACTCTCAAAAATGATTTATCAGTTCCTGCGGTAAATTTATTTTATTTTTATATGAAATATTTTCTCTCTCTACATAATCAAACAAATTCAGGGATAGTTATTAATCACTTTTATTATGTAAGAGATTGTATTTACTTCTGTGGAAATAAGGCAAATTTTACTCTTAATGAATTTGGGTTTTGTATCAGCCCCTCAAAAATAAAACATCATTATAAAAGAAACTTGCAGTTCTCAAGACTTACTATGTGCCAAACACTGCTCCAAGTACATTAGATATCAAAATTCATGCAATATAATAATCCTATGAGAGAGAAATGACTATTATGCAACTAATGAGAACATTGAGGCAAAGTGCTTAATAACTTCCCAAGTACAAATAGTTAGAAATGTTGATAAACATGAAATTGTAGAGTGGTTGTAAAACAGTGAGGAAGGTGTGGATATTTTTTGTGGGATATAACAAAATTGATCCACAGAGCTGAGGTGACTGTTGACCTAGATATTGAATTAGGATGCGAGGGGTAAACTGTGGGAGGACATTCCAGAAACTAACCCAGTTTCTGCTTAGCCCTCAAGCATTTTTCTAAGATCCTCTCAGTTCATGAAGCCCTCTGAGGGTATTCTAGTTCCCCTTTGAACACCTTCTGTTCTCATTTATTTACTCTTTGAACAAACATTTATTGAGTACCTAAGATAGGGAATTTAAAGATGACAAACAGCCATCATTCTTGAAGAGTATGTAGTTTAGTTTGCATCAGAATATTCAGCACTTATTAGTATAATATCATGTACCCTTTACCATTATTATCTTATCAAGCTTCCTGTGTTTCTAGCTACACTATAGGCTTTCTGGAGACCAGACCACATCAACTCTCCTATATGGGCTTTCTCGGCCTGCTCTCTCCTCTAACATGAACCCTGCTGAAAATAGGGACTCAGTGAACACTGCTTGGTTGATTTGGATATATTTTCTTTTGTTTTCTTAGACCATCTTTTGAAACAGATGGCAAGCAATTTTTTGTAGCTAGAACTTATATTTTTAAAATGCTGGTAAGATAAGTAAATAGGGAGAAACTACTCAGAAGAAATTGCAAGTAACTACTTTGAATTCTAGAAGCTGTCAGCATTATTTGCGGCACTGTCTATAACATAAGTGCCTTGGCTTCATAAGCTATATGTTAGGAATAGGCTTCAAGGCTAATCTTTAGAGAAGAAGAAATATTATAGGTAACTTTACCTATTTTTGCTAAATGAACCAATCTCTGATTATAAGGTTCCTAATGATGCCTACATTCTTTCTCTATCATTAACCAGGCCTACTTTGGTATATTTTTAGAAAAATCAGTAAGATGCTTTGGTATGATTTTTTTCAGTAGAATTAAAAAGAGCATATTTATTATTATTCCATTTAAAATGATAGTTTTGGGGACGCCTGGGTGGCTCAGTTGGTTAAGTGGCTGCCTTCGGCTCAGGTCATGATCCCAGCGTCCTGGGATCGAGTCCCACATCGGGCTCCTTGCTTGGCGGGGAGCCTGCTTCTCCCTCTGCCTCTGCCTGCCACTCTGTCTGCCTGTGCTCGCTCTTGCTTCTCTCTCTATGACAAATAAATAAATAAAATCTTAAAATAAATAAATAAATAAATAAATAAAATAAAACGATAGTTTTCTAGTATAAAAATATAAAGTAGAATGTTATCCTCATCTTCAGTGAATTTGGAGTAGCCACAACCATAAACACATCTTTATTTATTTGAAAATCTTGTATCTTAACAAGTTGACATTGATACCACTTCCAAAAATCTGCAGTCTTCCCAACTGCCTCTTAGGCCTATGTAAATTATTTACTCACTGCTAACACAAGCTGCTCTACTGTCACACCCCTTGAACTAGACCTGCTGCCCTAAAAAGGTTATATATGTTTTGATTTTATATGCTTAGCTTCTTTTGGATGGTTTACTAGATGTCCTGAAGTTAAAGTAAAGGGTCCTTCTCCCTTAATGCACCTTTTGTACCTACAAAGTAAAGGCCAAAATCTGTTTCAAAACACTGGAAGTTTTTTTTTTTTTTTAAGCATTTACTAATCATTTAATTACAAATATTAAAAAAAAAAAAAAGAAAGAAAGAATCCACAGACCTGTATCCCTGGGGCTAATAATACATTATATGTTTATAAAAAATTTTAAAAAATTATTTAAAAAAATAATCAATCAATGGGTGTTTTATAATCACCACTATCCTCCTAAAGTTATGTTTGCAAATCTATGTGGGAAGCAAAATATATGTGTACAAAATTATTATTCAACAGTATGTGACAGTATAATTAAATAAAACTTACAATTAGGCAGCAAGGCAACACAAAATAGAATAGCCGTGTGATACATCATTAGAGAAGTCAGAGGGAAAAAATGATCAGTTCAGGGTAGGAAACACAAAGATTCCTAGAGCTCAGAAGGAAAAATATGGACATATGAAGGGGAAAAAATAATGTCCAATGTAAAGGGAAAGGTAGGAGAAAAATATTCAAACATATAAGCATTAATCACCATCTTAATTTTCTATTGCTGCTATTACAAATTACCTCACACTTAGTTTAAAACAATACAAATTTATTATTTCACAATTCTGAATGGCAGCAATGACAAGGAATGTACCTCTATGTAATAATGGCCATATATGACAAGCCCACACCTAACATCATACTCAACTGTGAAAATCTGAAATATTTTCCTCTAAGATCACGAATAAGACAAAGATCCCCACCCTCCTTACTTTCATTCAACACAGTATAGGGAGTTTTTGCCAGGCAAGGAAAAGAAATGAGCCATCTACATTGGAAAGGAAGAAATAAAACTGTCACTATTTGCAAATAACATAATTTTATACACAGAAAACCTTAAAGATTATACCCCAAAAAACTGTTAGAATAAATAAATTCAATGAAGTGACAGGTACAAAATCAATATACAAAAGTCAGTTGTATTTCTATACACTAACAACAAACTATCAGAAAGAGAAATTAAGAAAATTCCATTTACAATCACATCAAAAATGATAAAATTCCCTAAGGATAAATTTAACCAAGAAGGTGGAAAGACCTATACACTGAAAACTGTAAGTTATTGGTGAAAGACACTGAAGAAGACACAGAAATAAAAGATATTTCAAGCTAATAGAATGTTGTTAAAATGTTCACACGACCTAAAGCAATATACAGATTCAATGTAATCTCTATCAAAGGTGCAATGACATTTTTTTCACTTAATATAACAAACAATCCTAATACACACACACACACACACACACACAAAAGAATATAATATTCAGGCATAAAAAAGTAATAAAATCTTGCCATGTGTGACAAATTGAAACTTGTAGGAATTACGCTAAATGAAGTAAGCCAGAGAAAGACAAATACTGTGTGATTTTACTCATATGTAGAATCTTAAACATAAAACAAAGAAAACAAAACTGACATCATAGATATAGGGAACAGAATGATGCTTGCTACTGGGGAAGGTGGTTGGACAGTACATGAAACAGGTGAAAGGGATCCAGAAGTACGAACTTCCAGTTATGACCTAAATAAGTCATGGCAATATAATGCACAGTATGGCAACTATTGTGAATAATACAGATAATAAAAATTTCTTAAAAGCTCAAGATAGGTATATCTGGAAGGTGATATCAGATTCCTGAAGGATTTCAAAGTCCAGAAAGTGGAAGTTAGGTGTATTAAATTACATAGAAGAAATGGGCTCCACTGCAGGTTCTTCAGAAGGAAAGTAATTTCTTTTTTATTATTTTATTTTATTTTATTTATTTATTTGATAGATAGAGATCACAAGTAGGCAGAGAGGCAGGCAGAGAGAGAGAAGGGCGGGGAAGCAGGCTCCCTGCTGAGCAGAGAGCCTGATGGGGAACTCGATCCCAGGACCCTGAGATCACGACCTGAGCCAAAGGCAGAGGCCTAACCCACTGAGCCAGCCAGGCGCCCTGAAAATAATTTCTTATTAAAAATTTCTAGATGTGCAAATGAATTAAGAAAGCATCCAACCCAGGACACCTGGATGGCCCAGTCATTGAGCATCCGACTCTTGGTTTCAACTCAGGTAGTGATCTTGGGTCATGGGATTGGGCCTGCAGATGGGGCTAAAGTTTCTCTCTCCCTCTCTCTCTGCCCCCTGCACACTCTTGCTCTCTCTTCAGTCAATCAATCTTTAAAAAAAAGAAAGAAAAAGAAAGCTTCCAACCCAGGCACATCAACTGGATTTATAACTAATTGGTGAAAGAGCTAGGGCTAAACACATCCACACTTCTCTTCTCTAGATGCAGCTACTATTCTTGCACAACAAAATACGATGAAAAGTATATTTTAAGAAATTTCAAAGAACCCAGAAAGGAAATGATTGGTGAGATAATTTCAAGAACCTGTATTACAGCAAAATCACAGAATTATGTAAAATTATAAAACTCAAAAAATCTTCAAACTGGCAGTGGATAATTAACTCTGCATAACCATAATCATTTCAGTTTAGGATCAAGGGACTTAAAACATGCCAATTAAAGACTTGAAAAGTTGTATTAAAATAGATCAGGATAATTAATAAATTGATATTTTAATGATCACAGGTTATGGGGAGAAACAAGATAAATCACATGAAGGCAACTATAAAACTCTACATTCCTGCTGCCTTTGTTCCCTCTTATTCTTTTCTTTATTTCATCTGCCATAATAAAATAACTCAGAAAATATTTATTATCAGATATTATTTATTATTATCGTTATCATCATTGGTATGGTTGGGTACTTGCTATCTGAGAAATGTCTTTTGCCGAACAGGTTCTTCATCTTGCAAAAGACTCAAGTAACCAAAACGTAAAAGCACAATGCCCAGTATATTTTTCATAAAGTTCATTCAAGTGTTTTGAGACATGGAACATAAAAATGGCCTTTAAAAAAATTTTATGATAGATCAAACAATGATGTGAGTAAATTTCATTCTCTATTCCCTTGTCAGATCATATTGCTCTTCAAGTTATTATATGCATGGTGAAAATAGTAGAGAGTATTTAATGTTTTAAATGGGGGCAACTTTTAGTTTGAATATAAGAAGTGAAACTGAAATTATTACCCAGTAGGAATAACAGTAAGATTTCTTACAAAGCATTTGACTAGGTAACTTTTTGGAAATAGGAGATGCTGATTCAAGTTAAAAAAATATACATAAACAAAAAGGACAACAAATATAAATGTGAGATATTTACTATATTTTCTTCTCTCCCCTGTTATATTAATCTAGTAATTCTGCTAAGGGTAAGAAAATTTTTCAAAGGAAAGGAATTTACTGTTAATGTGCTCATCATTTTTCAGGTATCTAGAAAGAATACAATAAAAAGAGTTTCAGTTATATTTATATGAGTATTAAGAAAAATAAATTACTAAATCCTTTACTTTGGGAATAATATTCATTGATCACAATACACTTTAGGTTGTCATAAAATTTTGAAGGCATAAATAGTATTACATGAGAAAAGTAAAATGCTATAATTGTCACTGGAATAAAGGTTTTGAAATGACTTTTAAGTCTTGTTAAGTAGAACATATGGAGATGTGAAGAGAATTTTATTAGCTTAAAAAAATTGGAAAACTATAGAAACATCTCAATCTGGAAAAAGAAAATAAAACTAGATCTCATTGGAAATGTCAGTGTAAATTAAAACTCATTAATGACCTACAATGAATGGAGGCAAATAGAACAGCAAAAATTATGTAAATCAAGGTTAAAAGGTAGTAAGACGAATACTTTGGACAACATGAGGGCATGTTAAATGGTAATTAAAATCATTCAAATAAATGTCTGCATCAAAGATGAGCCATTTAATTGTTCCTAATGAAAAGTTCATTAGGATGACTGTTTATTTTTATTGAGGCTGGAAAAAAGGTTTACTGTTACAGTTGATTTTCTATTTTGGTCTTAGCCAATGCATTTGAGTGTATTTATACGAATCCAGAGAAAGGCCAAGTGAAGAGCATTTGTTTAAGTTTCAGGTGACTGCTTTGTTGAAATGGAGTATGATATACATGGATGGAAATTGTTCTCCTCACAGTAAATAAGATGCTAGGGAAAAGCACAGAGTATCTGAACTGTGAACATCCAGCTCTGATCTGAGGGCACCCTTTACTGCTACTTTTGCAGATGAAATACAGAAGACCATGCTCGGTTTACTCCTCTGAAAGTCATAGTGTCTAATCAAAATTCTTAAAGCTATACCTCTAAAACCACCAGGAAGTTTATATGAATGTTACCCTAATCGCTTTACCATTCTGCCATTATGATATATAACATTCTCCCTTGTTTCTAACTGAATGTTATATAATCTGGTCTTCATAGATACAAAGTATATAGAAATTATAAAAGATCTAGAAATAGGCCATGGAATTATTGAATGACCTAATAAATAAATAAATAAATAGTAAAAAGAGAGAGACAGAGAGAAGGTATTTAGATGGCTATGAATTTTAGATTGCAGGCAAATCATATTTAAGAAGAAATTTACCTTAAACATTTTTGAGGGGTAAGCCTAAGGATTCAGGACCAGAAAAAGAAAATGGTAAAGATATTTTTAAAAGTTTAATGCAAATGGACATTTAATGGAATATATTTGCCTATATAGCCAAAGAAGTTGTCAAAAAAAGGCAAACTCTGGAGGATATTGTTACTGGAGACACAAGTGTATCTCCCCTCATGAGATTCAGTATTCAATAGATGCTTGCTTTATAATTTATAACAATTGAAGTATACTGAATTGCACAATTATATGAAAAATGTTTTTAAATTACATTTTATTATTTTCATAGAAACACATTTGAAAATTTGTCTTCATAAAAGGTGGAAAGTTTTTTAAATTTTGTCAGAAAAATGAGAAGGAGAAAAGAAAATTTACTTTTCATTTGTTTCTCACTTGGTTTGATGTTGCATTGCCACTATTATTATCTGGTTATAAACAGATAGTTTTAACAATTCTTTCCTTACTGCAGGTAAAGCTGTGAGTGCCCTACCCATTCAGCTCTGTGCTAAAGAAATCCTATGCACGCTGTCCTGAGGACTTGTTTCTGGCCTAGAGCACCATTAGCTTCTGTGCTGGGAAAGCTAGAAGTACTGAATCAACAGCTCTCACTCAAACAGCAGTTGACCAGTGAGAAATGAGGAGTTAGTGAATATATTCCCCAGCTCTCTAGTCCTTGAGATGGGATAACTCTGAAGCTTGCTCTATATACTACTCCCAAACTTCTTCAGTGGGATTGAACTCCAAACACCTAGAGTTCTAAGTGGCTATGAACTCACTCTACAACTTTCTTTCCTTAACGCTTTCATTCCCACACCTACTCCTGGCATTTCCCAAGATTATCTCCCAAATAAACTATTTGAAGTTGAATCTATTTCAGGGTTAGCTACGGAGGGAACACAAACCAGAACATGTAGTTTCTTCATGTGAAAACTGGAGATGATACTATCAGTCTCAAGAAGGTATTGTGAGACCTGTTGGAATGGCTAAAATTAACAATAAAGGAAACAAACAACAGGTGTTGGTGAGGATGCAGAGAAAGGGAACACTTTAACACTGTTGGTGGGAATACAAACTGATGCAGCCACAATGGAAATCAGTATAGAGGATCCTCAAAAAATTATAAATAGAACTACCAAATAACCCAGCAACTGCTAGACATTTACCCAAACGACACACAAATACTGATTCTAAGGGGCACTAGAACTCTGAAGTTTATAATAGTGTTATCAACAATAGCCAAATTAGGAGAGAATTGATGGTGACTGAAGAACGGGTAAAGAAGATGTGGTATATATATACAATGGAATATTACTCAGCCATCAGAAATAATGAAATCTTGCCATGTGCAATGATGTGAAGGAGTTAGAGTGCATTATGGTAAGTGAAGTAAGTCAGTAAGAAAAAGAAAAATACCATATTATTTCACTCAAATGTGGAATTTAAGAAAGAAACCATATGAACATAGGTAAAGGGGAAAAAAGAGAGAGTAAAATTAACCATAAGAGACCCTTAAGGACAGAGAACAAACTGTGGGTAGAGGATGGGCCAGATGGGTGATGGGCATTAAAGAGGGCACTTGTGTTGAGCACTGGGTGTTATATGTAAGTGATGAATCATTAAGTTCTACTCCTGAGATTGATATTACACTATATGCTAACTAACTACAATTTAAATAAATATTTGGGGGAAAAAAGTACTGTGAGCATTAAATTAGATAATTAAAAAACCTACTGCATAGAACTTAATAAGGAGCTGTCTTGTTCCTTCCTTAATCTTAGATGAGCTACTTCCAAGTAGTAATTGTTGAATGGCTAAATTTGTGTTCGGGTAAAGTTATCCCCACATGCAGAAACTTCCTATAGCAACAGACAGGGGGATTCAGTCTGGATTTTGCAAAAGTAGTAAACAATACAAAATAAAAACGTGTGCTAACACTCAAATAACACACAAACAAATAAACAAACAAAAAAAGACATTGATTCTATTGAAAGTGTTAAGGTTCCAGTGTCTTGAGAGAATTTTAAAAAGTGAAACTACATGAATATATTTCTAACATCATATATGAACCATTCAATAGTACTTATTTTATTATCTGTGTCTTTTTAATAAACTGTGAGTCTCCACACTGTTTTCCAAAGTGGCTCCACCAACAGTGTAAGAGGTTCCCCTTTCTCCACATCCTCTCCAACACACGTTATTTACTGTCTTGTTAATTTTGGCTATTCTAACTGGTATAAGGTGGTATCTCAATGTAGTTTTGATTTGAAACCCCCTGATGGCTAGTGATGATGAACATTTTTTCATGTGTCTGATAGCCATTTGTATGTCTTCATTGGAGAAGTGTCTGTCCATGTCTTCTGCCCATTTTTTAACATGGTTATCTGTTTTATGTGTGTTGAGTTTGAGGAGTTCTTTATAGATCCTGGATATCAGCCTTTTGTCTGTACTGTCATTTGCAAATATCTTCTCCCATTCTGTGGGTTGCCTCTTTGTTTTGTTGACTGTTTCCTTTGCTGTGCAGAAGCTTTTGATCTTGATGAAGTCCCAAAAATTGTGTGGCGATTCCTTAAGAAATTAAAAATAGAGCTTCCCTATGACCCTGCAATTGCACTACTGGGTATTTACCCCAAAGATACAGATGTAGTGAAAAGAAGGGCCATCTGTATCCCAAAGTTCATAGCAGCAATGGCCACAGTCACCAAACTGTGGAAAGAACAAAGATGCCCTTCAACAGAAGAATGGATAAAGAAGATGCGGTCCATATACACTATGGAGAATTATGCCTCCATCAGAAAGGATGAATACCCAACTTTTGTAGCAACATGGACGGGACTGGAAGAGATTATGCTGAGTGAAATAAGTCAAGCAGAGAGAGTCAATTATCATATGGTTTCACTTATCTGTGGAGCATAACAAATAACATGGAGGACATGGGGAGATGGAGAGGAGAAGGGAGTTGAGGGAAATTGGAAGGGGAGACAAACCATGAGAGACTATGGACTCTGAAAAACAATCTGAGAGTTTTGAAGGGGTGGGGGGTGGGAGGTTCGGTGAACCTGATGGTGGGTATTATGGAGGGCACGTATTGCATGGAGCACTGGGTGTGGTGCATAAACAACGAATTCTGGTACACTGAAAAGAAATTTAAAAAATAAAAAATTATTTAAAAAATAATAAACTGAGATTTTCAGGAATAGGACTTTTTAAACATTTTTATTTAAATTCAATTAATTAACATATATTATTGGTTTCAGAGGTACAAACCTGTGATTTATCAGTCTAATATAATACCCAGTGCTCATTACATCATGTGCCCTCCTTAATATCCATCACCCAGTTGCCCCATCCCTCCACCACCCCACTTCCCACCAACCCTCAGTTTGTTTCCTATGATTAAGAGTCTCTTTTGGTTTGTCTCTCTCTCTCTGGTTTCACCTTGTTTTATTTTTATCTCTCTTCACCTATGGTGTTCTGTTTTGTGTCTTAAATTCCACATATAAGTGAGATCATATGATAATTATCTTTCTCTGATTAACTTATTTCACTTAGCATAATACCTTCTAGTTCCAGCCACATCATTAAAAATGGCAAGATTTTTTTCTTTTTCTTTCTTTTTATGGCTGTATAATAAGGAATAGGACATTTTTATTCTTTTTTTTTTTTTTCATCTGGAACAACAAAAGCTACACATTTGATGAAAACTGAATGGGCTGTTAGGTGGATGGAAGTACACTCTTGGAAATCCTTAAATATTTACACTTATTTTAAAAAGGGGAGAGATGCTGTCAAAGATGAATCTAAAATACATTGACATAATATATTTTCTCATTAAATTTATATGGAATCTGTTGAAAATAGAGCACATTTTTTCTCATGGACTTGGACATATGTTTGTTGGGAGGCACAAATGGCCTCCCTCATACTAGTATCTCTTTATTCTTTATGATGAAAAGAAGAGGAATTCAATTTATTATTAAGGAAAATAAATCTTCCAGACTGGATAGTCAACTATTTGAAGGTATAAAGAGGAGTGGTTTTGGTTCCTATTCACAGGAACCAAAGATATTGAGGTTTTGGACTTCATACCTCATATGACCATTTTATTAGAATTGTCTGTTCATTCTGATCAGAATCTTGTTGTCCACCTCTCTGTGTGTGCATGTGACAATATGAGATACAAAGTGGCAGTGAGTCCTTGAACTCTTAGGGACTTATTTGTCAAGAGTGCTTTTCAATTCTGGATACAACATGCTTATAAACACATGCCGCTCTCCACAGACTGCATGTTAAAAAGACAAGGTTTTTTTTTGCCAATTACATTTGTATGTAACCTGTTTCTGAAGTGTTGCTTTCATGTCTTAATTTTCAAAACACTTGAGAGCTTTAATGATTTGGATACCGAGTTATTTAAAGCAATTTGTATACATATTTTATTCCTTCTGGTTATTTATTTTTCTTGTTGTCGCTTAGAAAAGGCCAAGCATGAAATTGGAGCTGCAAAGCAAGAACAAATTTATTGATATGAAACTGCTCTGAAAACTCAATAGGTGTGCAGCAAAGCAAGAAGGGTAAAGGGCCTGAATAATTCATTGAACCTTTAAGCATCAATAAATAACACTTACAGTGAGAAATGTCTGCTTTGCAACATTAGGTATGAAATGTGAGCGTAAAATAAAAGACATCTTTGAAGTGTCATATTGTGAGAATATTTGAATAAACAAAGGTTGTTTTTCATTAATAATTCTGTGGATAATAGCACCATGAATAAAAAAATTTCAGGATTGGGAAATTCATGTTATTTTGTGTAGTGTCTCAGATTTTATCCACATAGGTCAAATGAGTTAATATTTGGATAATAATCTAATACAAGCAGAATATGTTATTTATACAGAATGGCACACCATAATGAAGACATTATCATTCTAACTATAAATTTAGAGTCATTTCCTTACATTCCAGGAAAAAAATTATGAATAGATTGTAAGATGTACTTAAAAGCATGCAAATGTCATATCCTTACATAATACACTATACCTACTACTACTGTTATTGCCAATTATATTATTACTAGAGTTCATTTGTGGATTTGTTTACTTACAGAAATATCAGTCCCAATGGCGATGAATAAACATTCAGCAACTTTAAAAAAGCAGACAAAAATACTGACACAACTTTCAAAATAGCTCTCAATAAAAATAACAAACTGCATGTAAAGAAACAAATTAAGAGATAAATTAACCAGAATATGAGAAAACAATATGGCGCAGTGCAGCACTGTAAGCTCGTGAGTAAGATGACTCAGCTACCGTACTTACTAAATTTCTTAATTTGTACTAGTTACTAAACATCTCTGATTTGGAGTTTTTTATTTTTATCTATGCTAGGAAGTCCCCCTATATCCCATAGATTTGTTGTGTAGCTAAGAATATAATTCATATATCTTAGAACACATATATATAATTTAGATTATTAAACTTTATTAGACATTCAATAAATATTAGTTATTTTATCTTATTGTTATTAGCAGTAAAAATTTTAATGCCTTTGACAATTAAATAGAAACAAAGAAATCACTTTCCATATGGATAGGCATGTGCATTAAATGAAACAAGAAACAAAGAAAAGCCAGAACAGTCTTAGGATTTTAATAATCACTCTCCAAATATTTTTTCTCTCCTTCCTTTTCCCCTTTCCTTTGTTTATCTTAATATAAAACAATCAGTTGTAATTATGACTTTAAGTAGCTATAAATTGTTTCTGACTTTTGAAGGGGTTTTGTCCATAACTGTATCCAAATGAATGATCTGGTATTTTTAGTGGCATGAACAATCTATATCACTTAATTGTGTGCCACTTCTTCTTTTTTTATATATGCAGCAAAAAAAGCCAAATGATCAATTTAGGTAGATGGAAAAATATACCCCTTGACTTATTTGGAAATTAAGTACTATATAATTTAATTTTGGGATAGATTCAAAATAGGCATTTCACAAGCAGCTGATATTTTATTTTTCTAGATATTTGAGTATGCTATATAGATGATGATTCCAAAAACTCTATTTGGCATATGACTTGCAGTTACAGTTTCAGAATGGAAACACAAAGATACTGTGAGGTTCCAAGACCAACATGATTATAAATATTTTAGCTACTATTAATGAGTATGATTGTGTTTGTTTCTATTTGAAATGAAATATAAATGAATGATTTGCTATTTTAAAGACAATTACTCACTCAAAAATGATGTGGCCTAGATGATAAATTGATAACATACAGATATATTAATTAGTCTACAGGACATAGCAAAGAAGAATGGATGAGAAAGCAATGCAAAGAAAAATTAAATTGTATAAACGTCTACTATGTAATTTCTATTTTAGTTTTTAAAAGATATTAATGAAAAGAAATATGAATCTTTGAATCTGAACTCTTCTAAACTCTACTTAACTTCAGTACTTAATGCTACTTACATTTAAAGATAGGGATATAAAAATTAGTGAAATCAATAAAATGATTTATGGAATGGGAAGAAAAACTTTAAGGAAATAGCTGAATGATTAATTTGTTTAGTCTGAGAAAGAGAAGAGGGTAAGTAGCCTTAATATGTCAGAAATTCAGCTTTTAGAAAGACGAAGCAGCAGGAGGCCTAGGTGACTCAATCAGTTAAGCATCTGCCTTTGACTCAGGTCATGAAATCAGGGTGCTGGGATAGGGTTCCATCTAGGGTTCCCTGCTCAGTAGGGTGTCTGTTTCTCCTTCTACCCCTCATTCCCTGCTTGTACTCTCTCATTCTCCCTCTCTGTAATAAATAAAATCTTGAAAAAAATAATAGTAATAAAAGGGTAAAGCAAATTGCATAGGCAATAAGTGATAGCAGTTGCATATTTGAATTCTAGAGAAACAGGAGTTGTAGTCCTACCATGATGTAAGAAAAAAAAGGGGGGGCAGAGGCTTAAATCATTGTCTTGTTCAAGTCAGGAAATCAAATCATATTAATGAGACTCAGAACCAGGGAACTGTTTATTTCAGATCTACGTAAATTCTACCCATTTACTTTATAAAATGGGAAAGTATTGAAAATACGCTTAAAACAGAAAAAAATAGGAGTTAAGAGGAAGAGAGAAGAAAATTAAGAAGAAATGGTGAGTTGCTGAAAAATCCTGATCATTATTTCAGTGTGAGTACATATTTACCTTACATGTGACAGATTTGGATTGCCAGGCGATTGGGTGGTGTTAGCACATGTCTATATTTGCCCCTTCCTAAGACCTCACTAAAATGTTAAGAGAAACAAAAATAAACCTATAAAAGAAAATAGAATTGGAGAAAAAGCACAACAAACAAGATATCATAGTACATTTAACATAGTAGTGGATGTCTTGGCTTCAGCAATCAGACAAAAAAAGAAATAAAACACATCCATATCACCAAGGAAGAAGTCAAACTTTCACTATTTGCAGACAACATGATACTCATGTGGAAAACCTGAAAGACTGTACCAAAAAATTGCTAGAACTAATACATGAATTCAGCAAAGTTACAGGATATAAAATCAATGTACAGAAAAATCTGTGACAATTCTATACACAAATAATGTAGCAGCAGAAAGAGAAATCAGGGAATTGATCCATTTATAATTGCATGAAAAACCATAAGATACCCAGGAATAAACCTAACCAAAGAGGCAAAAGATCTGTACTCTGAAAACCATAGAAAACTGATGAAAGAAATTGAAGAGGGCACAAAGAAATGGAAAAACATTCCATGCTGATGGATTAGAAGAGAAAGCATTGTTAAAATACTTGTATTTCCCAGAGCAATCTACATATTTAATACAATATCTATCAAAATACCACAAGCACTTTTTACAGAACAAACAATCCTAAAATTTGTATGGAACCACAAAAGACCCCAAATAGCCAAAGTAATGTTGAAAAAGAAAAGCAAAGCTGAAGGCATCACAGTTCTGGACTTCAAGCTATATTACAAAGCTGAAGTAATCAAGACAGTAGGTACTGGCATAAAAACAGACACATAGATCAGTGGAAGAGAACAGGGAACCCAGAAATGGACCCTCAACTAACATTTGACAAAGCTAGAAAGAATACCCAATGGAAAAAAAAGACAGTCTCTTCAACAAATGGTTTTGGGAAAACTGGAAAGTGACATGCAGAAGAATGAAACTGGACCACTTTCTTACACCACATACACAAAAATTCAAAATGGATGAAAGATCTAACTGTGAGACAGGAATCTATCAAAACCCCAAAGTAGAACACTGGCAACCACTTCTTTGACTTTGGCCATAGCAACAGCTTACTAGACATGGCTGCAGAGGCAACGGAAACAAAAGCAAAATGAACTATTGGGACCTCATCAAGATAAAAAGCTTCTGCACAGCAAATGAAACAATCAACAAAACTAAAAGGCAACCTACAGAATAGAAGAAGATATTTGCTAATAACATATTGGATAAAAGGTTAGTATCCAAAATCTACAAAAAATTTATCAAACTCAACACCCAAAGAACAAATAATGCAGTTAAGAATTGGACAGAAGACATAAATAGACATTTTTTTTTTCCAAAGAAGACATCCAGATGGCTAACAGACACAGGAAACGATGTTCAACATCACTCTTTACTAGGGAAATACAAATCAAAAGGGCAATGAGATACCACCTCACATCTGACAGAATGGCTAAAATTAACACCACAGGAAACAAGAGATGGTAGTGAGGATGCAGAGAAGGGGGAACCCTTTTACACTGTTGGTGGGAAACCAAGCTGGTGAAATAATGGAAAACAGTATGGAGGTTCTTCAAAAAAGTAAAGGTAGAACTACACAAAGACCCAGCAATTACACTACTATGTATTTATGCAAAAGGATACAAAAATACAGATCCAAAGGGGTAGGTGCACCCCAATGTTTATAGCAACATTATCAACAATAGCCAAATTATGGAAAGAGCCCAAGTGTTTATCAACTGATGAACAGATAAATAAGTGGTATATATATACAATGTGATATTACTTTGCCATCAAAAAGGATGAAATCTTGCCATTTGCAATGATGTGGATAGAACTAGATGTATTATGCTAAGCAAAATAAGTTAGTCAGAGAAAGACAAATGCCATATGATTTCACTTATATTTGGAGTTTAGGAAACAGAATGGATGAATAGGTGATAAGGGGTAAAAAAGAGGACGGGGAGAGGCAAACCATAAGAGATTCTTTTTTTTTTTTTTAAGATTTTATTTATTTATTTGACAGAGAGAGATCACAAGTAGGCAGAGAGGCAGAGAGAGGGGGAAGCAGGCTACCTGCTGAGCAGAGAGCTCGATATGGGACTCAATCTCAGGACCCTGAGATCATGACCTGAGCTGAAGGCAGAGGCTTAACCCACTGAGCCACCCAGGCCCTCCTAAGAGATTCTTTATGATAGAGAACAAGCTGAGGTAGATGAGTAAGGGATGGGTTAAAGGGGTGGTGTGTATTAAGGAGGGTACTTGTTAGGATGAGCCCTGGGTGTTGTATGGTAGTGATGAATCACTAACTCTTCTTCTAAAACCAATACTTTATTATATGTTAACTAAACAAAATTTAAATAAAAATTCAGAAGAAAAAAAAAAGAGAAAACAAAAAGGATTAAAATTAGAATAAAAAGTTGGATTTGAAAGCTGATAAGTGTTAACTGAGCAGATCAGATAAAGTTAAAATCTGAACTTTGGAGGCAAGAAGCTAATAAAAAAGAAGAAACTTGGTTAAATGACTCTTAATTTTGATTCTCTCTCAAATAAATAAGATCTTTTTAAAAAAAGTACAAATTACATTAGTAGTAGATAAAATGTTGGGAATATTAGCAAATACTAAGAGAAATCATGAGATATGAAAAAAAGAAACACCTAATTTTAAGAAGGGGTAAAGAGGTACATGGGAAAGGACTAGCCATAGACCCTGAACAAAAAAACGATGAAGCATTTCAGAAAAAATGGGAAAGAGGGCATGTGGATGGCTCAGTTAACCACTGAGTTGAAATGCTTAGTGGTTAGAGAACCAAGTACCTCTGGGTACAGGCAGAAAACTGGGCTTAAAATTGATCTTTTTTACAGGCATAACTCATAATTATGAATTTCTTAAAATTTTCTTTCACTTCTTATAAATGTTTTTTCTCCTACTGGGGTAATTTGGCACATGAAGCAAATAAAACTATCTCTACTTTTATCTAGAGTTACATACTTACCTCTAAACTACAGAACTAGTATTTTAGCTTATACATATTTAGCACTGTGTTTAAAAGTAAATTAGTTATTGGGTTATGCATATTCACTCACTCTGTGAGTTGATACATCCCTCATTTAAGGATTCTTTCCCATATTTTTTAAGATCTTATTTACTTATTTATTTGAGAGAGTGAGAGAGAGAAAGACCACAAGATGGGGGAGGGTCAGAGGGAGAAGCAGAGTTCCCACGAGCAGGGAGCTTCATGCAGGACTAGATCCTGGGACTCCAGGATCATGACCTGAGCCTAAGGCAGTTGTTTAACCAACTGATTACCCAGGTGCCTTCTTTCCCATTTTTTTTAAATGCTTCATCATGTTTTTGTTTAGGGTCTATGTCTATTCCTTTCCCATGTACCTCTATGCCCACTTCTTAAAATTAGGTTTTCTTTTTTTCATACTTCATGATTACTCTTAGTATTTGCTAATACTTCCAGCATTTTATCTAATTCTAATGTAATTTATACTTCTTTTTTTTTTTTTAAGATCTTATTTATTTATTTGAGAGAGAAAGGGTGCCAAAATCAAGAGTTGGTCATTTAACTGACTAAGCTACCCAGGCACCCCTTGCAATTTATACTTCTATATCAACAACTGAATTCAGTTTTCTCTTAGGCTCTGGACTAGTGTTTCTCAAAGAGAAATTATTCTGATCATCTGTGAACTAAGAAACTTGTGTCAAAATGTAAATTAACTTATACAAAGCTCTGAGCATAGGTCAGATAAGGTTTTTTGATTTGTTTTGTTTTGTTTTGTTTTTGGTAGTAACAGTTACTTGATGAAAGATTTGTTTTCTAGTACAAATTTGTTTTCTAGTACATTTGTACTAGAAAACTCATTTGTTTTCTAGTACAAATCCCTTTCTTTGGGGGAGTAAAACTCTGGGCAGCACTGCATTAGTACCATGTAACTGTCTACCAAATATCTCTAAACAGTTGTCCACAGTTGCCTCCAATTCACTTTTTAAAAAGTAATAATGAATAAAGGAATCCTTTTCATTCCACGTTCTCTTTTTAATGGATAGCAACATTTCAATAATGATGTTATCTTGTTCCTTAATGAATTAATTGTCTGGTGAATGGTAATAACCATAAACCCAAAACCTTAGTGGTAGGGTTTCTTCCTCTTTCCATATCACTATGCCCTCTCCCTTACTTTTATCTTACCTATTTGATTTTTAATTATCTCTTACATAAATTACCATGACCATTATCCTTGAATACTTTTTATATCTTTAAACTATTTTAGTATATGTGCTGCCAAAGCAATCACAACCTTCAACTATTTTAAATGTAATATTTAAATTACATAAAGTTTAAGCAACTTAACCTATCCTAAAAAACTCCTAAAATTGCGTTTTTCATCTGGTTTCCTTCCCTTCCAGTTCTTCTCCCTCTATATAACAGAGTTACCTTTCTAAACTGCAAATATTATGTTACTTAATTGCTATACGATTTTCCCATGGCTCTCAAATACTTAATAATAATGAAAACAAAAGGCATAACAGTACAACTACTAAGCTTATATTGAGTGCTTACCATGGGTTCACATGTAAGCATTTATAGACATACTTTAATCCTCAAAATGATCCATATACTCACAATCTTATAGATGAAAAAGCTGAATCTAAAAAGCTAAAATAAATTACACAACATTACACAGGTATCAAGTGAAAAACTAACACAGGCAGTCCAAGTCTGGAACTTTTAGCACATAGGATGAATTTTTGTTTCTCTTCAGAAGATACAAGACACTTCATTTTCTAGACCCTATCTGCAGGCTCATTCTGCTCACTTATATCTCCTTCTCAAACACTATGCCCTAGCCACACCAAACTACTAAACTCATGTGCACTATAACATGTCACTTTATTGTTCCATGTTATCTCATTTGCTTTTACTTTGTCACTATCACTCTCCTTTATACCTAGAAAATTTCTAATTATTTATTAAAAGTCAGCTCAGGTCTTCTTCTTCAGTGAAGTCTTCCATCCAATGTCCAGGGCAAGTTTAATTCCCTCAGTCAAATAATATTTTCTCAGCACCTAGGAATTCAATAAATAATCCAGGGGTGGTACCTGTCTTCAAGTAACTTATAGTTTGGCAGTAAATAGTGATAGGTGTATATGTAATCTAGTGCTACTGTGTACTAGATTGTCATGAAAAGTAGAGAAGCTATGAAAACAGAGAGAATGGGTGGGTTGCCCAGACAGAGGGCATAATGAGACGGTCTCAAAGAGACTGGCATCTAAGTAAGGCATAACACAAGTGGAAAAAAATAAAAAGAGATGAAATGGTCCAGGATAAAGGATCTTTTGGGCATATCTATTTTCTTATGTATTCTAACTATTTATGTAAATTATCCTTATACATAATCATTTGTTTATATGCATCTCCCACCCATACCTACCTCCCCCCAAAATAAGCTTACTAAGATCATATTCTCTCTTCTTTCATCATATAAGTGGCTTAGAATTGATACACCATAGCACAAAATCTAGATTTGTTAAATGTAGAAATAGTTAAATAGGGACCTAACAACAAATCACTGATGATGGAATGTAGAGAGGAGGGCAATTTCAAGAAATATTTAGCAATTTGAAATGATAGAGCTCATAGAGGTAAAATCACAGATTTTAACACAGAGCATGAGCAAGACAGAGGCAAAATCCAAGGATGCTTCTCTCTAGCTTGGTTCCTGGCAAGGAAGAAATGCAATTATTGAGGGGAAGCATGTTTAGGGTTTAGAGTACGAGGTGTCTATGAGGTTTTCAGGTTCCATTAATGAATGTCAGTGTTCTTTTATAGTTCTACATGTGTTTGGAAAGGACTTCTATCTCATCAGGCTTTAACTTGCTTCCATAGCCACACACCTACCACAGCTCTTGATTCATAAGTGACTTAAAAAGTATTTGATTGATAAACTCATAAATCTAATGGCTAGGTGTTAAAGGAAACCCTTTAACATTTTTTACGTTCTCTGAAACATTTAGAAAACCCTATTTTCTCAAATAAAATATCAGGAGCAATAAATGATAGTTTAAAATTTTTATGTGAGTTTGGGTCCTCAAGGCATATTACATTTGGTTGGGAAAGTTAATTTATGACAACACAATACAACTATGTGAAACATTACTGCTTAGAGATGAATGGTACACTGTTAAGCCAAATGCTTTCCTAATTTGACCAACTCACTGAGATTGCAGGTACATTCTAGTACAAATTGCCAAAAAGACAGGGTTCAACTAAATACAGATTTGCATTTAAAACATTATCACAGCAGATCACATAAATATATAAAAGCTTACCAAGTCTCAGAGTCTAAAGCTTAACATCTCAGACATTACTATCACCAAGATAATTTCAGAATTTAACCAATGGGTAAAATCATTTATCATCTTTTGCCTGAGCATTATTTTCTTCATTTCATAAATATATTTAAGAACCGCATTTATAGGGATGTCTGGGTGGTTCAGTCAGTTAATTATCTGCCTTTGGCTCAGGTCATGATCCTTGGGTCCTAAGATCAAGTCCTGCATCAGGCTCCCTGCTCAGCAAGGAGTCTGCTTTTCCCTCACCCTCTGCCCCTGCCCCCGCCCTGCTCATGCTTGCTGTCACTAATTTTCTCTCTCTCAAATAAACAAATAAAATCTTTAAAAAAATAGAAGTATAATACAAAGTAGGCCACCAGCACAATGTTTTACACTTTTTTATACAGGTTCTGGGAAATGCTTGGTAAATGATCAACACAGTTAGAAGCTCAAACTGAGAGTCCTTGAGAGCAAGGGGCCTTTTTGAAATTTTGCTGTTGAGACAAGTGCACAAAGACAACCAGGCTGAATAATTTGACCAAAATGCATGGTGCATATAATTTTAAACATTTTCTTTTAGGAGAAATACTGACTTAATCACAGATCAAAAATATCAGGGAAGACATTTCACACCAGCACTTATTCCTTTATAACCCATATTTTCAATAGCTCTATTGAATTTAAAAATATTGTGTTTTCCTCCTAATAGATACAACATGCTTAATTTACCACAGCGGATGTTAAGAAAATATTGGTCACTTATACGAGTTTAATCTGAAAGAGAAAAAGCAGTGGGAAAGGTATTTCTCATTTTTTTATATTGTAGGTTTAAGGTAACATAGCAATAAATCTAGATGCTTTTTAGTTGATGTGTGAGAAGTCACTGAATACTTCAGTGACTCTTTACACTTCATTAATTTTAGTTGGTGTTTCTTATTTTGCTTTTTATCGTACAAAAAAATTAAAACAAATATTCAATCTTATTAAATTTGCAAATTTCCTTGAAATAAAACAAAATATAATTTTCTTTAAATGTGATCTAACTAATGCTCCTAATGTTTGGTACTATGAAGTACCAACCACTCTACTACCAACTACCCCTAGTTCCAAAATGAGCTTTAGACATTTAATATTTAGCTGCTGAAGTAATTTACAGCTAATACCTAGGATTTGGGCTCGATAGAAAAATACAGAGCTATGTGAAGTCTTTCTAAAAAAATTACCAAGGTAATTTACTTAACTTTAACAACTATTTGAAATAGGTTATTGTTATTAGCTATACTTAGGCATTTCGTCTAATGATGGTATTGAGATACTTAAAAATAATTACTTTTCAATACATTCTGGCCTCATTTACTTAACTGACAGCATTTATAATACTTAATTTACTAAACATTCAGTGTCAATGCTTTGTCTTTTTTGTCTGAAGACTCTTATTATAAGGCTTACCTCTCAAAATCTAACTATGATATAAAATATTCCTGAATTACTGGAAACAACTAGAACAGATGGTTTCCAAAATTAGGATCACCTTTTTCTGAGGGACTGTACAAACTTAGAATGGAGGTACATTTTTTTCTGACATCATCACCATGAAGTGTCAGTTACTACACTTATCCCAGATCAAAAGAAAGCCATTCAGTTTGCCTTCAAAATCTTTCAGATCTAAGCACCTTGTAAGTGTCTTGAAAGAAAAAAAGCAAAGAAAAAAACAAAAAACAACCAAACAATGACATGCAATGTCAACTTTCTACTCAGTCTGCAAACCTTCATTTAGTTGACTCTCTCTCAGCACCAGCTGTAACCCAATTAAATTCAGCACTGCACAGGTGTTCTCAGGAATGACTAACACAAAAGCATACTTCCCTTTAGGGCTCTTAAAAAATTAGAGTTCTTTAATTTCCATAAACCTTCAAAACCAAAACTAAACAATAAAATATTGGGGGAAAAAAAGAAATTAGATACAGCAGGGGAAAAACACAATCAGCATGAGCTGTAACCCAATTAAACTGAATAGCACTCAGGTGTTTGCAAGAGCACACTCACTTAAAATTTTACCAACACAAATCAACTTTCTCTAAAACCTCTTAAATTTGATAGTGAATATCCATTTGCCTTAAGGTTAGTCTGAGATGGAAGTTTTCTGAATCAGCGTTCTTGAAAGTGAATTTCATTGTAAAATATGTAACAAAAATAAATATAGACTTTATCTAAATATTCCATCACAGGCACTTAGCATTTAAAAATACCTGTTTTAGTTCAAGAAGAAGTATTCACTACAGGTTTTAATTTTTACATTCTTTAAATATCATGCATCATGTAGAAAACTCATTTCTTACTTATGAAAAGAATCAGTAATTTGAGGTCTCTTCCCTAAATTTGACTAATTTAAAACTCAAGACTTAAGATGTTAGAAAGACCTAGTCAAATAAGTTACTATCATGTGCTATTTAATATATATTTAGAGTAGCAATAACATCAATACCCAGACACAATAGTTAATTTCTTTTAATGTAGAAATGTAAGGCTATCAGCCCTATCCATGATTCACATTTGCTGGGAAGAAATAATTGTGTCCTCATTTTAATAGAAACTTATAAGCTATTTACTCTATTGGTTTGCAAAATGTGATCTCAAATTAGTAGCATAGACGAAACTTAAAAAATTTTCAGACCTACATGACTCATGCCCCATCTCACACCTGCTGGATCAAATTCTCTGGGGCTGGACCCTAGAAATATCTTTGTTGCTTTAAATGAACCCTCCAGGTGATTTGGATGCCCTCTTAAATTTGAGAATCACTGGTCTATTCTGTTTCTGCCTCTTAATATACCACAAAAATGTAGCAAACTCCCATTCGTACCATGGTGGCCTACAGAATAAATCAGAACATATCAGCTTATTACTATTTTCCAACCCCAGTACAAATGACTAAATATAAACACATCACTTCTAAATTTCCAGATTTTTAAAAAAGTTTCATTTATTTTAGCGAGAGCAAGAGAGTACCTGAGTGCATGGAGGGGTGGGTAGGACGGGCAGAGGAAAAGGGAGAGAATCCTCAAGCAGACTCCCTGCTGAGCACAGAACGTCCCCTGGGAATCCATCCCAGGGGCCTGAGTTTGTGACCTGAGCCAAAACCAAGAGCCAGAAGCTCATCTAGCTAAGCCAACCAAGCTACCCCTAAATTTTCAGATTTTTGACTACAAGCAAAAACCATGTTTGTTTCATATATATTAGTAATTATATACCATAAATTAGCAGGTGAGCTAATATGACTCTAAGTGAAAATCTCAGAGGCTTTATGCAACTATTATCCAAAAATATCACTGTTTCACATAGATATATGAATTGGTTATATTATTCTCAAAAGTTTCATCTTGAACTGGATTGTACAATTGATAGAAATCTTCATGAAATCAATGTATGATTTAATGTAATTCAAATTTACTCCTCTTATCCAAGTTCATGTAGAAAAGAAATAAATATCACAAAGAAATAAAAACAATCTGTATAGTGTGCATGTGTTTCATGTTGCTAATTAGTTTGGGTACTTTAGCCTGCTATCTTATCTCCTCATATTACTAATTTTTAAACCAATCATCCTTATTAATATCTATAAATTCTTATATAACTTTTGGTTTCTTCTACAAAGCTCTACCATAATTAGTAAAGAAATGATTTTGTGAGTCGTATACTATAGCTGTTGGTACTGAAATTACAAATACACATTTTTGAGACTAAGTAAGGAACCAAGAGTGAGAAAAAGATTATCCAAAGACCTAAACAGAATTATACACAGTAGAAAAGATACACATGTATAAAGGAAAAATTAAATCTTCTTCAGAAAGCCAATTATATTCATTTACAAATTCATTTCAATCATACATAAGACAAATATATAGAGTTTCTTCTGCATGCTGTTTTGTCAAATAACACAAGAAATCTAGGTAGAAAATATATCAACAAAAATCTAAGCTCTCATTAATTTTAAAGTGCTACATAAACATATTTAAAATAATTTTTTATTTATAATATAATATGGGCAAGGAGTGTGAAATAAGTATCACTCCTAACATCTAGCAGAATGTGGTTAATGATACATATCTTTAGAAAATTAGGAAATTTTCAGATTTTTTTATGATAAACTGGTAAGTGTGTTTTTATATCCAGGAAAACTTACTTATACTAGAAATCATTCCTGAAAACAAGTTAAACAGCAATAATTATTCCTTCCTTACTGATCACTCTTTTTTTTTCCTAAGATTTTATTTATTTGAGAGACAGAGAGAGTAAGAGAGAGAGAATATGAGCGGGTTGAAGGGGGTTGCAGAGGAAGAGGGAGAAGCAGACTTTCTGGCTCCGCTCAATCATGGGACTCCAGGATCACAACCTGAGCTGAAAGAAGACTCTTAACCAACTAAGCCACCCAGGAGCCCCTATTCTTTCTTTTTTTATATCACTCTTTCTTCTTTGCAGCTTTCTATAATAATTTTTCTCTTCCTAGAAAGTGCAAATAATCCATCAAAATATAAATGATTAAAATTTTAAGAAACTACTCAACTTTTATAGATTAATCTTATGCTGGCAACATAAAATCAGTAATAAATTTTCATTAGATGATAATATGGAAGGTGTAGGTGTATTTTACATATATATATATATTTTATATTGATAAAAATCATTTCGAGGAGAAATCATAAACCTAATTTTACTTTACTTTCCTTTTTTGTTTTTTGACAGACAAAGATCACAAGTAGGCAGAGAAGCAGGCAGAGAGGGAGGAGAAAGCAGGCTCCCTGCTGAGCAGAAAGCCCGATGTGGGGCTTGATCCCAGGACCCTGGGATCACGACCTGAGCCAAAAGCAGAGGTTTTAACCCACTGAGCCACCCAGATGCCCCTACTTCCCAAATTTTTACTTAGTAAGATAATCTTATCTTTATTTGTTTAAAATGAAATTACTGTTTATCTTTCATGTTTAATGGGAATATATATATTGCATAAATAATTAACTCAGTAATATAATTTTAACTTAATATTGATATTATCAAAAATGAACATGCTGACATATTTTTCAATGGTATGAAATGTGTTACTTTATAAATTACTTTCTTGCCTTTTTTTTCTCAGTATATTGTTGGGGACACATAATACGTATAAACTTATTAATATGTTTATATATCAATATATTAAATATGTTAACATTAATATATATTGGTATGTTAATATTAGTAAGTTAACTTCTAAGGCATGTTACTTATCCCAAATATTAACATTTCTATGGGTATAAATACTTAAATTTTTAAAAACAATATAAACCTTAAAATGTTAAGAAAGGAGAACACTTAGCTGTAATTATTTGAGGAATAAGATTATGCAAGGAATAATTTTTAAATACAGCATCTCTAAAAATTCTTCACAACCTCTCAGTTTGCTAGTGCAGAGAAAGGGTTAAAAAGAGATCACATATTTTCTTGCGTTCATTCTGATGTCTACAACTACATGTTAATACGAGTTTGTATATTATGCATTTAAAAAAAAGTAAAACAATGATACTTGATTTGAAATGCCTTCTAAGAATCAGGATGATCAGGTAGGGAAGAACCTACAGGAGATGAAGAAGGTTCAGAAAATAGTCATAAGATCTAAGTGTACCACATGAGAACACAAGAATTATGTTTTAAAAATATAAACAGCGGTGAAATGTGTAAGCCTGATGATTCACAGACCCGTACCCCTGGGGCAAATAATACATTATATGTTAATAAAAAATAAAAATGTAAACAGCAGGAGATAATTAAATATGGGCTTCATCACTACATCTCTTGTAACCAGGAGAAAACTGTGTCTACTAATTAGATAACTTTTTTTTTTAAGATTTTATTTATTTATTTATTTGAGATGCACAGAGTGAGAGAGAGAGAAAGACAGAGAAAGCGTGAGCAGAAGGTAGAGGCAGAGGGAGAGGGACAAGCAGACTCCCCACTGAGCAAGGAGCCTGACGCGGACTCAATCCCAGGACCCTGGAATCATGACCTGAGCCAAAGGCAGATGTTTAACCGACTGAGCCACCCAAGCATCCCTTAGATACCTTTTAAAAAGTAAAGTTAATGCAAATATAAGAAATTATTTTACATTGTGGATATTTTATTATGTGTTTGATAAACATTTGTTATTTTAAAAACTTTTTTTCTCTTTTCTAGATCAAAAGACTTAAGTTCCTGATTGATTAATTACCAAAGATTTAAGGGCATACAAGAATTTATGTAACACCTACCTAAAAATAAGTGCACAGCTTTAAAATAACACCTTAAAACTTATGTCATCTCTTCCTAATGGATGTAGATGTTGTGCTGCATGTTCTAACTCATAATGGTAATGTTTTGTTCCTAACATCTTATGCAGTAGAACTAGAATTAAAAGAAGGATAGATCATACAAACTCCAGTGTGCATATTGGTAATGTTTGCCATTGTTTGAAAGAACTCCAGTGTAACTCTCATTTAATCGTGTTTTCATTTCAATGAACATCAGATCACTGTTGTGTATGTGTTTGGTAAAGTGAGTTCTAAATATATAGATTCAGTCATCATCATTATGAGATGAAAATTTTTAGTAATGTGTTCAAAGAGCTTTTTTGAGAGCACAGAAATTTATGGAGGGACTACTACATTGTTTCAACACAATATGCATACATACTTGCAAAGTGGTTCTTGCATTATTTATGGAGGCATTTTGTTTGCACATACCACATTTATTCACTTTTAAAGTTGTGGGTATAGGCGAACAAACACACAGATGAGGATTTTCTTAAGAGACAATTTCCTAAGAGCCACTTCTTTTCAGGCATTAGGAAGAGGCATCTGTTCTTTAAAAATTGTACACATTGAAACAATCTATTTACCAAAGCCATTTTGGACAGATAAAATGTATCCATTTTATCACTTACTTGAATACAATATGTTATTAATTAGGAATTTAATAACCTATGTAAACAAATCACTAAGAAATGCCTACCATTTGACTTCTGTTTAGAGAATTATATTCAATAACCTTTCCTTTATAATTTAGCATATATATCTATCATCCAATCTATATTTATTGAACACTACTATATCATAAACTCTGATTTCAGTCCATTGATGAGCAAGTCTTCAAATATATTTACTACACTCAATTTTTGAGTGTTTGGAGAAGTACAGTGAAAGGAGAATTATAAAAAAATATAATTGTGCCATGTAAGTACAAGAAATACATAGTGATAGGAAGTGAAATGGTCACTAAGAACAAATATAATGAAATAAACGCAGAGGGTTAAAAACTAGGTGGAGAAGGGAGATGATTCCAGGTATAACAAACAAACAGTGTTTGTTAAAATTTTACTGCTAATAACAATAAAATATTTATTGAATACCTAATAAAGTTTAATAATCTAAACCCCTCTGCTTCTCCTTACTGCCAGCAATCTCTCTCCCACTCTCTCTCAAAAAAATAAAAATAAAATCTTTAAAAATTTTAGTAAAATTTGGTGTAGGGTATGACCTATGGTCTCCTTAAATTTGGTTTGACATTTCAGAATTCTATGATAAGGTAGCTACCTAAGGTAGTGAGATATTATGTCATTTCCTCAAATGTTTAGATATCTTACATACATATCTCTACATATTTTTATAATATAAACTAGAGACTTCATCAAAAGCACTCAAGTCTTTAAGTGGCATTATATTAAATGTCAGTTATGACATGTCATTTTATTTTTAAATGTGAGGATTCAAAAATGGTTAGAATGAATGATTACTACCATTATTTGAAATTTATATAATAATTATGAATTTAAAAAGTTTTAAAATTTATCTGAGGATATAATCAAATACAAACCACTGGGCTGCTAGTTCATAAGTGAAAGTCAATTTGGACTGTTAAAGGCTAAAAAACCTAGAGAATTGGAAAGCAAGAATACTGAGATTATTTGACTTATATAAAGTTTTCTTCCAAATCTGCATTTATTCATGTAGTTTCCCTTCATAAAGTTAATAAAGAACATAAAAAAAATATTTTATATTATTGAGTAATTAATTTTTTGTTTTTGTTCTTGTGCTTTGACATCATGAAGATATGGCTGCAGGTAATTAGATGGTCTACTTGTAAAATTATCTAAAAACATTTGTATTGGGCATTTTAAATCCATAGCAGAGCAGGGCAGAATGTTCATAACTGTTATACCCATCACTGAATCTCAGTCACAGAAAGATAATCTTTTGTTTTTAAGAGTACTCTTCTGCAATTCTGTACTTTGTTGATGCTTTTATATATTTGAATGAGATATAAGCTGTCAAAAAAGCATCATCTTGGGGCCTGAGTGGCTCAGTTGGTTAAGCATCTGCCTTCAGCTTATGTCATGATCCTAGGGTTGTGGGGTCGAGCCCCGCGTCAGGCTCCCTGTTCAGTGGGAAGCCTGCTTCTCCCCCTCCCACTGTTCTTCCCTGTTTGCATCCCATTTCCCACTGTCTCTCTCTCTCTCTGTGTCAGATAAATAAATAAAATACTAAAAAAAATTTTTGATTATACACATTAACCTCCATCTAAAAGTCAAAACTATATAGAAAAGTATATTCAGAGATGTATCATCCCCTCCCCTCTTCGTCCTACTCCATATTCTATCCACTTGTTCTGGCTTTCTCAGGTGAGCAAATTGGTTTTTTTTTTTTAACCTTCCTTTTTATTTTTTTAGATTTAGAAGTTAATATATAGTCTCTCTTACACTTTTTTCATTTGTTTCTTAACATTATTTCTTGGAAAAATCACACCATATCAATCCAAAGATACCTTCCTCATTCTTTTTTATAGATGCATGAAGCTTCACTGCATCTATTTACTGTAGTTTTATTCAACTAACATACATTTGGATATCTTAGTAATTTCCCCTATTTTACAACTACAAATAATGCTTCAATGAATAACGTTATCTGTATGTATTTTTTCTACTAGGCATGTATCTTCTGGATAAATTTCTAAACTGGGATTGCTGGGTGAAAGATAACTGTCCATGTAGTTTTCTTAGTGATGGCCAAATTCTCTCCCATAGGTTTTAATTTTTTCCATTCCCATATATAATGAATGAAAATACCTGCCTCCCCACCATTTTACCAGAAGAGTACATTTTTAAATTTATGAAATTTTGATATCAGGGGTATCTATCTCAGTGTAGTTCTACTTTTCATTTCTCTCATTATGACCAATATTGAATCTCTTCATATATTTAAAAGCATTTTGAAATCAGTTTTGGTGTATATCTTTTGTAAATATTTTCTCCCAATTTTTTTTTTGTATTTTGACATTATTTAGAGTATATATTGTCATACAAAATTTTTATTTCTATCTGGTGAAATGTAGCCATCTTTCATTTTAGAGCATCTAAATATTTATGTCAATATAGAAAGCATTTCCTTACTCCCAGGTTATATTGGAATATACCCTTGTTTTTCTTTTAGAACTTATAGTTTCATTGTTTACATTTAGTACTCTCATCCATTTTGAGTTTGCCTGCTCATAGTATGAGGAATGTGCCTAATTTTATCTTACTCCAAAGTACCTAATTTTATCTTACTCCAAATGATAACTTATCTTAACAACATGTATTCAATTTTTTTATTATTTCAAATCATTTCAGAAATGCATTCGAGAAATATGACTTGACATCCTATTGTATTTTACTCTCCTGCAATAAATGGAAATATTCATTTATTGATGTGTTTCTTTAAAGATTCTGACTGTCTTTTCAATTACTTTAATGGTTTCCTAAAATAGAAGTTTTTATCTGCAATACATTTCCACTAACCATGGCTTCACTCAACCAAACTACAAATATTTTATAGACCTCAGTTTTATGTTTTCTAACCTCTAGTATAGATCCAATTTAATATCACTTATTTATAGTGACTCATTGGGATCCTCTCCCATAAAAGAAGACTAAATTAACCAGCAATATTTAGTACAAACATTCCTTATGTAACAGTTGGAAACCTGAACAACAACAACAAAAACTTATTTTAGTGACGGCAACTAAAACAGGAATAGATTACCCAATGTGAGCTAAAACTGGTTCTCTAACAAGAACTGCCATGTTTCCTCACCCACCCTCCATAATCGTCCTACAGCAGTCTTTGGATTTGAAAATTGACTTTAATACTGAGATCCCTTAGAGACGTTTGTATTCTTTGTGATTTATAAAAGTGAAAATCATTCTGCTTCGTACCTAATAGTTGTCCTTCAAGAGGGCAACAAGTTTCTATACAGTAGCAAAAAAAAAAAAAAAAAAAAAATTCAGGCTATACTCCTCCTTTATCTTCCCTTTATGTATTTAATCTTGTCTCCCATCTTCAAATAGAAACATATAAAGTATAATGGGGATTAGCATCCTTTTTTTCTGTACAGAACAGGATCATAAATATTTTAGGCTTGCAAGCCATATGGTCTTTGTCATAATTCCTCTACTCTGCCATGGTTGCACAAAAGTGGCTATAATTTGTCCTGAAGAATAAGATTGAACTATTTGTCCTAAACTCTTTAAAAGTTTTACTATTATTTACACCATAGACTAGGTTCAATGAAATTTAATTTATTGAAATAGAATCATAAATTCAAAAAATCTGCTCCCAACTTGAGGTTTTTAGAAGGAGTAATGTCTAGTGTGTATAAAAATCTCATGTTTGGTATTGCATCCTTTTAATTTACTAGGTTTAACCTTGACGTGTCCCTGGGAAAAGAGAGGGAAGGGAAGGGAAGGGAAGGGAAGGGAAGGGAAGGGAAGGGAAAAGAAGAAGAGAGCAGAGGAGAAGAGAGGAGAGGAGAGAAAAACAGAGGAAAAAAAAATACCTTGAATCAGATAACATTTAAAAAAAATGGTTAGAGAAGCTTGAATTAACTAGTGGGACACCTCAGATTAAAAATGTGTTTAAAAACTAAACATACAATGACCTTCTAACTGGTATTTGCACTCATACACAATAAATGAATATTCTATATTGTTTTCAAGTGAACTAAATGTTTGGACACCAGGAGGTAGTTCATAATATTTTCTTTCCTATTTGCCACAAAAAAAAACACTAATTTTTTTCTGTTATGAATTTATATAAAGTTCCAAGTATCAAAAAATAAAAGTCATAAAGTACAAGTACAAAAGGTTTTATCATCTACCTGTGGGCCTGCAAGGCAAACTGATACTTTCACCAGTTCGCTTTCTTAAGCTTTGAGCAATTATTTTTATTTTACTTAAGGAGCTAAATCCAACATAGGCTACTTCATTTATATGCTAGAACACCATGAGATGAAGAATTTCTGAAACAGATCAGCAATCCATGACTTCATATTGACAAACTACCTTACTGCTGTACCTCAGTTATGTTTACAGTGGTTTATCTCATTCAGAGTATATAGGTTCAAATTTAGATATTACTATTTATAAGAATCCATTACTTTCCATTCAGAGGACTTAAAAAATTACCTCCTTTATCGTTTTTCATTATGTTTACTGGACCTATTGTAGGAAACTAATTAAGTGAATTTAAACATAGTTTTTTAATGTAGTTAGCCATAATAGAGATAATCTTTGTACATTTTTGTGTGACCACTTGCTTCTGTTTATACCATAGGCATCTATTTTGAGAATTAAAATATAAACAAATTAAAAGCAAAAAAAATTTTTTTACAGATTTATTAATTTATTTGAGGAGAGAAAGAGCATGCATGTGAGTGAGTGGAGGGGCAAAGGGAGAGAATCTTCAAGCAGACTCCTCTTGAACAAGGAGCCTGAGACAAGGCTTGCTCATGACCCATGAGATCATGACCTGAGCTGAAACCAAGAGTCAGATGCCCAACCAACTGAGACACCCAGACTCCCTGAGCAAGTTTGTTTTTTAAAGAAGAATGGAATTAAGAAAAGGGAAAGGACATATGGTATCAGAAGAAAAACAATATATTTGTAGTGCATAATTAGAAAAAGTAAAAGGAGTTAAATCGAAATTTACCTGGATCTTGGAACTTTATTTCTGCCTATAATGAAAGAAGGTTATATGATAGGAGTAATTGGAAGAGACAGCCAAATCGGGATGTTATTGTATACACTATGTATTTTAGAATATTAGAAAAATAAACCTCTATTACATAGTGGTTATCATCTTTCCAAATCTGAGTAGGGTGATAAGAATGTTCAAACCTGTTGTGTAAAAGTACCAAGTTCTTGACATATACAGAAACATGATTATACTTTTAATCAAAGGCTCAATTAATCAAGAGTCACACAAATATATAGATACATATAGAAATATGTCAAAGATAATTTTAAATAAACATCTCTTTTTGTAAACATTATAAAAACCATATTGAATATAAATATATCTGTACTTCCCTGAGGGAAAAATACAACTAACACTTATATTGTGGAATTCTGAATGATTCTAAACCTTAACCCAACTTTTTCATGTGCCCTCTGTCCCTTTCTTCTTAAAATTATTGGCATCAGAAGGGGTAGACTTGGTCCTTTGGATAGAAAGTTTTAAGGTACTTTCAGGTAAAAGAGGTTTCTTCTTTAAACTACAGAATTTGTGTAATCTCAAATTGCAAGTGTGTTTTGATTTATGAGACTATAAATTACCTGGAACTAGAGATTGTCCAGAATGAAAATTATTAACTCTGTTACATTAAGTATAGAAAATTATACATTTGGGCTTTGGTATAATTTAGCTTTGATTCCTGTATTTCTCATTACATTTTCTGGTCTACTTTAGAACATGAATCAAGTAAAACTTGTTTCATTTCATGTTAATTACTTGAATGTTGGCAACCTGTGTATTATACATATATCAACTGTTATTTAATAAAATGTTAAATAACTAAAAAATACTGTTTTTCTTGACCATTTTTATAAGTGAAGACAATGTGGAGAGAACTAACTTGGATAGTTAACATTTGTATCCCAAATTAATTATCCCCTTTAACATTTATAGAGCATATATTCTTTGTGATTATAGAATTAAAATGTCTACTATCAATTTTAAGAAGCCATAATTATACTCTATTTTGAAGTAATTGTTCAATAATCCAAAATTCAAAAACTACTGATTAATTGAGACAATATGAGGTACTTTTGACCTAGATAATTTCTAGTTTAAAGGGTTTGTCTAATTGATGACAAGTCTTCTATCTATTCATTAAATATTCACTAACAAATTACTTTGTGAAAGATACAGAGGAAAAGGAAATTTAAAGAACTTAAAGGAACTCAAATCCTGGAATTACTACTCGAGAGAAAATGATAACAAATAAAAAAGGAATTGCTCAAAAATTCCTATACATTGCAAAAATGTGGAATTACATTATTCAGTTTTGCTGCAGTAACAAATAATCCCACAATCATAGTGGCTTACAATACCAAATATTTCCTTCATATTTCATGTTTGCTGCATCTCTGATCTACATATTGTCCTGTTATGTTGTCTAGGCTGAAGGAGGAGGGGGTATGCCATTTCCATGGAAGAAGGAAAAGGGCAAAAGAACTGATAGAAACTAGCTGTCCCCATTAGCCCTTCTCTTGAGATGTGACATTAAATCATACCCATGCCTATTCCATTGGCCAAAACTGGTTACAGCACCTAAGCCAAAATCAACAGGGCACGGATAAAAATTCTGCCTATAGATCACACAGAAAGTCCCATGGTAATGAATGGGGAATTGGACCCTTTTTATAAGAGAGAGGATTACTATAACCAATAAGGCAATCTGTCATGAAAGGATTCTGGTTTTCCACCATGGTGCAACTTAGGAGGCATCTCCTCACCAAGAGCACCTCTTCATGCTTCTTATTTCTAGAATTAGTCCATTTCCTTATTTGTATTACATTGACAAGCTGAGTGGACACCCAGCTAAGTAAACTCTTTAGTTCTGAAAAACTAGGGATGAATTTTATACTTTCTATAGGGAAAAATTTTGTGAACTTTATAGTCATTCTGTTTCTTTTCCCTCACCAGTATAAGACTGATTGAAATAAGTGAAATCACTACTAAATGAAAATATATTAATTACAATGCTTGATTAGTGAAAGTATATGACAGCAATGAAGACTGGAGACAAAAGGGATGGGAAGAATAAAGTTCAATAGGGAAGAATTAAGTTCTTCCCCCAAAATGAAGCATGATGGAGGTTTGATCATATAACACATAACTAGTGTGTTTAAAAAAGAAAAACAACTAAAATGTATGTTTTCAAGCAGAAAAAAAAATGTGTAAATCTGCCAAGAATTCAGAAGCAATATTAAACTGGTAGAGGCAAACAGGAAAGAAAAAATACACTACACATTTAACAAGTCTGTTGTTTTGAACATTATGGTCTTCCTGCTGTTATATTTGCTAAAGGGCATAGAACTATTATTAAGTAGAAGGCAAAAATCACAGTGCAGACTAAATGGAGCATATTACTGTGAGTAAATATTTGAGAACACTGAATTTAATATTAGCTTCTATTGAACAAGAGCAAACTTCAATGTCAGTTATGGATTTGACCACATGCTTGTCTTAAGAGTTCTAGTTACCTCATCCAACACCCTAGGGAGAAAATAGAAGGGCCTGGCAACAATGAGACAAAGTTGTTTCATTCAAGCTAAGAAATTATTTCCTTAAAATTCATCCACCCATAGGAAAGTACTACTATTATTTTTAACAAATATCCACACAAGAAAATTTTATATACTGCATTTATTCTCATATATTTTATATAATAACAGATGCTAAAAATAAATGCCATCCAAACTAGGTAAAAATGGAAGACTTTTTGCTACTCAAGACATTTCCTGAAATCATGCTAGATTTGCTAGGTCTTGCTTTAGAATGTCTGCCACACGGAGCTCTTTATAAAATATTCGCAACAACCTAAGGGCCAATTCCCGGTGATGCCCCACAGGATAATAATAATAGATTGTGAGCATGTAATTCACAGATATCCAATACATAGGAAGCCAATAACTTAAAGACGACAGCCAGGTAATACTGAGAGAGTAAATCATTGTTAGTGGAAGGTAAAGATGAAAATCCATGATATAGTAATATGTGACAGTGACCATGATGTTCCCTATATAAGAAAGTTATAAAGGAGAAGAAATTTTGACTATGCAAAAAAGCCTACCCGTAAAGAGAGAAGACAACAAACATGAAAAGAAAAGCAGATTTCAGAAAAAGGAACAAAGAAAGATTGAGAGAAAACAATCTCAAGAATTGCTTAGGTTCAAGTTCTATTGCCAGAGCACTTGTATCTTACAAAAAAACAAAGAAACAAACATTTCCTTTTACCAGGAACTTCCATGAATATAATCCTTATAATTAAAGACCCCAAATAATATATATGACCTATATTTTGACTTTTGTCCCTAAAGTATGACTACCGCAAATCAACTTATTAAGTTAAAGAATGATTTTCAGTTACAAAATAAATGCAAAAGCAAATAAAATATAGAAATTGTAAATGGCAAACATAGTGTTTACTGTGGTATTAATCATGAATGCTAAAATTATATTTTAACAGTATGAGATAAAGCAAATGGAGAACTTAATAATAAGCAAATGTCATTAAGAACCATTTAGGGGCACCTGGTCAGCTCAGTTATTTAAGCATTCCACTCTTAATTTCAGCTCAGTTCATGATCTCAGGGTGGTGAAAACAAGCTCCCCCTCACTCTTAACATCAGGCTCCAGACTGGATGGAGCCTGCTTAACACTCTCTCTGTCCCTCCCCCTTAACCCCTCCCCCCACACTCTCTCTTAAAAAAAAAAAAAAAAGAATATTAATTCCCTACAATGGTTACATTCTGAGGTTTATGGAGCATCCCAATCATCAGAAAGTGTCCCTATGCAAAGTGACTGACATATAGTAGGCACTCTGTGAGATCTTATTGGATTAATTAATTAAGAATAGATTGTTCAAATAAATATTTATCACACTAACATTTATGATTATTACATTTTCAATTTGTTTAATAATTGCATGCATTATGAATTCGGTCTAATTCTATTGAACCAAACCAAAAACACACTGATTATCTCAGTGTGTCAAAGCATTCTCTAAAAGAATTTTTATGTTAATTTAAAAAACCACCTACTGTGTATAGTAGGCTATGAAAGATACAGGATTTGATGTATTGTTAAAAACAACACTTCATATTTGCATTTTACGTGGGAAATCAAAAATACAAAACGCAGTTCATGAAACATTTACTGGAAAGGTGCATGCTGTTAAATTACTGATAATGAATAAAGTTAGTTTTTTAAAGACTTATTTTAGAGAGAGAGAGAGAACAGAGAGAAGGAGAAAGAAGACAAGCAGACTCCCTGCTGAGTGGAAGCCTGATTGGGGGGGGGGGCTCGATCTCATAACTCTGAGATCAAGACCTTAGCCAAAATCAAGAGTCAGAGGCCTAATTGACTGAGCCACCCAGGCACTCAAAGAATAAATAAAATTATTGCAATAAGCCAACAATGTCAAAAACCAGAACTTAACTGTTCAATATCTAATCTGATAGCCAGCCAAGTACTTACCCACCCCTCCCATGTCATTAGCAACTCAACAAAAATTTACGGAGCACTCATGATGAGTTCTTCACTGTCTTAGTGAAAAGTAAGCAAAATATAATCCTTTCTCTCTTAAAATTTACCTACTAGTCTGCTGAGTCAGAAAAGGACTGTTTGTATGTATATATGGATAAATGGGTGGATGCAGCCATGCATGCATAGACACATGTATTGCTTACTTCAGGTTAGCCGATTTATAAGGCTACCATCACGTTCCTTCAGTGCCCCAATACATACATATATGGAAAAACACTGAAAGCCTCTCTCGAAGAACTAAAATGCTAATATCCAAGCAGAATACACTATGTACAATCTGCCCAATTGGTATTTTCTACTGTTGATCTCCTATATTATGGATACCATGTTAACTTTATAATAGCTGGAAGATTATTTTTGTAAGATTGGGAATTATACTACTAATAGTTTTCCCTGTATCTTTATAAAATCTTGTTAAGGTAAACATCAAGGAAAAATTGAGAGTTAATGGTGATAGTTGTTGTATTCACAACTTTATGACAAATATTTTCAAAATTTCGGGGAAATGGAATGAACAATAGCAAATAATTATTTCACAAAGAACAAGTAACCATAGAGAATAACCTGAATTATGGATCTTCTGTACTAAAAGAGAAAAGACCTAATAAAATATTTGAAGAGGTTAACTCACAACTGTGTTAAAAATCTTTTTAGACTAAATATGAGAATTAGTTCTTCATATAACATCATACAGTTAGGATCGTGTTCAATGGAATTTTTAATACACTTTTCTTTTTGGATAGCCAATAGCATTCATTAGGGGGAGTTGCAATAAACTGCCAATCTCAGAAACACTCCCTCTCCAATAAATTAAATAATAGCTAACTATTGGGGAAAATGCATCTAGTTACTAAAGTGTGATGTCATTAAATAATATTATGCCAATATTTTACTTAAGGTATTAAACCTTAAAATTGAGTGCATTATTTCCAATGAAAAAGTTTTATAAATTTAATTTAAAATATCCATAGAAGAATTTTTGTATCTCAAACAAAAATGAAGCTAACTTTGAATTCTGAACTGAGGAAAATCTGTTACTAAACTATGTTATTTAGGTTGGGGCAGGGCACCTGGGTGTCTCAGTCAGTTGGGCATCTGCCTTCAGCTCAGGTCATGATCCCAGGGTCCTGGGATGGATCCTCATATCAGGCTCCCTGTTCAGCAGGAGCCTGCTTCTCCCTCTCTTCCGTGCTCATGCTCTCTCTCAGTATCTCTGTCTCTCTCTCAAATAAATAAATACAATCTAAAACAAGGTTGGGGCACCCGACTGGCTCAGTCAGTAGAATACGCAACTCGTGACCTCGGGATAGAAATTTCAAGCCTCATGTTGGGGATAGAGATTACTTTAAAAAATAAAATAAAAGCTTTAAAACAAGGTAAAAACACAAACCAAATTATAATTTTCTAAAGACTTAATAACTGTTTTCCAGTTGACTCTAGTAAACATTTCTGCACAAAGATTATTCAGTTCTTACTATAATATATACTTTCTGAAAAGTTCATGTGTATTCTGGAATCTATGGAGTTAAGTTCAAAATATGTCAGTACTACACCAAAATGTGCTGAGACATCAAGGAGACTCTAAGATATGATCAATGCAATAGATTAAGACCTAAATCAATGACTCTAATAAGAATCTCATTTATGACATCCTTGTCTGCATCCAAAGTTAGATGGTCCCAAAATAAAAAGTCAGTTGTTCCTAAATTAAAGAAGGGGAAAAGAAAAACAAAAAGATAGTTTCTGACCTGAAAAAGAAGTAGTCCTGCCATTTAAACTGAAGATAGCAGTAAGATTTTGATAAAAAAATATACATGTGCCTATATCTAAATTAATCCACGTAATGGATTCATTGATTCCTTTAATGAAGGAATATGATGTAAATATATCTCGAGGGTTCTTTTCCAAAAGCTAACTCTAAATGTGAATATTTTATTGAGCTCTGAGTATCTGTCAGATACTGCTATGTGTTATATTTATAAAGCTTTCCTTAATTAGAAATGGAAGGGAAAGCGGAGAACTTAGAGGACACTAACAGCAGCCTTCTTCCCATTTTGATTCATTCCTTGACAAGTCAGTTTAGTTACTGAATCAGCTGTTTTACCAGTTTTTTTCTTCAGTTATTTTCGGCAACTTCATATTTTATGTCTTCTCTTCCTCATATTTTGTGTCATTCTCTTACCTGTATATATTCTATGCTTCAGTCAGGCTAGATTACTTCTATCCCTAATTCAAGTTCACAAAATTTTATTGCAAGGAAGTCACTCCACTACATGTAAGCTATAGGTCATGTCTTCAAGAATTTTATAGACTTCTAACTCAAAAGCAATTAAGCTAGAAATATGTTTTGGGGTATAAAAGAGAGTATTTTATCTACCCTGACTTCTTGAAGAAAATGATCCCAGGATGCAAATTGGATGGGAAATAGAAGAGTATCTTGTGAATGATAAAGAGAGAGCGTATCAGACATATGACAGTATCTTCAGAGCTGAAGGCAGCAATCCAGGATTGAAACCCAGCTTGGATTTTTTTTTTTTTCCTCTTAATGATAAGTGTAATAGTCTCTTTCAGAAGCTCACACTGTAGTCGAGTACATCACTAAATGCTGTTTAAGATCTGAAATCTTCTTACCCCAGATATCCTCAATTTTTTTTCAGATTTCTCAGAGATGCCTTTCCTAACCAGCATTATAAAATAACAGTCCCAAATCCTGACTGCTTTATTTTCCTTTCTATAATTTTTCACCACTTGCTATAGTATATTCATTTAATTGTTCTCTGCATCATACAACTAGAATACAAGGTCTGCGAGAGCAGGAAATTTGTCTAGATAAGTAACTTGGCTTATATTTAAATGCTCAATAACTATTTTATTTTTAAAAAATATTTTATTTATTTATTTGACAGAGAGAGAGAGAGATCACAAGTAAGCAGAGAGGCAGGCAGAGAGAAAGGGAAGCAGACTTCCTGCTGAGCAGAGAGCCTGATAGGGGTCTCAATCCCAGGACCCTGAGATCATGACCTGAGCTGAAGGCAGAGGCTTGATCCACTGAGTCACCCAGGCGCCCCTGCTTGATAACTATTTTCTTTAAACGATGACTGAACAAATGCTGGTCTTCATAGCAAAACCACTTCAGGCTCTTCAAACCCATGTTCCTAAACAGCATTAACTAGACTCCCTTTACCTGCTAATATATTCTTCACTCTATATATCTTGCCTCTGTTAATAAATCCTCCACTCTTTTAAGTATCCATGAAAACACACTCCATTGCCACCATACCCTATTATTTTTAGTTGTCCAGGCTGAATGATTCTCTCCACAAAATCTCCTAGATCTTTCTTACTTTGATCCAATCCCATTGCCACTATGCTGCTGAAGGCTCTAACCATCTCTCATCAATAGCCCTTCTCTCTAAATAATAATAATAATAATAATTTAACTAAATTAAGAAGTTTCTGCCAATGTTGCTTGTTCTAATCTCTCATGTCTCCCATCCAAAATTCATATCATGTCACCTTTTTCTAATTATTTCTAATTATTTATGTTAGACCACAAGAAATACCAAAACTCATTAAACTTTTGAGATTTAATGAATATCTCAATATACATTTTGGCAAAGTTAATAATAAGAAATATGTAAGTAATTTCCTCCTTAAGCTAATAAAATGTATACGTAAAATATTAGTTTCCTGCCTAGTATCGGCTAGACTCTCAGTAAAGGCTACTTTTCTATTTCTCTGTAAGACTTGGTGTCATCTTTCTGGATTTTGCTCTTTAAGTCTTGCTTAAATATCAACCAACTTGAGAAAATTAAAGCATCTCATTAACTCTAACATTAACTTTCCATCTTAAATGAATCCACATAATCACACTATTTAAGTCTGTCTTTCTGGCATATTCAAAATTACCAGCTCATATGTAACCTCCCCTATCCCATTAGAATTCTTAACTCAGGTAACAAAAAATCAACTTAACTTAGCTCTCAGCAGACAGGAATTTGTTGGCTTATATAAATGAAATGTCCATTGAACAAGAAAAGTTGGAATAGTATGTTAAATATTAATGTTCTCTCTCTCACTCACTCAGTATTCTCCTCTCCCCCTCTCTGCCTCTCTTCATCCAGACCAGTGTCACAATCCTTCTCCTAAATCAGTCACTACAGCTATCACCTTCTCCTTGGCTGAACCTGAGGTGCCTCTTCCTGGAGCCCAGGGGTGGAGTGAGACTCATCCCAAACAAAGCACCTAGAATAAGTGAAGAAATTAGTCACTTGCCAGAAGAGCGTGGCTTGGTGGGTAAAAATTATAGATGTCACTGTGTTTATTAAACCTGAATGACTGAGATACCCACTTTTTGTTCCCCCTTGAACTAGTATGGAACCCAATTTTATTTATTTTATTATTTGCTGATTGAAGGTTGGTCTCTAAATCAACCAGCACATAACACAGTGAATAGCATTTAAGAATTCTCTTAATGTGTATTGAGTTTAAAAAAATTTTCCATCATTTTTCATACTGTCTGTATGCACATTTACTCATTTGTTTCCAGAACAAATCTGAAAGAAAAATGGCATTGGCATGCTTATTTTGCAGATACAGAGTACAGAAGTGTCTCCACACATCAAATGCATGGCATATTCCATTCCAAAATGCAGAATTTCTAAGTACTCTTTCAATTTTAAAACTCAATCTCCACAGTGCTAGTGCACAATTAACCATAATGTATGATACTTTCCCCTAAAATTAGCATTACAGATACAACTGAGTTTGAGTTCTCTCTCTGAAAATTTTTTACTGATACTGTGACCATAAGTTAACTCTCTAACTTCAGTATCCTTATTTGTAAATGGGGATAATGTTGCACACATCTTCAAGTTAGGGGAAATAAAATAGATCATGTAAATTCACACTTGGCACTGTTTCTAGCACAAAGATGGTATCCCTTCAAGTGTGTCTACCAGCACTAAAAATACCTCCACCATCACCACAATCCCTGCTAGTACTACTATGACTACTAACCTTGTTGCTGTATACAGCTAGATGTGACAGTATGCACCAATAATTAGCATCATGTCATTTCCTAAAGCAAAATCAAGATTATTTTGATTTTCATCATTTCAGTATAGTAGAACAAGATTGCTCAACCATTTCTTAAGGGGTGACACTCACCCTGACCAACCAAATTCTAAGCTCTGGGATCCTGACTGCTTTAGATTTTGTTGTCTATTATTAATCATAAGCAATGCTTTGCAAGTTACTGCGAATTTACCTTTAAAAAGAAAACAAACAAAACTATTCTAAAACAATGCAATGCTCATGCAGTTTTAATCGGTAGCAGCCTTTGTCATCATACATGTATGTTTTTCCCATTAGATGTATTTACCATACATGTATTGATGGTGAGTTTGCCTTTGCACTTGTTTTTGCTACCCAGACCCTCACACTGGCTCCTTCTCTTTCTTCATTCTTATCTCTATGGAAGAATTTCATGACAATCCTATCTGATATAGCTTTCTCTGTCTTTCCATACACTACTTAATTTTTCAAACTAGCATTTAAGATTATCTGACTGTATATTACTATTTATTTATAGTCTAGCCTCCCATCTTCCCACCCAATACCAGTTCCAAGAGTGCAGGGAAACCTTATGCCTTGTTCACTTCTGTATCTTCAGTTGTCAGAAGAGTACTAAGCATGTGGTAGGTTCTCAATAAATTTTGTTAGTTTAGGTGAATTGCCTCTCAAATGGTTAATCCCTTGTTCCACATTATATTTCTCACAATGAGACAATTATATGTGTTACTATTAATGTATAGCATCAGTTATTCAGTCTAAGAGACTAGTATTGACCATTGTATGTGGAATTGTATAACCATTGTATGATCATTATACTGTATTTCTTTAGTAAAACAAAACTATTTGGGGCACCGGGGTAGCTCAGCTAAGTGACTGACTCTTGATTTTGGCTTGATTCAACTCTTGATTTTAGGTCATGATGTCAGCATCAAAAGATTGAGCCCTGCTTAGGCTCAGCACTGGGCATGAAGCCTGCTTAAGATTCTCTCTCCCCCTCTCCCTCCACCCCCTCTCCCCACCCACTACTTGCAAATGTGCATGTGTGCTCTCTCTTAAAAAAAAAAAAAAAATTAAATAAGTAAATAAATAAATAAAGTGAAACTTTCTAAGTTCATGATAAAATGAGCAATGTTATTAAAAAATTGGTAATCTTAACAGGAAAATCAAGAGTATTCAGGTATATAAATCATTATGTAGTTCTTATTAAGTCCTATCTATTATCTTAAGCCAATTTTATGTCACTGATACTTAAGTGGGACTAATCAGAACATAGTCATCATTTATATTATGGGTAATTAATAATTCCAGTACAATATGTTGGAGAGCTCACCAAATTAACTTCACATTAGCAAACTCAAAGGAAGAGCAACTTGAAATACAAATGGAACAAATGGATATTTTTCTTATAAATTGAAACAATGGGAAAAATAACTCTCATTAATATAACATCATATGTTTAAATTAATGTAAAGCATAATTTGGAATAACTTTGTCCCTAATATTTTTCCTGTGAGCATTTGAAATTTTTAAAAATAAGACTATAACTAAGATGATCAACAGAGCAAAAGTATCCCCATATTTCATTTTCTCAAGTGATTTAATAACATAATTTAATGTGAACATAACTCTTCTCATAGTATATTACATCATTCATTCACTTTTGAGGCAAATATTGCTTGTATGTCAGAATCTGTTTAATACCTCAACAAACCAATAATTAGCAGTCAAAAGAATTTTAAACAAAAACAATCTTTACTTATCTCAATATTCAAAAGGTTACCAAGGAAAGGAACTCAAAGATTGAGGAGCTTGTTAACCAAAACCCATTAAGAAATTAATATTAATTAAAAATATAATAATGATATATTAATTATTATTAATTATCAATTATCATTATTAATATCATATATTATATCATACAACTATATATAATAATATATAATTTTATATACATATATAGTTATATATAATATATAATAAAATTATATGATATATATTATTACATATATAATATATAATGGAATTGTATATTATATATATAATTATAATTTTATAAACATATATAACTATATATACTTAAGTATTTCCACTGAACTGGAACTAATCAGAACATAGTCATCATTTATATTATGGATAATTAATTCCAGTAAATATGTTGGAGTATGTGAATTAAATTCAGAATTGTTTATCACTGATCTATAGTGCTAAAATAGCTTGGTCATGAGAACAACAAAATATTGTGTAGACAGTATCAGGAAGGAAATAATCCCCTATCTTATTAATTCTCTGTCTTCAATTCAGCACAGGTAAATAAACAACCACAGGACACTTCACCTCAGGTTCATCTAAAGCAATTTGTTCCATGACAAATTGCTTTAAATCTTAATTAAAACAGGTTGGCATATAAATAAGTGCATGCATGCAAAATCCATATTAAAGTGAAAATCCCATGGCTTTGAACACTGTGGCATTTTTACTCTTTATTAATAATTATTTAATTTCACAAATACATCTTACATAGAGTTTATTTTGCTTCCCATATAAAACAATAACATCAGGTTTGAGGTTACATTTTATTCTTATGTTCTCTACCAATGCAATGTTTTTTGATGTTGTTGAGATCAACTATTATAACACTATTAACAAAGTAGACTATTGTGGGATAATACCATAAAATATTTTTTAAATGGTAATAATTAAGTCTCGAATTTACAAAGCAACATATTTCTATATTTATTAGTATTATTAATATTTTCAACTATCCTAAGTTGCAAACTGACTTTTATGTATTTGTCAATGTTTATACTATCCATGTCCTATACTGAAATTTTTAAACTACAAAATGCTCAAATTGAACAGTAAATGTGAAAATAAAAAAATTAAGTCTTTCTTCCACTGTAAGAAAAATATCCATAAATGCTATTTATAGGGCATTTTCCACTGATAATAGTTGTTTCCTATTGCTATATAACAGTTAATAATCCTTTCTTGCTTGTGCCAGAAAAGGCATTAATGTAATACTAAAAAGAGGAACTCTAATATCTTAGGCTTCAAACAAATTTTAAAATTTGTAAAAATAACAATTTTACATGCTTTCATCTTTCAAGGTTATTATAACAACAAACTTTAGTGTGTAATTTGTATGTTTAATTTTCCATTATTTTGGAAAAAGTACCTGAACATTTCACAAAACTGCAAATGGGTAGATTCAGATCTAATTTATTTTGCAGTATATTTTATTATACAAATGTACATCCTCCCACCCAAAAAGCAAACCCATTTTTAATAATTAAATAATGGGATGTGAAACAAAAATAATACTGTAAATTTTTATTTCAAAACTTTAACTCATGGCTTCCCACTCAAGTACCCTGAAGGTTGCCATTCTCATCCTCAAGAGAAACACTGAGCAAACTGTAAATCAACAACTCTTCTTAAATACATCAGAGAGGTGCCTGGGTGGCTCAGTGGGTTAAGCCTCTGCCTTTGGCTCAGGTCATGATCTCAGGTTCCTGAGAGAGAGTTCCGCATTGGGCTCTCTGCTCAGGAGGGAGCCTGCTTCCCTCTCTCTCTCTCTCTCTCTGCCTGCCTCTCCTCCTGCTTGTGATCTCTCTTTGTCAAATAAATAAATAAAGTATTTTTATAAATTAAATAAATACTTCAGAAAAGTGAGGTCACAAGACAATCACTGCCTCCAAGATTAGAGAGACAGACAGGTAGATGCTGCTATGCGTACAAAATGGTACAGTCACTTTTGAAGACAATTTGGTGGGTTTTTACAAATTGCCATATGATCCAATGATAGCACTTACTGGTATTTACTCAAATCAGTTGAAAATTTATGTCCATACAAAAACCTGCACCCAGATGTTTATAGAAGCTTTATTCAAAATTGCCAAAACTTGGAATCAACCAAAATGTTCTTCAATAGGGGAATGATAAACAAACTGTGATACTTTCGTACAATGGAATATTATTTAGTAATTAAAAAATGAGCTATGAAGTCCTGATATAACATGCAGAAATCTTAAACACATATTGCTAAATGAAAGAAACTAATCTGAAAAGGCTACATACTATATGATTCCAACTAGATGACATTGTGGAAAAGGTAAGCTTATGGAAACAGTGAAATCACTAGTTGCTTGGGCTTGTAGCAGGGAGGAATGAACAGAAAAAGCATGGGATGTTGAGGGAAGTGAAACTATTATGTTGTAATGGTAGATATATTTCATTAGATGTTTGTCAAAATGCATGGAATGTACAATACCCACAGTAAACTCCAATCTAAATTATGAACTTTGATTAATAACAGTGTATTGATAACAGTTCATCAGTTGTAACAAATGTACCACACTAATGCAAGATGTTAATAATGAAGGAAACTGGGGATATAGTAAGGAATATTTGGGAACTCTGTACTTCCCACTTCAATTATTCATTAATCTAAATATGCTAAAAAAATTCTATTAATTAGAAAACAAAAATCCAATTCATTATACTACTCTATCTTCACCAAGAATTACCCATTGAAAATAATTTTTATTTTAAGATAATCATATTGTCAATAAAGATTTTCAAAAATCCCAGGAAATAATAAGGAAATTAATAACTGTTAGGAACATAGTATTTAATATTTGAATAACTTAAGTTGATTTCTTTTCAAGCTTTAGAGAGTCTATGTTATTAATTAATATCTTCTATTTAATTTCACACATACTTATTGCCCATAAACACTTAAGGAGTCTAATTATATGAGACCTCTTCCCATTGAATAATTATATCAAATATTTAATATTTTTATCTTTATAATTCATTTATTTTAAGCACACCAATTTCAACCCTCAATATTAATTTAATTTATAAACAAATATATCTTTGTCCTAGTGTTCCTGTGATCCCATTTCCTTTTAAACTAATTTTCTCTGGGTAGTAGTTATACTATCATTCAAGTAAATATAAATCCCATTCGGTATCCCTTTTCCCCTCTTCTGGTTTTTTTTTTGTTTGGTTGGTTGGTTGTTTTTACTCTTTCTTTCTTTTTTCATGGGCTCTTAAATTTGTGATTAAAAAGCAATTCTTTTTTTTTTAATTGAAATTTTATAGGTATATATCTCACTATTTTCCAGTAAATGTTTTTTATATTCAATCCCATTCAATTTCAGTATTCTACATCACTTATAAGCTATGTCCAATACCACACATAAGCTATTACTTTACTGTTACTTTCTATTTACTCATCAGTAATTGAAAGAAATCATTATTATTATGCTGTGGAATAAAGACACTTATTATCATAATTACTATGTTGATTATTCTATTAATATATGTCAGTTTCCCAGACTTAAATCTTTCATATATCCCCTTTAAATACCATATAATTGAATTACTATTATTTTTGCATTTCTTAAAATAAACTGAATTTTAACTTATATGTATTTGAAGAGGAAATCTCATTTCACTACCATGAATGCAAAACCAGAGGAGCTTCCAACATATAGAACATAATCATCACACAGTACCATCATTAAAACAAAGCAGTATTATTAAATTTTAAATAGATACTATCATCTGGTAAATGTATTAATCTAGGGCCTCTACTCTCTTTGTTAAAGTAGGAGATTAAAGGTATGAAGTTATTAAAGATGTATAATTTCCATACCAAGATTTTATCTGAAAAAATTATACCTCAGAAGAAATGTTAGGTATTGTTAAAGGAAATTATAATCTCACTCTGTTAATATTTCTCAGGTCTGTTATCTCTGCTATAATCCAAATTACGGATTCCACACTCGGGACATAATGGCATAGAGATTTGTGCAAGAGTGATTTCTTTTATCTCTAGAAAATGTGTTTCACAAAATGGTGAACCATTATCTAGTTGGTTTACTTTCACCCTTTTTGCTCAAAGGCTTTTTGTGACACAAAAATCACTTTTTATTAATTTTCTATACAAAGGGGAAAAATTTTAGCTAAAGCAGAAAGATCCATCAAGTCAATAAAGTGGAATTATATTTCAATTAATGAGAAAAGGTTTTTAAATCATAGAGTTAAATACAATATAAGTTGTGGGGTTGTTTGTTTGTTTTAATGCTTATTGAGCACATATTGTGTTTCAGGAATTATTCCAGGTGCTAAAATGAAGGACAAGGAAATTTTTATAAAAAATTTGGCAGAAGAGAAAAAGCATTAATCTTCATTATTTGTGTTCCTTTTTACTATCAAATAGGCAACATTTTACCATAGTAAAAATATTTTAATATAGAGGTGAACATATATTTAAAATGTATTATTTTACAGGATGTTAACTAATTCAAAAATCCTCACCATCTTTTCTTAGCTTCCAAAGCACTAAAATGTCATTTACTTCCTTACATTTGAAAGTATAATAATTTGTTACTTTGTTCAGATAAGGAAGTAGGGAATAAACCAAGATGTCTGAATGACAACATACATGTGCCTAAGGAAAAGCATGAATCACATAATTCTTGCGCATGGAAGCCAAATAAAATGAATAAAAGAAAGACGCATTTATTAGTGGGGAAAGTGTCTAGGAAAAGGATATGTAACTATGCCTGGAAATAGGGTATTATCACCTACATGTAACTGATACATATTAGAAGAAAATATGAAATCAGTTTTAATGAGTAATATGTGCAGAGCTCTATCCTCAGTCAAGAATTTCTCACTAGGTGATGAGAATAATAGAACTAAATCACTAACATAAAATAAAAACTGAATAATCTGTCTTCTGATTCATTTTGTTTTTATGGGGACAAACTGCAAGAGATGCGTTATACACATGAGATGACATGAGAAACTTCAACATGTTTAATGTTGTGGTTAAAAAATATATTTCAACACTTATACTTTAGTGACTTTTCAAAGTATTCACACACTTTGAATATAGCAATATACGATAATGGTTAATACATCTAGCTATAGATCAGGCTACCCAGGTTTAAATTCTATCTCTGCTACTCACTTAACGCTAGAACCTAGTTAACTTAGTAAGCCTTTTCAGGATTCACTTTCTTCATGTAGAAATGAGTATGATAATTTTAACTATCTTATAGTGTTACTGTAAATATTAAAAGTGTTAATACATGTGAAATGCCTATGGTGTTTCTTGACACAGAGTTAATCTTCCCAGAGTTTAATTATTTCTATTTTTCTTTTGTATCATTGTTTTTCTCTTACTGCAGAAAAAAAAACCTTAAATATTAAAAACAAAAAATCTTGATATTTAATAGATTTTGTACAGTAAACTTCTCAGAACAGTTGTGGCTTTGTATCATAATTAAAATATTAGAATTGTATCTCCCCAATTTTAGGGCCTAAATTTTTATTAGTTTCTTTCCTTCTACTAACAAGTTTATTTCTAAAATAATCCATTTTAAATCATAACATTTTCCTTATAAATGTCTATACTACCTAAAAATACTGTGCATATATGTTAGTACATATCTATTTTTCACACAAAAGACAGTCACTTAGGGATTTAGATGTTGGAACATCTGGGGGTAATATGGGTCAATACAGATTTAAAAGCAAGCTTTAGATTCCATATCATAAATTTGAATTCTGACTCCAATGCTTATGTAACCTTAGGTGAGCTACACATTTGAAAACTTAGTTTATGTAAAATAAGACACTGTTATATACTCTGCAAGCATATTGTGAACATCCAATAAGAATGTACATAGCTCACTTAGGATGGTACACACTGGATTTCAGGGGTATAAGAAACACTGGATGTATTTATTAAAGAATAAAACAAAAGTGAATGTCTTAACAAATGGTAATTTTTATGATTTTTTTCTCCAGAAATTCATCTAATATATCATCATATAAATTTACCTAGTGATTTTTTTTTAAGATTTTATTTACTTATTAGAGCGCACAAGCAGGGGGAGTGGCAGGCAGAGGGAGGAGAAGCAGACTCCTCACAGAGCAAGGGCAGCCTGATATGGGACTCAAACCCAGGACCTCTGGATTATTACCTGAGCCAAAGGCAGTTGCTTAACCAACTGAGTCACCCAGGCACCCCTAATGATGTTTTTTAACCATCAGATTTAAAGTCTACTCACTTTTATTGAGTAAAACAGGTGAATGGATGGAAATGCAGATTTAAAATGTACTTTCTGGTGAGATTTAATTGTATTGATCCCTCTTATCCAGTATCCTTTTCTACATTTCTATATGACAATGATCAGTCTAGATCACCAAAAATATTAAAAATAATTTAAAAAAGACATAGAATGCCAAAATCCCAAGTAAAAAGCTTTATAATTTCTGAGTAACTATCATTTTATTCTAAAGACACACCCAAAATATTAAAGTATACTTTCTTTTTTTTTTCATTTTATTTTATTTTATTTTCAGCGATCCAGAATTCATTGTTTATGTGAGCCTAGTGGTAGATATTTGGGAGGGCACATAAAGTGTACTTTCAATTGTATCCAATTTTATCTATCAGAAAATATTAAAACTACTTCTAAAAAGAGTTGCAGTTAGATATATTCTGAAAGTAATAATCAGAACTTTTCAAAATCCATAGCTCTTTGTAGTTCCAAACATTGGTTTATCTAATCCATAGTTCAGAAAAGAAGCACACACACACACACTCTGAATTAATCAGTGCATTTTTGTTTTCCATTGACAATGATACCCTTTTGTAGCTTCCAATTATAAAGAGAAAATTATGAAAATAAAAGCTCAAGTCACCCTAGAAAGAAATGATCTGAAAACAAAGCCAAAGGACTGGACAGAAATCATTTTAATAAACTATAAATGTTGAGAATAAAATAGTAGAAGATAGCAGAATGAAATCATAGCCTAGCCCTCTGAGATCTGGGCTGCAAATTTACCACGCTACTCCACAAGTCATTTAATATTTTCATTAAAATGGAAAAACTTAACAGGAATTTCAATTATGTCCATTATGCCCAGGAGACCAACTTTTGAAACTAGGCCAACAGATCTTGACTAACTGATAAAAGCTAAATGGGTTTTTTTTTATATTAATTGTACATTATTAAAGCCAGACAGAAATACTTAAAAGAAATTTAAACTGATTGGGTTCTATTTCACTGAGTTCCCACAAGTTCATATTCTGGTACTCACTGCGAATTCATATAGAAATTCTTTTGTATGAAGTAAAAAGATAGCATAGAATCAGAATCACAAGAAGTTCAGAATTACAACAAAAAAGATGCATACACTGCACACTTTTCATTAAATTAGGACACCAGGATAACTTATGATTCTTTACAATAACTTATCAAAATATGGTAGAAGATAGTTTGTATAACTTAATGATTTACCAAATTAATGCATTTTAAGATAATTTTTTCTCTTTCATATGAACATATAATTTCCTGAGACTAATAAGAGCTAAGTGTTCAAAAAATTGAAAATTATCATGTCATCTGAGTGAGAGTTTGACTTCTTCTTTGGCAATTTGGATGCCTTTTGCTTTTTTGTTGTCTGATTGCTGAGACTAGGACTTCTAGTACTATGTGTGAACAACTTGGCATCAGGCAAATACAAATTAAAACCACAATGAGATACCACCTCACACTGGTCAGCATGCCTAAAATTAACAGGAAACAACACGAAACAACAGGTGTCGGTGGGGATGTGGAGAAAAGGGAACCCTCTTACACTGTTGGTGGGAATGCAAGCTGGTACAGCCACTCTGGAAAAAGTATGGAGGTTCCTCCAAAAGGTAAAAACAGAACTACCCTATGACCCAGCAATTGCACTACTAGGTATGTACCCAAAGAATAAAAAAACCTGGTTTGACAGGGCACATGCACCCCAATGTTTATAGCAGCAATGTCCACAACAGCCAAAATATGTAAAGAGTCCAGATATCCATCGACAGATGAATGGATAAAGAAGATGTGATATAAGCAGATGATAGATATATAGACATAGATATTGTGCATATATTATATAATGTAATATTATTCAGCCATCAGAAAGAATGAAATTCTGCCATATGCAACAAAACAACAAAAACTTAGGCTAAGTGAATAAGTCAGTCAAAAAAAGCAAATACCATATGATTTCACTCATATGTGGAACTTTAGAAACAAAACAAATGAACACAGGGGAAGGGAAGGAAAAATAAGATTAAAACAGAGTGGAAGACAAACCATAACCATAAGAGACTCTCAACTATAGGAAAAAAACTGAGAGTTGCTGGGTGGAGGTGGGGAGGTAGGGTAACTGGGTGATGGGCATTAAGGAGAGCACTTGATGTAATGAGCACTGGATGTTATATGCAACTGATGAATCACTAATTCTACCTCTGCAACTAATAATATAGTATATGTTAACATAAAAAATAAAAATAAATAAAAATAAAAAATAAATTGAAAATTATAATCCCCAAATTAATCCATATATGTTCTTTTTCCCCCAAATATTTTATCTATTTATCTATATGTTCTTCTTTTTTTACCCCCAAAGATTTTACCTATTTATCTGACAGAGAGACAGGCAGCAAGAGAGGGAACACAAGCAGAGGGAATGAGAGAGGGTAGAAGCAGGCTTCCTGCTGAGCAGGGAGCCCAATGCAGGACTCAATCCCAGGACCCTGGGATCATGACCTGAGCCGAAGGCAGATGCTTAATGGCTGAAGCACCCAGGTGTCCCTCCACATATGTTATTCTTTTTTTTAAGATTTTATTTATTTATTTGACAGAGAGAGACATATTAATGGAGAGAACACAAGCAGGGGAAGTGGGAGAGGGAGAAGCAGGCTTCCCACCAAGCAGAGAGCCCGATGTGGGGCTTGATCCCAGGATGCTGGGATCACGACCCGAGCCCAAGGCAGATGCTTAATGACTGAGCCACCCAGGTGCCCCCATATATGTTATTCTTTTTTTTTTTTTAAGATTTTATTTATTTATTTGACAGAGAGAGAGATCACAAGTAGTCAGAGAGGCAGGGAGAGAGGAGGAAGCAGGCTCCCTGCTGAGCCGAGAGCCCGATGCGGGGCTCAATCCCAGGATTCTGGGATCATGACCTGAGCTGAAGGCAGAGGCTTAACCCACTGAGCCACCCAGGCACCCCCATATATGTTATTCGTAAAGGCAACAGCAGATAACTACTGTTTTTCTCAACCTGCATCTAATCATCTTTCATGAAACCTATCCCAGTTTCCCTCTGAGGGAAAACATTCTTCCTCTCACTTAATTCAACATAATTTGTGGAATTCACTTAACTTATTTCAGGACTACCATTTTGTTAACCACCAGGATTGGTTCATTGCTGTATATTTACCCTATCAGAACCAAAACTATACCATGAAACTTCTGCTGTAGATTCTGGGAAAGAAGAAAGTAGTAGCTGCCTTTGGACTGAAATCTGAAGGATGTGGGTGTTTCAACTATTGCTGCCATGTTGTTACCATGCAAAGCCAGAGACTGGAGTCTAACATGGCAAAGAGCAGAGCTAGGACATTAAGAGATGCCAAAAATTGAAAGCTCTGTTTATTTCTAAATCCAGCTGCCTAAAGTCAGTCTTACTCCCAACATTCAATCTGATTAAGCAACTAGGAATGGGCTTTGTTTCAGTTACCAAAAAAATGTGATTCAAAAACAAAAATTCATAAATGATCAAAAATAAAAAGGCTTTATATAGGAGTAATTTAAATTAATTAGTGTATTTATTAATTTAGTGTTTATTACATATCCATTAGCTGTATGGCAATGCAAGTGCTAAAACATGATTTAGAATCCATTTTGAATGATTTTATCTTTCATTTTTTTTTCCTTCCTAGGAAAAAGTAAAGATGTACTTGCCTGATATAATCCGAAGTCTCCTATACCAAAATAATTTAGCACTGAAATAGGGTTCTATGAGTTAGAAGATTTATAGGAGACTTATAGATAAATGTCATTGCTCTAATTGTGTTTGATACGCTGATACCACATAAAATAATCACCTCCATAAAATGTCTCATTACATGGAAACATTAAAAAAAAAAAAATAACGAGCCATGAGTTAAGACAGACTTTTCAGAACTGAACGATTGATTAGATTCCTTAAAAAAAAAAAAAAATGGGAATAATATCTTATAGCACAATAAATTGTTTAGTAGGTGAAGCATGGACTCTGGGATAATACCTGGGTTTAATTTCTAGCTCTAACAGTCACAAATTTAGGACTTTGTCAATTTTCTTAAGGTTTGTTTTTTTTTTTTTTAAGATTTTATTTATTTATTTGACAAGACAGAGATCACAAGTAGGCAGAGAGGCAAGCAGAGAGAGAGGAGGAAGCAGGCTCCCCGCTAAGCAGAGAGCCCAATGTGGACTCGATCCCAGGACCCTGAGACCATGACCTGAGCCGAAGGCAGAGGCTTAACCCACTGAGCCACCCAGGCACCCAATTTTCTTAAGCTTTTAAGGCATTATTCTCTCATTTGTAAAGTGAAGAAAATCATACAAACTGTATGGATTTTGTAAGGATTAAATTATTAGGAATATAAAGCATGTAGTACATGACCTGATATATAGTAATCATCCAGTAATTTCTGGTTTTAAAATTATTATCACAATAGTGTAATTTATAATAAGATAAATTGGGAGTTCTGGGAGAAAAAACACAAACATTGAAATAAAAAACAACATGGCTTATTTTTTTCTTATAATTTCAGTAATTTTTCAATGATTTTGTACATGGACACTTATTATTTCTATAAAATTTTAGAGAGTTAAAAGTTTGGCACTATTCAAAATTATTTATAACTATCACAAAATTGAGATATTGCAACTATAAAGAAATCAACTTATAACGGATTATTTTCTTTAATTTTGCCTTTCTTTGATATGATCTTGCTAAGTATAACATACAAGAAACTTATTATATTACCTAAGCTGGGAAGCACTGATGAGTCCAAAAGAAAAAAAAAGTAAAAGATAGTTCTCAAACTCATGATATGATGTGATGGGAAAAGCTGAAGAAAAACTGGATGGTAAATGAATAGTAGTCTTCAAATAAATGCAATATTTTTGGTCAAACTGCCTGTTTTTCAAAAGACTACTCAGTGGTATTTAAAAAAACTTTGCGCCTTCTTTAGGACAGACAAAAAAAATGTATTTAAAGGGAAAAGCACATTAGCATGTGGACATTACACGAATTTTGATAGATTCCAGTTTTCTGGTCTTTACTTTCAGGAATATACTAATAACATTCAACTAGAGAAATACTGAAATACTATATTAGCTGTTTCCAAACTTCCAAGTGAAGTCTTTTATATTACTTACATTGCAGCATCTGTTCTCTTACCTGCAAACCCGTCATTATGTGTAAACTTAGATTTTAAGTGCATTTTAGCTTATTTGACATAATTATATTTTGATATCATATTTTAAGACACTTTCAGAGATTTTAAAGTTTCTGCTCCCTTCTATGAATTATAATATATTCAGGTCAACTTGTTTATTTATCATTATTTATCATGATAATAGCATTTATCATGCTATTTTCACTGCCCTCCCCTAATTTCTAAATGATTTTTCCAGAATTACAGAGTTGTTTTCTTAACTCCCAAAGTCATGCCCCTGGGACAATCCTGTGAACTTTGATGATATGCCTTTAAGAATCTGAAATAGAATGATTTTTCAGTGCACATTGCTATTCCCTCCTTCATGAGGTTAGTGCACTCCTTGCACATAGGATTCACCCTATATTTTGCAGGGTTGTCAATAATAAAACTCTTACATTCTCAACTTGGATTTTGTAGTAACTGTTATAATGTAATGACAGGCAGCAAAGCCATGGGGGCAAGGCTGTCAGGCTCGTCTAAGCTGGAGAGAAAGAAGTTGCAGAAACAATCTGAGATTTACAAAACTCATCTGGGTAATAAGATTATCTACCTACAGGATGGAAAGAGCTTTCAAGTCCAAGGGGGCTCAACAATCTTTAATCTGATCAGGGCTTTTCTCAATCGGTTTACGGGAGGAAAAGGACAAAGGCATTAGGTTTGGTTAGGGGCTTGCAAGACTGGACCTAAAATATTGAAAATATTGTTTTCCCTCACCTCTACCACCACACAAACCTCCCTTCACTGTAATTTAAATTTTAGACAATAACAAAACTTTAAATAAACATAAAATAATCTTTGTAAACTACTGAGTCTCCCACCATGATTTACTTTTTAATATAAAACCCTCATACATTGGTAACTTTATAAAAAGGCCTAAACTTCTCCCAGGGGCTGTTGAAAAAATACCCCTCATTCTTGAGAGCATCTATATTACAACTATCATAAATGAAGAGGAGAAGCCTTGTAGGAGAGAACAAGAGGGATTCACCCAGGCTCACTTGGCTAGAGCTTACAGAGCCCAAAATCAATCAGACCCAGAAATAAACCGAATAGGAACTAGGGATACGGTGAGTTCAAAGGTCCCAGCAGGCAAACCGGTCACAGTGGACAGGAGTTAGATTAAGCTGCAGCTCAAAGTTCACAAGATAGAAAAGCACCAGGCACCAAAATGAAAACGCAAAACAAAACAAAACAGACTACATTCAAACATAATTCTTAAAGGGCCAGGCTGTGTAATATATTTACAATTTTGATTAAGGAACTAGGCAGGGTTGATTCTACCAGATACAGCCCTTAGTATCAAAAGGTAGTTAAACAAGACTTGACACAGTGAAGAAAAATATGCTTCTTTTGTATATTACTTGGCTTCAATGTCTGTGTGTTAAATTAGGAAACTCTACAGTGGATATTCATGCATCAAAAATAAGCATTACCATTCAAACATCTATTCAGTTCAAGTTAATTCCTTTAAAAACATTTGTCTTAATTTTTCAAGAAAGATAGACTAACTCTCCTCTCTTAATATCATTACAATTGCATCAATAATCTAAACTTGACTTTCCGGAGGTGGAACAGACTTTATAATTGTTGAAAAACTGACATCTACATCCTTTGAGGAACTGTAATTAGTATGATCATTATGTAATTGTGTAACAATTTCTATGAAAGAGGTAGTATAACTGACTCCTAAACTTAGTCTATATGTACTTTACTTACATTTTTAATAAGGGGTTGCATCCATATATTTAATAAGGGAAGGTATTCTATATATATATGTATCACTTAATGATTAAATCAACACAAAGAACTACATTATACAACTATTAATAGAGTTTCCTCTGAGGGTAGAAATTTAGAGCTCAGTCAAGTTTAATATCATATTTCTACAATTTTGTAGGCAGATATTAATTTCAATCATAATATAGAAGTATTTTATGAAAATATAAATCTAGAAGTTTATTTCATCTTGACTCAATTAGAGTAACTAATTAGAAAAAATAGAGTTATTATTTACCTACTATTGACAATCTTTTTTTTTTTTTTTTTTTTTTTTTAAGAGAGAGAAAAAGAAAGAGAGCAGCAGGGGAGGGGGGAAGGAGGGAGAGAGAGAATCTTAAGCAGGTTTCATGCTCAGCACAGAGCTCGACATGGGGCTGGATCTAATGACCCTGAGATCGTGATCTGAGTGGAAATTAAAAACTGGATGCTTAACGGACTGAGCCACCCAGGCACCCCATCTACTATTGAATCTATTTAAAATATATACGACAGTATCAATCGGCATAGGCATTAAGCCTTTTTTATGTCATATCATTCTGTCAAAATGTTCCTCTTTTCCATATCTCCTACAATGAAAGTTTTGAGTCTTTGCTGTGTATAAATAGCATTTTATCAAAGATGTTCCTTGCATTCATTATGTGCCCAGTTATAGCACTGCATTAAAGGAATAGACATAGCATAGCAAATACTGTCTTATATCCTCTTGTGCAATAACTAAGATTAAACAAAGTGATTTTGTTGACCACTGCTATAGGATTTATGGCTTTATAGATTATTAAATACTTGCAGCTCATCAACTTCTGTCAATAGTTAAAGATGGATTCTAATTTTCAAACATACCTCCAATCAAAGTAGAGTAAGTTATACATATGCAAGGTGAACCAGAAACAACACGCACATATAACTACTCTTAGGGCTGCATTAAAATGTAGCTTGATGAAACAGATTCTCTTATCAACAACATTTAATAGATGTGTTTAAACACAAACACCACTACAGTGGAATTTTAAATCTGTTTTTCTCTTACTAGGTACACACACCCTCTTTTATTCTCTGCTATGTTATATAAAAGAATGGTTCTGCTGAATTTGTTCTTAAAAGCTACAAATAAGAGAAAATGAGAGCACAGAAAATGGGAAGTAAAATACAGCAAGAAAATAACTTTGTGATTTTTTTAATGCACAGTATGTTGTGAAAATGTATACACAACTCAAATGATTCTGCATCATTGGCAGTGATGGTCACACGTCTTTCTTGTATTTTTAAACTCTGAATCAACTCCTAAGTCAACATGATTTAAGCATGTTTATGTCCCTATTTCTTTGTGATGCTGCTAAAGAAATCACCACCATTGTCCACAATCACACTTGGCATGACAATCCCAAAGCTGTCTTTCTTCACCTGAAAATTTCCCCTCCTTTTCCTATATGCATAAATCCAGTGCCACTGAAAAAAGTCCTCATTTTTGCTCTCTTTGGTCATGTTGTGGATAATTATTATAATGGTCTTTCTATGCTTAGAGAAGGAAAGTATTTCCACTCCATTCCCTATGAGAGAAAGGTCTCTTTCTCTAGCATGCCTTATTTACTACCCCCAACAGAATGAACAGAATAGGTCATTGTTTCATTCATGCCATTGGGAAAATGCTGAATATGAATGCCCTGCTTACTCTTTTTGGTCCTCTTTCCTCTCCCTCAGAGCTACCTTCCTAATCTTTTCTCCTTGAACAGTAAGCTCCCAGGGAATAGAGGGTGGGCCAGAAAGTGAGGACAGCTGGTGCAGGAGGCTTGCCATTGACCAGCTGACTCCTCCGCTTATTCTGCAACAGGATGGGTAAATTCACATGGGAGTGGTGTGAGGAAGCAGAAAGTACATTCTGGCCTCAGTTTCTCCCTATGACTTCTCTCTAGTTTTATCTGATCTTTTCATCCCTTAGTGTAGGGACTATTTTCCCACTGGCTCAGAACACTTCTAGCCTATGTAGAATATAGAGGCTCTAAGCTTAAAAATCCCAACTCAGAAATGCCTATTTTCATTCTTGTGATATTACAAAGAATATACACTAATCTTACTCAGAATAATACCAATCTTTCAATTAAAAAAAAAAGATACACTTAGAAGCCTTATTTCATCTCAGTAACAAAACCCTTAGGGCAGATTCAAGACATACAAACACTAAAGATTGTTTGATTTTACACTCTTTTACACCCCAGCTTATTTTAGTTTTTACTAACCTACATAAATACATTTTCCTCACTAAGTGAGCTTTATATGTATAGGAAATGAGAAAAAGATATAATTTCAATATAGACACCAACACACACACATATACAACTGGACCCAGAAACCGTCCCAGGCAACTAAATGTCACATTTACCTACTTAAAGGTAGAGATCAATACACAAATATAGTACATTGCAAAAGAGTATGTGCAGCACAAATTAAATGGTTTTAATTTATTTATTTAAATGGTCTATTTGAATGTCTCTGATCCATAGAAAGTGTTTTCTGCCTTGCTTTGTAGAGTTTTCTTGGCAGTTGTATATGTGTTCTCCTTTTAACTTCCTCTTTAGACTGATTTTGGAGAGCAGCACTACTTTCCTTGTGTCTTCCCACCCACCACTGCAAATTGTATGGCATAGTGCACATAGATGTTTACTGAATATTTTATTGTTAATATATTAGCAAACACATCTAAGGAAAACCCTATGGACATATAGGCAAGATCCAGGCACATGTTCCTGGCAAAACACCTGAAACCGAGAGAAATATAATACTGAATAACAACCTGAGTTTGAGAAGTGATGAGCAAGTGAGATCTGTTGGTTAAAAATAAAAGAGATTGGGAACAAATAGGGAGCTAAAACAGACTGGCTGTCTAACAAAGTAGCTCCAGGATTTTGGCATCTATCAGGCAGAATTAATATTCTCAGGAAGCCCATAGGATGATTAAATACTCCATTTTCTCAAATTATTCATTACTTAATTTATATAAACATCGGGCTATTTAAAATCACCCTGAATATTCATTCCATCTCACTCTTTTAAGTTTCTAGTTGTTTGATTGAACTCAACAAAAGCCTTAAAATTTTAAAATTTATTGCAATGGCTAGATCATGCCTGCTCATTTCCCAAAACATATGAGTAACTTCTCAGTAATTGTTATACTTGTACTGCAAGTAAAAATTATTTTAAAAGCAGGAAAGCTGTCACTTAATCTATTTTAAAAATTAATATTAAATCTGTTTTAGTGTAATCCATCCAACCTAAATTCAATCAGGAAACAGTTCATCCTGCCTTGCTCTTTTTTTATTCACATATCTTTTTTCTCATAATATCAGATCTCAGCTCCTCAAAGCTATATTTAATTAGTTGTTTTAAACTATGAATTTCTCTAACAGGCTTATTCAAATTATAAATATAAATTGCATTATTTTTATTTAGAAATGATAACATTTATTGATGTACGTGAGAGCACCATAATTAAATTGGGTATATGTGGTCATATATATGAACACAAGGGTGGTGTTCCAACTTACTCCATTTCTATAACTGAAAGTCATGATCAAAGAAAGTAGGAGGTAAGACATCATTTGAAGAAAAGTTTAAAAATAAAAATCTGCATTGTGTTTAAGCCCAGATAATGGAAAGAAGGAGGGAGAAAGGGATAGAAAATGAACATAATAGTAACAGGATCTTTGCCTTAAGATTAAAAAAGGAAGAGTGCTTCACAGATAGCTAGTATCCTTGCCAGAGTTTATAATGCTTTCCTCAGCAAATAAATTGATTGCAAATGAATAATTTTTCAGGTGACATAACACTTGCAACTCTCTCACATTTCCATTCTGAAGAAATCTATGATAAACAAGTTATTTTATCTGATATACAGTGACAGATAATTAAGACAGTGCATTATACTGTATTCAGAATTCTTTTTTCAAGACTATCAATCCAACCATAATGGTATGTTATAAAAGCATGCACACTTGGACAATTCCTCTCATAACAATAGCATTCCAAATGTCTGCAGATGTTTGGTGAAGATTGCTTTTGTGACAAGAATGGATGTTTAGATGCTCATAAGCATAAAAATCTAACACAAGAACAAGAAGAAACATTCTGCCATGAGAATTAAATACGTTCCTCTCAAGTAGTTTGGAAGTGAAGTTTCAGCGTGGAACACTGAGTTTAATAAGTTTTTATCCATATTACGGAATAATATAAATTATATCACCATTTTTAATGGGGCAGAGTATCTCCCCTAAGAAACAAAGCTTTACTTAAGACTTTACAGGGAAAATGTCAAGAATTTATTATATTAAAAAATGGGTCCAGATTCCACTCAGCACAATGGTAGACAATGTGAGTATAAACTGAATTAGCAATATAAAGAGTTGATGATGATCCACCAACCTGTATTTGGCCATTAGAGCCATCAACAATGGTTGGTCCTGATGGATGTTGCAACTGCTAATACTTTTGGTTTTTCCCCTATTTCCTCCTGTAGCACTAAAATAATAGTCACAACTGAGGTAAAGTGTTCCCTCTTTTTTTATTAGAATATACATATATTATATGAATCTATTAAATGTATTCCATGAATCCATTAAATAGTTTTTATATTTAAAAAAAAAAACAAAAGGAATTAGAGACTCTGGCACTGAGAGAATTACAGAGATATTAATGGCAATTTTCCATTATTCCAGTGTATTTATTCTTACATCCATCCTATTCCATTTTATTTTCAACCATCCTGTTCCTAAATCTTAATTTACTATTTACATATAAAGTTTTCCATTTCTTTATTAAAGCTTTTACTTAAATTACAGTTAGTTAAAAGTACAGTGTAATATTAGTTTCAGGTGTACAATACAATGCTTCAACAATTCCCTACAACATCCAGTGCTTATCTCAGCAAGTTTCCTCCTTAATCCCAATCACCTATTTTACCCATCCTACCACCTGCTTTCCCGCTGGTAACTACCAGTTTGTTTTCTATAGTTAAGAGTCTGTTTCTTGGTTTGCCTCCTCCTCTCTTTTTATATCTCTTTTGTTTCTTAAATTGACATATGAGTGAAACCATACAGTATTTCTCTTTCTCTATTTCGCTTACCAAAATACTCTCTAGCTCCATCCAGGTTGTTGCAAATGGCAAGATTTCATTCTTTTTTTTTTTTTTTAAAGGCTGAGTAATATTCCATTGTATATGTCTACATTTTTTTAATTCATACATCACATGATGCAAACTTGGGCTGTTCCCATAATTTGGCTATTGTAGGTAATGCTGCTATAAACATCAAGGTGCAGGTATCCCTCTGAATTAATATTTTTGTGTTCCTTGGGTAAATATCGAGAAGTACCATTGCTGGATTGCAAGACAGTACTATTTTTAATTTTTTGAGGAAACTCCATACTGTTTTCCACAGCAGCTGCACCAGCTTGCATTCCCACCAAAAATGCAAGAAGGTTTCCCTTTCTCCACCTTCCTGCCTATACATGTTGTTTCTTGTATTGTTGATTTTAGCCCTTCTGACAGGTGTGAGGTAATATCTCACTGAAGTTCTGATTTGCATTTCCCTGAAGAACAGTGATGAGATTCTTTTCACATGCCTATAAGCCATCTGTATGTCTTCTTCAGAAAAATGTCTATTCATGTCTTTTGCTCATTTTTAATTGGCTTATTCATTTTGGGGGATATTGAGTATTATGTTCTTTATATATTTTGGATACTAATCCTTATCAGATATGTCATTTGCAAATATTTTCTCCCATTCTGTAGGTTGCCTTTTAGTCTGGTTGTTTCCTTTGCTGTGCAGAAGCTTTTTATTTTGATGAAGTCCCAATAGTTAATTTTTGTTTTTGTTTCCATTGCCTCAGGAGACTTATGTAATAAGAAGTTGCTATGGCCAATGTCAAAGAAGTTTCCCCTCTAGGATTAATGGTTTCAGTTCTCACATTTAGGTCTTCCATCCACTTTTAATTTATTTTTGTGTTTGGTATAAGAAACTGGTCCATTTTCATTCTTATGCATGTTGCTATTGAGTTTTCCCAACACCATTTGTTGAAGAGCCTGTCTTTTTTCCATTGGATATTCTTTCCTGCTTGGTCAAAATTTGACTATATAGTTGTGGTTCACTTCTTGGTTTTCTATTATGCTCCATTGACCTATGTGTTTGTTTTTGTGTCAGTACTGTTTTGTTTTGATAATTACAACTTTGTAATACTACTTGAAGTCTGGAATTGTGATGCCTCCTGCTTTGCTTTTCTTTTTCAAGATTGTTTTGACTACCTGGGATCTTTTGTGGTTCCATATAAATTTTAGGATTGTTTGTTCTAGATTTGTGAAAAATGCTATTGGTATTTTGATAGGGATTGACTTATATGTATAAATTGCCTTGGGTAGTATAGATATTTTAAGATTTGTTCTTCCAATACGAGTGTGGAATGTTTTTCCATTTTTTGTGCTATCTTCAATTTCATTCATCAGTGTCTTATAGTGTTCAGAGTATAGTTCCTTCATCTCTTTGGTTAAGTTTATTCCTATGTTATCTTATTGTTTTGGGTATAATTGTAAATGGGACTGTTTCCTTGATTTTTCTTTCTGCTGCTTCATTATTGGTATACAGAAATGCAACAGATTTCTCTATGTTGATTTTGTATTCTGCAACTTTACTGAATTCATTTATCAGTTCTAGAAGTATCATGTCATCTGTGAAGAGTGAAAGCTTTACTTCTTCCCTATCAACTTGGATGCCTTTTATTTTCTTTGATGTCTGATTGTTGAGGCTAGGACTTCCAGTACTACGCTAAATACAGTGGTGAGAGTGGACATTCCTGTCTTGTTCCTGACCATAGAGGAAAAGCTATCAGTTTTTTCCAATTAGGATGATATTAGCTTTGAGTTTTTCATAGATGGCCTTTATTATGTTGAGGTATGTTTCCTCTAAAGCTAGTTTGTTAAGGGTTTTAATCATGAATGCATGTTGTACACTGCCAAATGTTTTTTTCTGCATCTATTGAAATGTTCATATGGTTCTTATCCTTTGTTTTACTAAAGTGGTAAATTTGGTGGTGAATGGCAAATAAGGAACCATGCTACCAAAGCAGGAATAAATCCCATTTGGTTGTGGTGAATGATTTTTAATTTTTTTTAAAGATTTTATTTATTTATTTGACAGACAAGTAGGCAGGCAGAGACAGAGAGAGGAGGAAACAGGCTTCCCGCTGAGCAGAGAGACCGATGCGAGGCTCGATCCCAGGACCCTGGGATCATGACCTGAGCCGAAGGCAGAGGCTTTAACCCACTGAGCCAGCCAGGTGCCCTGTGAATGATTTTTTAAATTTTATTGTTAGATTTGGTTTGCTAATATTTTATTGAAGATTTTTATTTTTGTTCATTAAGGATATTGGTCTGTAGTTCTCTTTTTTAGAGGAGCCTTTATCTGGTTTAGGTAGCAGGATAATGGTTGGCCTCATAGAATGAATTTGGAAGTTTTCCTTCCTTCCCTATTGTTCGGAATAGTTTGAGGAGAGTAGGTATTAACTCTTCCTTAAATGTTTGGTAGTATCTCCTATGAAGCCCTCTGGCTCTGGACACTTGTTTATTGGGAGTCTCTTGAATACTGATTCAATTAATTTCCTTACTCGTTATCAGTTTGTTCAAGTTTTCTATTTCTTCCTATTTCAGTCTGTATGTGTCTAGGAATTTGTCCATTCCTTCCAGGTTAAAATGTCTATATGCAAACACATACAGTTTTTCATAAAATTGTCTCATAATTGTTTCCATTTCTGTGGTGTTGGTTGTTATTTCTCCTCTTTCATTTGTGATTTTATTTATTTGGGTCCTTTCTCTTTTCCTTTTGATAACTGCTAGAGATTTATCAATTTTATTAATTTTTTCAAATAACTTGCTCTTGGTTTCATCAATCTTTTCTATTATATTTTAGCTTCTATATCATTTATTTCTACTCTAATCTTTATTATTACCTTCCTTCTGCTGGCTTTAGACTCCTTTTGCTGTTCTTCTTCTAGCAACCTTAGGTGTCAGGCTAGGTTGCTTATTTGAGGTTTTTCTTATTTCTTTAGGTAGCCCTGTATTGGTATATACTTCCCTCTTGAGACCACTTTTGCTGGATCCCCAAAGTTTTGGACTGATGTGCTTTTATTTGTTTCCATGATTTTCTTTTTTTTTTATTTCTTCTTTGCTTTCCTGGTTGACCCATTCATTGTTAAGTAGAATGTTGCTTAGCCTCCCTGTTTTTGTGGTCTTTCCAAGTTTTTGTTGTTGTTGTTATTTTTGTTTTGTGGTTGAATTCTAGTTCCATAGCATTGTGGCCAGGAAAGGTCCTGGTATGATTCTGATCTTTTTTGTATTTGTTGAGGCCTGCTTTGAGAGTTAATACGTGATCTATTCTGGAGAATATTCCATGTGCACTCAAAAAGAATGTGTATTCTTCTGTATTAGAATTGAATGTTCTGAATATAAGTCCATATAGTGCAGTGTGTCATTCAAAGTCATTGTTTCCTTGTTTATTTTCTGTTTAGATGATCTATCCATTGCTGTAAGTGGGGTGTTCAAGTCCCCTACTATTATTGTTTTATTAATTATCAACTGATAAAAAAAATCAAGAATTTATGTTGGTTATTAATTGTTTTATATACTTCATGCTCCTATTTTGGGGGCATAAATATTTATAATTGTTATAAATTCTTGTTGGAATGTCCCCTTTATGATTATATAATGCCTTGTTTCTTTTCATAGTCTTTGTTAAAAGTTGCTTTGTCCAATACAGGTATTGCTACTTCCTCTTTCTTTTGACACCTATTTGTGGGCTAAATATTTCTCTACCCCCTCACTCTCAACCTGCAAGTGTCTTTAGGTCTAAAAGGAGTCTCTTGCAGACAGCATATAGATGGGTCTTGATTTTTATCCATTCTGACACCCTGTGTCTTTTGATTGGAGCCTTTAGTCCATTTACATTCAAAGCGATTATTGATAGATGTATTTTTGCCATTTTATTAATTATTTGTTGTTGTTTCTGGAGAGTATCTCTGATCCTTTCTTGTCTTTGTCAGTTTTGATCTCCCCTTTCTACTCAAAGTACCACCTTTAATACTTCTTGCAGGGCTGGTTTAGAGGTTACAAACTCATTTAGTTTTTGTTTGGGAAACTCTCTATCACTCTTTCTACTGTGAATGATAGCCTTGCTGGATAGAATATTCTTGGCTGCCAATTTTCCCATTCAGCACTTTGAATGTATTATGCCACTTTCTTCTGGCTTCCCAAGTTTCTGTTGAGACATCTCTAGCTAGTGTTCTGGATTTTTCCCTTGTAAGTTAAAAGGAATTCTTTTGTCTTGCTGCTTTTAAGATTTTTTCCTTATCACTATATTTTGCTAATTTAATTACAATATATCATGGGCTTGGGAAATGACACCAGCCAGCTCCTTTGTTCCCAGATAGGCATCTCTGTGAATGCTGCCTCTCAGGGAAGTGCTCCTAGAATGGCGAGTAATCTCCACCACCATCCCCCTATCCTCTTGTGCCCAGGCATCCTTCAGATCACTGTTTCCACACTGTCCTCCTCCAGGTTTTTTGCCTGCCTTCTCTTCAGTAGCTGCCCAGTTCCCTCTGGACTCTATCCCAGCCAAGATGGCTGACATTTAAAACTTCAGGCTTTAGAAATGGTGCAGGCAGGACCTTATGCTGGTTTTCTGATGGAGGGGCCTGCCATGCTGGGACTGAGGCAAGCTTGATTGAGAAAGGCAGTCCCACCAGAGCACAGGGGTGTAGGTCTTGGTGTAAGCAAGTTAGGCAGTCAGCATCAGTGTTTAGCTGCCTCCCTCAAGTGGGTCTGTAAACCCCATTGAGGTGCTCAGGAGGAAAATGTTACCAGCCAGTTCCTTTTTTCCCAGAGAGGCATCTCCAAGAATGATGCCTCTCAGGAACATACTCTGAGAAGACTGATAATCTCTTCTCAGTTTTTCCCAAGCATTTTCAAACCACTGTTTCCAAACTCTTTGACCCCAGGTTGTTTGCCTGCCTTCTTTTCAGGAGCAGCACAGTGCCCTTTGGACTCTATTCCAGAGAAGCCTGCTTATCTTTAAAACTCCAGGCATTAAGCCCCTCTGGTTGTAAGAACTCATGATATTCAGTCCCTCTCATTTCCCAACCCAATGGCTTTGGGGAAATGTTCTCCTTGCCCATTCCCTTGTAAGCTCCCCTCTCTCTCACTCTTCTCCATTACCACAGTTCCCTTTGCTCTACAGTACCCATGATCCAGTTCTTTCCTGAAACAAGGCTTTGCACCTCCTACCTTCTTAAATGTGGCCTCTTCTCTCCCACTAGTTGTAGAGTTTATTCTGTCAGTCTTCAGGTTGATTTCTGAGGTATTTAGGATGAACTGAAAGCCATCTAGTGGTGTTCATGGGACAAGATGAGCCTGGGCTCCTCCTACTCCACCACCATCTTCCTCTATAAAATTTTCCTACTTGGATATGTTTCCCTTTTAATTATACATTCCTTGAGACCAGTGAATCTCTTTTATATACTAATTAAAGTGTTTATAATCTAATATTATAGTTTATAAATGTAGCACAAGGTTTATGAGCACTCAATAATGCAGATAATAATGATAATAATATTATCAATGGAAGCAATGATTTCCAGATTAAAAATAAGAAAATTATACTTTGATTAGCAAGGAAATTATGATTTTGATTCACGAATTTTTTAATTATACTATAACTAATTATATCATTTTTAAAATAGCATTAACCAGAAAATAAGATTAATCATACAATTAAATTAGTTTTTAATGACCTAACTGCTTTCAACAACAAAAAAACCATGTCAGGTAAACCAACATAGCACATTTTTAGAAATTATCAAGATTTCAATAAGTTAATGAGAATCTAATGTCTCATTATCATTCATTTTTTTGACTTAAGTTTGTTGAAGATTCATTAAGGTATTTATATATGAATCTAATTTTGATGGAGATGAAAACAACTTTATGTTAGAAATACATCACAAAGAGTTTCCACTGATCATAATGCTGCAATGTTTGAAAGATACGTGATTTCATGTCTAGTCTGACAACACTTATTAGTGAATAAGTTTCCTATGTTACATGTCTAAAGTGTATTGTATTTTAAAGACATAGGGTCTCTGTGCTGATCGAGCCTGGTAGGTGGTATACTATATCAAGTAATCAGATTTTTCTCAAATGTGAAAATAAATATCCAAATTAAAAAAAAAAAGATGGAGATTCTGTTTCCATTATTTTATGCAAATTTATAAAAGTTGGTTGACAGTCAGAGATGAAAGACAATTTTCCTCTGGAATTGCCCAAGGACAAAGATCTGAAAAACAAATAGGAATTAGCTAGGTGAGAAGAAAGAAAGAAAGAAAGAAAGAAAGAAAGAAAGAAAGAAAGAAAGATAGAAAGAAAGAAAGAAAGAAAGAAAGAAAGAGCGAGCTAACTGTCAGTATCCTTCAGTAACAAGAGGCAGAGAAGAATCAGGAAGAAAATGTCAGTGTGGCAGAGCGGAGAGTCAGGGGGAGCCTGAAACAAGATGAGGCTAGAAGGACAGGGAGGGCCAGATTTTAAAGGCCCTTGGGAACACATTTTTTTCTTAAGTGTGCAAAGGTGAATCTAGAATTATAGTCAGATGATTAGATGTAGATTTCAAAGAACAGTGAAAAAAACTACAAAACAAAAAATAAAACAGAAGTGTTCATAGTGGAATGTAACAATAGAAGAAAATAGGTCAGGCTGGACTACTGAAGAAATAACAATGAAATATTTAATTAAATCACTCAACTCCTCGGGATGCCATTCTTCTCAAATGTAAAATAAGGGTTGTTCTGGATGATTTCAAACTCCCCTTCCATGTCTAACATTCTATGATTTGGGTATTTGGAAAGTGAAATCTGTACTTACTGGCCAGGATACTGGTGATAGAAAGTAAAGTTGCTAAAATCTGAGGCAGACAGCTCTCCAGAGCAAATGGTCTCCTTAATCCTATCGCAACAACATTATTTTAAATTGTAAAACTGAAAAGATAATGAAAAATGTTTATTTCTGTTTTTAGGGAACAAATTAACCTTTTCAGCAAATTGCATGTAGTTTGCCCAGGGGAAAGAATATATTTCTTTTAACTCAGCTAAAGGGTTATTTTAATGTTTTCAGGAGTAATAAGAGAATTTTTTGCAGGTTGAAAAAAAATATATAGGGACAGATATAAAATTACCCAAGAGTCTTTTGGAGTCATTTCTTAACTGTTTTGTCACTTAACATTTGTCATAGTAACCAGTGTAGCCACTACATGACTTCAAGTATAGGGACAATGAGTATTACTTTCAATTTTTGCCTCTAATCTTAAACTATCTCTGTAATTTCAAACTCATATTTCCCACAACCTCCTAATCATCAATAATAAGAGCAAAAAAGATAAGTAAGGGAAAAAAAATAAATGTACTTCTAAATAATAATGGACCCATAGATTATAAAAGTCCTACTTCTGGATAATAATGAAAATACAATTTATTAAATCTACAAGTACAGTAAAAGCCATCCTTAGAGGGAAATATAGACTTAAAGGATTACATCAGAAGAAGGAAATGTTGGGTCACTCAGTCATTGAGTATCCAACTCTTGATTTTGGCTCAGGTCACAATCTCAGGATTGTGAGATCTAGCCCTGCATAGGGCTCCATGCTCATTGGGGAGTCTGCTTGAGATTCTTTCTCTCCCTTTCCTTCTATCCCTTCCCCCAATCACATACTCTCTCTAAAATAAATAAATAAATCTTTAAAAAAAAAAAAGAAAGAAAGAAGCAAAGACTAAGAATTAGAGTTAAAAATCCAAAATTAGAAGCTAAGGGGGAAAAAAAAAAAAAAAACAGAATTACCCAAATTATAGAGCAGATAGAAAATACTACACTTAAGAGTAGAAACTGATGAAAAGAAACAAAGGAGGGGGGCACCTGGGTGGCTCAGTGGGTTAAGCCTCTGTCTTCAGCTCAGGTCATGATCTCAGGGTCCTGGGATCAAGCCCCGCATCAGGCTCTCTGCTCAGCAGGGAGCCTGCTTCCTCCTCTCTGTCTCTCTGCCTGCCTCTCTGCCTACTTTTGATCTCTCTGTCAAATAAAAAAAAAAAAAAAAAAAAAGAAAGAAAGAAAGAAAGGAGGAACAATTAAGCAGAATGACTAATAAAAATAGCCAGACCTTCAGCAAATTCTAAAAAATCAGGAACAAAGGAGAGAGGGCAAACAAAAGTATTAGAAATTAAAAGCAGGACATGAGTATAAATTTGTCAGGGAGTAAAAAGATAAAAATATTATCAACAATTTTATGTCAAAAATATTTAAAGTTTAGGTGAAATGGAAAATTCTAAGATAAAAACTGCTAAAACCAATTCAGGAAGAAAATAAAAACAGGTTTAGTTCTAAAATATGTTTCCTTTTAAATAGTTATAATTTTAAAAATAGGTATGAAATCTTCCCAGAAAAATACCAGAACCCCACATTTTTACAGGTAAATTCTAATGAATATTGAATAATACCAATAATTATGAGGTAACATTATCCGCCCAACAAACTCAGTATCATCTTTGAAGCCCAATATAACCTTGTTTTTAACCCACCAGGGCAAGTGAAAACAAGAAAACAAATTCACAGGTGAACCTCACTCATATAACATAGGTACCAAAATCCTAAAGAAAATAGCAAACCAAATCCAGTAATTTCTAAGAGAAAATATCTAATATATTGTGCTTCTTCCAAAAATGACAGACTGCTTCAAAATTAGAAAATCGATTAATATAATTAGAATATTAAAATATCAGAGACAGGGGGCCTGGGTGGCTCAGTGAGTTAAGCCTCTGCCTTCAGCTTGGGTCATGGTCTCAGGGTCCTGGGATTGACTCGCGCATCAGGCTCTCTGATGCTTCCCCCCATCCCACCTGGTTCTCTGCCTACTTGTGATCTCTCTCTCTCTGTGAAATAAATAAATAAAATCGTTAAAAAACAAAAAAATCAGAGACAAAAAATTCATATGTTTATGAAACAAAACTAAATTATCCAACAAATATCATACCCAATAATGACATTTCAAAAGCATTCCAGGAATGAAAAAAATATGTCCATGTTATTTCTATTCAGTACCGTATTATGAAATTTAGCTAGTATAATTATATAGGAATGATTAATAAAAGTAACAGAAAATTAGAATAAAGTTCTCATTATTTACAGATAATGTCTTACTTTTAAAATTAATAACACTGTTTGACAATATTGCTGGATATAAGATAAATATATCAAAAATATATTCCCTTTATCTTTCAATGTGTTAATATTCAGAGGTATTTTAACTACCATTCTTTCTGGGGAATATAAACTACAGCTCTATATGATGTGAGGGCATATTTAGACCCTGCAAATAGGGAAAAGTTCAGCACAATCTTTACTACTAACACAAATTTAAGTATGGCTTATGCCTACACCCCCGGGGTCATAAATGTTCTAGATTTTTTGATAGGATCCCTTCATCACATATACACTTAGTCTTTCATATATATATATATATATATATATATATATAATATATAATAAATCCATTTATTTTTAACTAATCCATATAGACAAACCATTCAGATAAGTTTTACTGAAATCTAAAATCCAAGTTTCAGATGATATTTCTGTGGTTATAACTTTAATGAGCAAAGTTATATACAAATATTTTAAATTTACATATTTATTCTAAATCCAAAATTCTAGAATTCAAACCTAGAAAAGCAAATTTTACATCATTAAAACCAAAGCCAATCACTCAAAGGAAAATCTAGAAGTTTTGAAAAGAGACGTTCATTTCTAAATTGATTCATACATTTTTAATCAATGAATAAACATTTTCATTTCTCAAACTAAAAGTAATAAATATTTTATTCTGTGATGATACTATTATAAGCTATGAATATTTAATTACATTTCCAAACTCTTTTTCTTTGCTGTGAAGAAGGAGCAGACTGTTGCAATGCATATTGTTACTGGAACTGAAGGAGTACAAAAGTAAAGATGAGGGAATTGGTTCACATATTAGTCATATGGCAGGCAGCCAAGTCTGGGAAGCTTAATAGTATTGGAAGTAGAAAAGGATGAAAGAAGAGACTTTTATTTCAGCAGAATTTTGCTGTTGAGATGTGATCTTCATGCTGAAAACTTGCAGCACTATTAAACTTGACCCAAGGTTAATGTTCATCTGTTTTTTTTTTGTTTTTGTTTTTGTTTTTTTCTTTCTTCATCTAAGTTTTCCCTGTGACAGCCATTTCTAGCTATTGGTTACCTGTTTTCCCTTTCTACTTATAGAGGGAATCTTGATTCCTGACCCCACCTTCTTGTACAGGTACCAGCTTAACATATATGCTCCTCCTAGCTCTTCTGCTTTAATAAATGGCATCTAGCCCAATTCTAGACAATAAGTTAATGGCAATAGTTGGTCTCTGTCAAATTACTTTTATTTTACAAGTAAAAATTCTCTGGGAAATAAACCTTGGAACCCTTCTTTTTCCTTCCTGCCCTGAGTCCAAGAAACAAATGGTATAATAGCCATCTCTTGTGACCATGATAACAAAAGCCTCCTATTACATTAATGAAACAAGGAGTGAGAAAGACAAGATAATTGTTAACCCACCCAGTACCTTGGGAATCAGAAATAAGGCATTTCTTCTGGACAAAGGACAACTGAGATTTCATTGCCCCCTCTTTGCACACAGATGACCTCTCACTGGACCTAAACTGCTCAGTAATGCATGGTAGTCCTAAGAAAAAGTCCAGGACCTGACTAATTTCACTAAGGCACTCTTTCAGCCTTAGACTACTATTCCCAGATTTCCTGTACTTCAAACAAATAAATTCTGTGTTTATACTAATGTCAGTAGTACAGTTTTTATTCATTGCTTACAGCCAAATGTATCACTGACTGATATCATTGCCCATGGATTTTATAGTTGTTATGTATCTGTAATGAATATACATTCAAAACTTAATGTTATAGTCCTAAATAATATATTACTCTATGTAATATCTTTAAGTTTAAAAATTTTAAATTTTGTTAGAAATTTAAATTTAAAAAATCAAATGTGTTTTTAAAATTTGTACCCAGCATTTCACTCCTGTGAACAAATGTGTGCACACAAATAATATTTGTGTACTTCCTTCTAAACCTTCTGTTGAGCACAATAAGCAATTAAATCATTTTGACACTCTAATATATAGCAAATTGGCATGAAAGACCCTAAGGAGTGATACTCTCTAAATTATAAAATTGTAGAACTACCAAATAATATAAGAAAAAATACAATTTGGGAGAGAGAAGAGATAAAGACACAATAAAACAACATATGGACAAAGTCACCATAAAGATATTGAGTTATCTTTGGCATATCTGTCTCTGCTGGTTGCACTGTAAAGTGAGCGAATTTGTTAAATTATTTTAAGATTATCTCCAATTTTAACAAAAATATTTAAGAAGTTGAAATGATCATAAGTGAAATTTTAACGCTGTTGTATGTAAAAATTCACTCATGTGTTCAGCGTGTATTTGCAAAGTATCCATCGCATAATGATGGGGAAGGTAGGAGACAGAAGTAGACATAATCAAGGCTGTCTTATGCAAGTCAGACCTCAGAGATGCAGAAACAAGAAGAAAGTCCCTCCACCTCTGAGGCAGGATTTTAGAGCATAGGACATGGAGTTCTAGTCTTAGGAAAAGTGAATTCTGCACAAGGAAAGCCCCATGGTGTTATATATCCATAAACTTTTGTGCCAGCAATATCTTCCTTATTGTATTCAGCAGAAAATTTATGCCAAACTGACTATAATGTGGGGCAAACAGCTTCAAATTAGACTCTTCAGATTGTTGGAACTTTAAATGAAAGTCTATTTTTGTTTATTTAAAAAAGTGGTTCAAAATTTAATCTCAGCTAAATATCTTAAATGTATTTTTTAGTATTTGTCATCAGATGAATTCTGTTTATTTCATTATGTGTATGTTACATCATCTCTCATTAGTAAATTTTAATGTATTTGAAAAAAAGATTAATTTTTTAGAGATCTTAAGTGTTTTTGAAAAAGTGGTGGGGTACCACAATGTGCTTGGGTACCAACTAAAAATACAGAGTCCTGTCAACCTAAACTGACAGAATTAGAATCTCTAAAGATGAGACCTGTGAGTCTGCATTTTTAGTAAACTTTCTGGATGACACACTCTAAAGCTTGAGAACTACCATTCTTCATTTATTCATAACACAGACCATCTGCTTATCTACATTGAAAAGGCAACTGGACAGTCACCAAACACCTGTCCTCATAATTGCCAGCTACATTGCTCTTCCAGCCCTGGTTGAATTTCTTCCTCTTGGCTCTAGCTAGGTCTAGCCTTGCAGTGCCTAGTCAAGTCTAATGGATATTCAATTTTTACAGGTTTAGTCATTTACTATTGGTACTTAAATTCCACCTACAGAGATATCTCTATATCTTAAATGGAGATAATAAAATTTATTTTGCTGCCATATTTTTATTTTTCTAATATTATTTTAAAAGTCTGTTTTAGAATCAGCCTCTTAACTACCCATTTCTATCTTTACAGTTTAGTTGATCAAGGGGCTCTTTTTTGCTGGTGAAACAAAATGAGATTTGCAATCCAGGCATACTACCTTATTCTGTGTGCTTTCCATTCACTTGGCATGTTTATTAGACCCCACGTCTACTGAATTTATTAGAAATATTTTCAGACCTATTTATTAAATCAAAGTAAAGACATATATTGAAAAAACATATTGAATAATGGCTAAAGATAACATTTTTGGTATAAACATAAATATTAATATTTCTTTTTCATTTGATTAATATAATATGTTTTTTATTCATTTAAGAAATTTTTTATTGTGCAATTACTGTGTGCTAGCCACTGGGTTAGATCATAGGGAATTTAGGAATCTAGAATAAAATCTATATAGGAATTGCTCTTAGAAGTAGTCATCTTATTAATAAATTCTTCACAAAATTTTCAAATCATATTAACTTATAACAAATACTTGGGTACCAACTTCTGAAGGAAATGGGGAAAGGCTGAAACCTGCAGAAACTCAGCTATCTAAAACTGACTGAATTATTGAATTGGAATGAATTTCCAAGAAGGAATTAAATTGAGCCCCTCATGTAGCCCAGGGTCAAATCAGTGAAGTGAAAGATTCCTGAAGAACATCAGATGATTTATAAGAAAAATAAAAAGAAAAGGCATTTTGGGGGGCGCTGTGTGACTCAGTCATTAGGCATCTGCCATTGGCTCAGATCATGATCCCAGGGGCCTGGGACTGAGCCCTGCACTGGGCTCCCTGCTTGGCAGGGAGCCTGCTTCTCCTTCTCCCACTCCCCCTGCTTGTGTTCCCTCTCTCACTGTGTCTCTCTCTGTCAAATAAATAAAATAAAATCTTAAAAAAAAAAAAAAGAAAAGGTACTTTTTTTTCTTTTCTTATGTTAATATAGTTTAGTAAACTGGTAACTCTGTTCAAGGTAAAACAATTTTGGGAAAACACTGTTTTTGCTATAAATGATTCTATATTCAGCAGTATTTTAAATATTTATTCATCCAATATTCATTCAGTGCCTATTTTGAATCCTCCTTGATTTATCCCATTATGCTAGAGAGAAAACAGGGAATAAAAGTCCATGTTTCTAGTCCCTAGGGAAATTCCATGTATGAGAGGTAGACTGACATTAATCAAATAATATAAAAAAGTTGTAATTGTAAAATGAAGTATTTACTATGGAAATATGTTAAGTGATAAAAGAGTAAAATAGGAATTAGATGGTCAAGGAAATCTTGGGAAGCTTCTCTGAGGAATGGTTGTGCATGTTGAGATCTGAAGACTGTTAGAGGAGGGAGATGGCAGAACCTTGGCATTTGTGCACAAAGTTCTGTCTACTCTGGGAGAGAAGATAGCACATTTGAAAATCCAAGTATGAATAAAAGCAAAAATGGTATGTTGGGACTTCATCAAGATAAGAAGCTTCTGCACAGCAAAGGAAACAATAACTATAGAATGGGAGAAGGTATTTGCAAATGACATATTGGGTAAAGGGTTAGTATCCAAAATCTATAAAGAACTTATCAAACTCAACATCAAAAGGACAAAAAACTCTGCTTAAAAAATGGGCAGAAGATATAAATAGATATTTTCCAAAGAGGACATCCATATAGCGAACAGACACATGAAAAGATACTCAATGTCACTCATCATCAGGGGAATACAAATCAAAACCACAATGAGATAACCACCTCACACCTGTCAGAATGGCTAAAATTAACAGCACAGGAAACAACAGATGTTGGTGAGGATGCAAAGAAAGGGGAACCCTGCTACACTGTTGGTAGTAATGCAAGCTGGTGCAGCCACTCTGGAAAACAGTATGGAGGTTCCTCAAAAATTAAAAATAAAACTACCCTATGATCCAGCAACTACACTATTACGTATTTATCCAAAAGATACAGAAATACTGATTCAAAGGGACACATGTACCTCAATGTTTACAGCAGCACTACCAACAACAGCTAAAGGATGGAAAGAGTCCAAATGTCCATTGACTGACAAATGGATAAGGAAGAGGTGATTTATGCATACAATGCAATATTACTCAGCCATCAAAAAGAATGAAAATTTACAACAACTTTGATGGAGCTAGAGAGTATTATGCTGAGTGAAAAAAGTCAAAGAAAGATGAATATCATATGATTTCAGCAATATGTGGAATTTAAGAAACAAAACAGATGAACATAGAGGAAGGGAAGGAAAAATAAACTAAGATAGACAGAGGGGCAAACCATAAGAGACTCTATAGACAGAATGGAGAACAAACTGAAGGTTGCTGGAGGGGAGGTGTGTGCAGGGATGAGCACTGGGTGATATACATAAGTGGTAAATCACTAAACTCTACTCCTGAAACTAAAAATAAAGAAAGAAGAAAGAGAGAGAGAGAAGGAAAGAGAAAAAAAGAAAGAAAGAAGAGAGAGAGGAGGGAGGAAGAAAAAAGGAAGGAAGAAATTTAAGATTAGGTAGGATTTCATTTTTTAAAAATTATAAAAGGGAAAACCAAGCTACAGCAGAACGCTAGATGTATCTATTTCCCAGTAAAAACAGGGATTTAAGAAGGAAAGTACCTCACGAACAATAAAGACAGTAAGTTAAACTGATTGGTTTCAAATAACACAACTACAAATAATAAAGCAAAACTGTTGCTATTCAGTACACTTGCTTCCTAAGAAATCCCTGATTGCTTAGGTCAAGCTGTAATCAGTACCTTTCTTATAATTTTTACCTCCCACATGGTATGGGCATTGAGCTGCTAAAACAAGTTTCTTTTGTCAAAGGCAGGTCATGGAATAAAATTTGACCACTCAAGCTCTGTATTCCCAAATGAATTCAAATTACAGACTGCCTCTCACTCATGATTAATATTAATATTGACATAATTCAACAAAATAGAAATCAAAATAAAATTATCAAGAAAAACCATTAAGCTGTTATTATCAGAGCCTTCCTAGTTGGACCTGCAGTGAAAAAGACTGTTTAGAGTGGAAACATTTATGGAACAGGAACCAAGTGCAACCACTGCTACTAACTACTTCAGTGTCCCAGATCAAAGTAATTAACTGTTCAGGGGCTGGCCTATAAAATAACAAGGGAAGTTAGGACTGAAACTAATCATGAATTATAAGGTAAAAAGAAAAAAAAAATCATGACTCTAAAGCTTGTTTTAAATTTTCAGCTGAATTTATTTGTTTTGCTTTTAGTCCACCACGTTTCTAAACCATACCTACACAACAATTCCACCTTTCATTTTCCTATTAACAGTGGAAAATTGGCCTTGAGTTTAGTATAGATGAAGCATAACTATTATCTTTCAAGAAGGCACATTTACTAAGCAACAGAAATCAATTGTACTAGAAAGGTCGGTAGAGGTAGGGATGGAAAACCACGCTTTCTTGGTTTTATTAACATAGGTGATTCATTTGTAAGTGTAAAAAATTCCTCCATTCCAGAAGCCTTCGCTTGTCAGCTGGTATACAGAAAGTACATTTAGAATTCATTAAACAAATACTGCACTCTAGCGAGCCTGAGACCAAGAGCAACCTTCTCAGCAAATTGAAAGGAAGAGATAGGACTCAAGGAAATCTTTTAACCTCTTTGAGTAATAAAGCTTTTCATGGTTTTGGATGATTTAAACAGGTCTAAAAGATCTATAATAACTCTGTGTAGAAATATATTTTCCCAATCGTTTGCCAAAAGATTGAATCTGTGACTGAAAAATACCAAAGGGCCACAACTTGTTGCATTTTAAACTCGGAGGGTGTGTGGGAGAAATGGAAATGGAAGGGAATTGTCCATAGCAAGGAATCATCCTGCATCTGAACCTCAGGAAAATGAGGACAAGGACGACTCAAATGAAAATTCCTCTGGATCAGGATCCCAGATAATATAGGTAGAAGGACAAATGTGGGAAAATTTCTGGGAAGAATTTCAGTCCTAGCAATCTAAGAGGTATTCCAATGTCCAGCTATCATGGGAAATAATATTTCCCGACAGAAAGTATTTGCCATATACTCTTCTAGGACCTGAGGATATGGCAGAGAACAAAACAGACAAAAATCACCACGTGGATATTCCTTTCTGGCAGGAGACAAAAACACAAGGTAAAAAAGTAAAAAAAATAATAAGAAGAAAGTATTTAAGCTATTCTTTATGAAGATAGTCTGTTGTGTTTTAACAGCGATACGTTGTAATGGGGAAAAAAGAAATTAAGCAGAGAGAAGAATGGGCTTTAAATGTTATCATTCTGGTGATAATATGTCCCAAACATGTATCTCCAGGCCAGACCTCTATCCTGAATTCCAGACACACATACACATAGATTTTTTTCAAATTCCTCTTTGAATGACTAACAACTTACATTACTCAAAGTTACCTCAAAATTAACATATCCAAAATTAAACCCTTCTGCCCTCCAAATCTGGCTTCATATGTAACCAGTTACTGACAACTGTATCCTTCCAGGTGCTCAGGCCAATGCCTTGTGGTTATTCTTGACTCCGTTTCTCTAACATCCATCTAACCTGTCAGGTTATCTCTGGGTTCCACCTTCACTGCTCCTCCCTGGGGAGGAAGCACCGTTAATTACTAAAATATTCTTTTTTGCCCTTGTCCTCCCCTAGTCTACCTTCAACACAATCACCAGAGTGATACTTTAAAAATGTAAGTCTTATTATGTCCCTCCGCCATTCAAAACCTTTCAAAGGCTTTCCATTTCCCTTAGTATAAAAATACTCTTTCTGACTCAACCCTAGTCTTCTCTCTGAAATACTTTTCTACCATAACCTCTCCACAAAACTTTAGTCAGACAAGCATAATTGCTACTTCTCTAATATGACCCTGCATTGGGGCTTTTGCTCTTTCTCTCCTGATATTCTCAGGGCTAATTTTCTTACCTCAGTCAAATTCCTGTTCCAGTTCAACTTCTCAATGAGGTAGGTTAACTACGCTATTTGAAATTTCAAGCCACGAGTTCCTTATTCTTTTTTGCCATCCCCTACACTTTATTTATCACATCTATTGTTTTTCTCCTACTCCTTTTCTCAAGCACTATAAGCTACAGGAGAATAGGATCTCTGGGTTTTGTTTTGGGTTTTGGGTTTTGGTTTTGATTTTTTTTTTTTTTCCCCGGGGAAGTGTCTCAGGTGTACCTAGAAAAACGTGCAGAACATATCTTCAAGGATCAGTAAACATTTGTAAACAAAGTATGCAAGAGTGTAATTGTGTACAGGCAAAATCTGAGCTCTAAAGCTGGTAAGGAAAGCAAATCTTGTAATGGAAGGATACCAATGAGAGACTTTTGAGAAAATATTGGCCTTGGAACATTGGAACCCTTTGAAAGAACCCCAGCCATCCCCAGAAGAATTCTTAGAGACCATTGTCATCAGAAAGAAGTGACTGTTTTCTGCAGAGCAGTGGCTTAAAGAGACCAGCAATTATAGCAGAATATTTTAGTAACAGTCTTGAGAAAGAGACATCAGTCACACCAGTGAAATAAATGGAGGTTTACTAAAAATGATAACATAAAAGACCAAGGTGAGAGCTGCTAACGAAACCTGGAGTAAGAGTGTCTATGTACTGTACCAACACTGCTTCACTTCATGAGGACGGGGGACAGATGTTTTCAATCTAAATGAGATGATTTTCATTCCATAGGAAAATAGTTGGCAATATTTTTAAAGATGCAGTGGTGGTTTTATTTGTTTGTTTGTTTGTTTGTTTTGTAGACAGTGAAGCATATAGCTGTCCTTCTGGTGCCTTCAAAGTCCACCACTGGGAGTCACTGGTCATCATATGTGACTTACCACGTGGGGGAATTTACAGGGCTCTCCATAGGAAGATCCTTAGAGATTCTTATGAGGGATATAGCTGTAGCTGCAATACATTTAGGAAACCAGGAAAGAGTTTCTGACATCAGCAAGGAATTGTTCTGTCCTCAAACTGACTAAGTACTTCAGGAGTCCTGATATTTATATTTGATATTTTAACCTTGGGAAAAAATTGTAAAAGTCTATAAAGCGTCACTCTTTTGTAATGATTTTTTAGAACACTACCATGACTTAATTTTTAATTACTGACTGGGTCTGAATAACAAGATAATAAGATATCGGGAAAAGCTTCAGTTTGGAGGCAACACCTGGGTTTAAATTGTGACTCTACTATCAATAGTATGACCAAAAAAGAGAGAAAGTCTTTTATAGTAAAATGCAGGTAATACTAACCAAATAAGATTATTGTGAGGATCAAATGAAAGCTTATGTGAAGGCTCTGGTATCTGATAGGAGTTAAAGAATTCGTTTTCTTTATCAGAACTGTGTATGCCACTTTTTTAGAGGGGAAACGGAGTAAGTGAGCCTTGAGATTTTGTCATTCTCTATGGCATAATTTTTTGAATGCTGTTTCTGTCCAAATGTATAAACACAGGATGTTATTCTTATATCATTTGCTAAGTTCTTGAGTCCTTATCATGATTTAGGCTTTACTCTAGATTTGGATTACATCTCTGCCTTCTCAACCTTCAGATTGTGCATTTTGCCCCTGAAGTACTTTATTTTCATTGTTAAAAAAATTCACAGAGAGAAAAAGTTGAGGTGCTCTCATGCATGGTCTGGGCCAGAGGGAATATGCCATGTAGGTAGCAGATACTTTTCAGAAATTTCATGACTATCAGGAAGAGGACATTGGGATTCCTCCAGTGTCACATTTCCAGTGAGCTCCTGAACTTGTTTTTGCCATAAAACTTTACAACAGAAGGTACTGGCTTCTGAATAAATTTTTCTAAAGTAGAAAAATAAAACTAGATGATGCATAAAGTTTACATGAAGAATGCTACAGAGACTAGAACACCACCTTGGAGGAAGAATAAGTTAAAAGCAAAATGGAACAAGCTTTTATCATTATTCTCAGATTGATTTGAGCACACTCTCAAGAATGACAGGACTATCTTCTAGTAGAATGAACTACTGAACTGAATGAACTATCCTAGGATTTAAAGACAAATTTGTCAAAGAAAACCTCAATGTTCATCAAGGGTCTAGTGCCTATTCACATGTGCTACTGCTACCAAACAAAGACACCATGTCCACTATGTGGAAAGGTTTTGCCATGCCTAATCAATTTTGACATTCTTCACGGAGCATTTTTAGAGAGAAGAAATCAGCTAAAATATATAAATTGTATCAGTCCTTATTTGAAAGTAAGTTGATATCATAAAGGAGTGATAGGAAACAATGACCTATAAAACCCAGTCCTTGATTCTCCCTCTCTCATTTGGTTTTCTGGTCTTTTTATGTGTTCCTCAGGTTTCTCTAGCACTGATGGCAGAAGCACACTTGTTTACCCACCTGTCAGCTACTTCCTTTATGATCTAACTTCCCACAAGGCACTGTAGGATTGGAACACCAAGAAGTATAAGGCCTAGGGCCACTGCTTTAATTGGATGTGTTTGTGCATAATTGTAGCAGGCAAATATAATACAGATAAAGGTCTTTTCCTAATATGAAGATGGTCTTTTGGTGTGAAGCTATTCATAGGAAGCCCCACAGTAATTATACTGTTTTTCTTATTATTTTTTATTATCTTATTTTATTTTATTATCTTATTTATCTTATTATTATCTTATATTTTCAAATATAGCTCTTACTTGTAGGTGGAGGCATAGATCTATAGCCCTGGAGTCTTTGAAAATGAATTTATTCTCCTCAAAGAAACACTTGAGAGTACAGCTTTATCAAGTGCTTATAATACATCTGTTCTATGTTCTTTGGAGATGTTCATTTATATGGCCTTCATAATCCTATGATTTAAAAACTATTAATATGCTTCTTTTTGTTTGTTTGTTTTTGGGTTTTTTTAATTTAATTTTATTTTTTTCAGTGTTCTGAAATTCATTGTTTATGTACTACACCCAGTGTGCCATGTAATATATGCCCTCCATAATAGCCACCACCAGGCTCACCCAAGCCCCCATCCCATTCCCCTCCAAAACCTTCAGTTTGTTTCTCAGAGTCCACAGTGTCTCATGGTTTGTCTCACCCTCCAGTTTCCCTCAACTCACTTCTCTCCATCTCCCCATGTCCTCACGTTATTCCTTGTGCTCTCCAAGTAAGCAAAACCATATGATAGTTGACTCTCTCTGCTTGACTTAAGTCACTCAGCATAATCTCTTCCAGTCCCATCCATGTTGATACAAGGGTATTCATCCTTTCTGATGGAGGCATAATACTCCATAGTATATATGGACCACATCTTCCTTATCCATTTGTCTGTTGAAGGTCATATGTGGCCTTTGCTGTTATGAATATTGGGATACAGATGGCCCTTCTTTTTACTACATCTGTATCTTTGGGGTAAATTAATATGCTTCCTTCACAGAACAGAAATAAAAATAATTAGATGAAGGTCACATGGTTGATAAAACTAGCAACTAGATCAAGACAGTCAGTCAGTAGTGAGCCTATCTTCTTAATTGTTAGGCTTCACTATTAGTTGTAAATAACTGAAAATGCCTAGGCTTACTGTGACTCAATAAAATGTTAATTGATCCTTCCTCTTGGAAAATTAATTATAACTGATCAAGTTGATTGATTCACTGATATGTTTTTTTCTTCCTCAGATTTCCACCAGCAAAAAGAATTTAAATTGTTTCTTCTTGTCCCACTTCAGTTCCAATGCACCTACGCCTATAAAGAACATAGAGCAGTGCTTGGCATATAGAAAATACTCACTAAGTGCTAACTGTAATCTACTACTGATACCAATGATGTTTCACTTTATGATTTATTCCTTCACAAGCAACATATGTGGTCCTAATATAACGCAAGGCACTGACTAGGTTAAGCACTAGAAATACAATGACAAATATGGCATTTTTTCCTGCCATTGAAAAATTTGTAACAGGGTATAGCATTTTCTATTACCGCTGCGGCCATTCCCTTTCAATGTAGGGGCTGGTTTTCATCTCCATCCATTTTTGGGTCATACACAATCTCCTCCTCAAATGGTAGCTCAATTCTAATAACTGAAGTTGGTATGTAAATACATAGTTCTCTCATCTCTTAGGAGAGATAATTTTGACACTTGTGTTCCACCATTTTGCAGATTTTTCCTATAGGATTAAGCTCCGGTTGCCACAGTGGTATCTGTCTTGATAGTCACACTTAATTGGCTATTCTTAACTGTCTCACTTTCCCACTACTCTACAACATCATCCCAGGTTGACCTACTAAATCACCTACTTGTATTTGAGTCATTGTTTTCAGGGAGCTCTGCTTCTGGGGGAATAGTAAATATGATACATGGAAGTATAAATGTACATAAATAGCAAAAACAGAACTATTGATCTTATACATAGATATGGAATACAGTAGAAATTAGAAAAAAAAAAAAAAAAAAAAAAGAAATGTTAGTTTATCCCGAGGATTTTTAAAGGCAGTAGTGAAGAGAGAGTACTCTGGGAAAAATGGAGAGCCTAAGTAGATGCGAGGTGAGAAAGTCTCTGTCGGTACATTAGGAAGTTCAATATGGCTACAGAACAGTGCGAGGTAGAGGAAGAAAGCTGGAGAGGTAGTTTGAGATAAATCAGAACCATCTTTGTCTTGAGGAAGAGGTTAGCCTTAATTGTGTAGGCAGTGGTGAGTACTTCAGTCAAACTTAATCGATGTTTTAATCAATTAAGTAAAGTGATAACATACAGCAAGGTAAAAGGGCCCACAGCAACACCTAGCTGAATGCAAACAGGCTCATTAAACAACCCATCTCAAAATAACCATAGACGCTAATGGATCAGTTACACCCAGGCATAGTTCTTAAGGTCACCAAAAAAAAAAAAAAAAAAAAAAGGAAAAGGAAAATTCCACAGGTCCCCATATTCCCTTGCTCAGCTGACTCTGTAAGTGTGGCCTCTCACCAATGCCTCCTTGCAGACAGTCTCTCCTTTGCTGTCCTGTCCACAGCTTCTTGTGGTATATTCAATAAATTTGATCTCTTTTGCTTTGCTTTGGGTGAATTCTTTCACTGCCTGCACTGCTAGCCTCTAACTGATCAGAGTACCCCACATTTGGTGGCCCCCTCCATCTGACTGGAACACCCCACAGATAATACATAGTTTGCATTTTGGAAAAGTTAAACTTGCAGCAACAAAAAAGAGAAATTACACAATGCCATAAAAACAGCAAGAGAGTCCATCAGAAGAAGTGAGAAGTCTAAGAAGATATGAGGAAAGCAGGAAATCAGTCAAAGAAATGAAAATAAGAAAGTGAATAGAGATTAGTGTACTATTAGGGAGGTAGAGTCACTTGACCTTGGAGACCTGGTGAGGAGATGGAGGATGGGAGAAGACACTGACACGGACAACTTCTCTATCTTCTGACCATGAGATATGGGAAGTGTCCCATATTGCAGAGGAAATAGGCACTAATTTATGGAGTAGAAGGGAAACACTACAAGATCATTATTTCAGCTTTGAAGATGCCACTGAAATATCTCTAGAACATCTGGGAATTACTCAGTAGACAACCACATGTGGGAAAAGGAGAGAGATTTGGGGATTTCCTAATATAATTATGTATCAATCATCAACCACTGCATAACCACTTAAAATGTTGTGGCTTAGCACAAAAATGATGTATGATCTCTCACAGTTCTGTAGTTTGGATAGGCAGCTTTTCCCCTATCTCACCTAGACTCATTCCTATAGCTGCATTCAGCTAACAGTCTAGCTGATGTGGAAGATACTAAATGGCCTCATCAGAGGCCTTGGACTTGGTTTATATCTTCCAATTGTCTTTACCTCCTTCACACCAGCTTCTTCATATGTTGGACTCACAAGAGAATCCCAAGAGGCAAGAGTGGAAGCTGCAATGTCACTTAAAGCAAAACCCTGTATCACATGCAATGTCTCATTGGCCACTTTGTATTGTTCTAAGCCGGGTGCAAAGGCAGACAAGACCTAAGGGGTTGGTGGACAAACAACACATGCAAAGGTGCAGCAGACAAGACACGGACAGGCAGGATTCGTTAGGTGCCATTAGTATAACAGACAACTTTGAAATGGTTTTCACATCTCAGATCTATCAGCCTTATAGGTAGGAACTGAATTCAAGGGAACAGAGGATCTGGAGCCAGATAAGAAATTCAAAGATGAGTCACAGAAAGAATGCAAACCAAGACAGAGGAAGGACAAGAAAGCCAAAGGTGAAAAGTCTTTCACGAAGAAAGGAGTATATAGCATGTTTGAAGTTTCAGAGAGTGCTAACAATAAATCAGTTAGGTTTGGCAATTTGAAAATCATCAGCGGTTTTTGCCAAAGTGGTTTCAGTGATACGATGTGTGATTAGAGAGAAAAATTATTGTGATAGCTTGAAGAATAAGTGAATATGAATATCTATTCTTCTTTCAAGTTAGTTTATTTTTTAAAGTTTTTATTTATTTATTTGACAGAGAGAGAGCACAAGCCGGGGAGCAGCAGGCAGAAGGAAGGGGAGAATCAGTCTGCCCTCTGAGCAGAGCGTGATGTGGGGTTTGATCCCAGAACTCTGGGATCATGACCTGAGCTGAAGGCAGATGCTTAACTAACTGAAACACTCAGACGCCCCTTATCCAGTTAATTTATTTTAAAAAAGTATTTAGAACCATAAATTGGAAATGCTGCAAATAAGCATAATGAAAGAATGTATGTAGCACTTAGTTGGCTATAATTTTTTGAGAATAATAATAGTCCATGAAGGATACACTTTAACATTTCATTGTTAATAATTTGATAAAGATATCCACAGTCTACTATTCAATGCTTACTTCCCCTGATATTTCTGTTATATTCTCAAAAAAAAAAAGAACAAGTCATAAAAATATGACTTTAATGCAGATGTAAAGTGTCAAGTTCATTTTCATTTGACACAATTAATGAGATAACCAGTAAGATGTTGCTATGGCCTGAATATTTGTGTCCTGCCCCAGTTTATATATTGAAACCCTAAACCTCAAAGTAATAGTATGTGGAGGTGGAACATGTGAAATATATTTAGGGTTAGATGAGGTCAAAAAGGATGGAACCCCCGTGATGGGATTAATGTCCATATAAAAAACAAGAAGAAATGACAAATAAATAAGGCCTTCCCTTCCGCTCTACCTCCTTCCCCCCCTTTCCTCTCTCCTACTCTCGCTCTCTCTCTCTCTGTCTGCATGCTCCAAGGAAAGTCAATGGGAGGACACCACCAAGAAGGCCCTCATCAAACTGGCACTCTGATCCCAGATTTCTAGCCTCTAGAATGATGAGAAATAAATGTTAGTCGTTTAAGCCACCAGTCTAATGGTATGTATTATGATAGCCAGAATAGATGGAAACAGATGTTAGGAACAGTACACAGAAGAATTTGTATGTATGGCAATAAGGAATGCTGAAATGAAGTTGTTAATAGATGCAAACCAGTTAGTATCCTATAGGGCAATAAATAATTGTGTTTGGAGTGATCTTTTCTATTAGGCATACATGAATATGTCTCTACAGGAGAAGATTAATTTGCATTACTATGGACAAGAATCACTGCATTACTATCAATTTTCTACAAATTACCTTCTACACCTACAGAGTTGTAAAATAGCCTACTTAATAGAAAAACCATCAAAAATACATCTTTCTCCCCACCCTCATATGATTCCCAGAGTGTCCTGCAGAAATATTGAGCACTGAAAGAACACCCAGTAATTCTTTGCCCATTTCCAAATCCTGAACTTACCCCCCATAGCCGTCAAATACTACTACATATACTGATTTATGTCAAAATTCTAAGAATATCCAAGTTTAATCTCAGTTTTATGAATGGCAATGTCCGAATGGATTTTCTGGTTTGAAAAAGAGTTATAAACATTAACCATATTGTAGAATTTCAGAGTTAAATGACAATCAGATTTTGATGAATACAGGTAATGAAAAAAAAAGAACTATCATGACCATATGATCATTACATAAGCAGTTATATCAAGTCAGTCTATTCAGGTGCTACAAGAATAGTTACCAGTAAAGACTATCAAGTTATTTTATTTTTGGATAATTTTATGCTGATCTTCAGACCTCAGATCAGGTATTACTTCCTGCCAACTCAGTGATCCTCAAACCAGAGTACTATCCAGAAAACATGTGAACATAGACAGATAATTTTAAGGGTATCAGTTTGCAGATCTCAACTTCAAAAACAACTTCTTAATCACTTTATGGGAATAATACCAAGAAAGCACTTGAGTACCGAAATGCATCCTACCAGCTTTTAAAAAACACCTAACACTCCACCCCACATCCCTCCCACTGCACAGACATATCTGTGTGTCATGCATGCACACACACACACTCATCTCAACACTTGTTATGTTGCACTGCCCTTTGGGTCCTAAATAAAGGGGAAGTTTCTCCAATAGATGTCTTGGAACTGCTGAACTTCCTGTACTTTCTGCAATAAATATTCTAGTTTATGGTAAAATGTGGCACTGAAATTGTGGCATTTTAGACAATTTTTATGTTAGAAAATCAAATATGAAAGTGTGGAAGGTATGAGCCTTGACAAACTTGTTTTCCTATTTAGCTTCTTCGACTCCCTTTCTCTACCTGCCTCCCCTGCCCAAAGATGCATTGTTCTTGAGTGAATATCACAACAGAGCAGAAAGCCAACAGAACGTAGGAGAGAACTACTGAACATGACATTTTTTTGTTCAGGTAATTAAATGAAATCATTGCAGAAACATTCAATACTCATCTCTAAGGCTTGTCATGAGACAAGGGGAAAAATTACAATAGAAAAACCAAAAGTATAGAGTAATGATGTAAAATCTTTTCAATATAGCCACAATACTTTCTAGGAACAGAAAATTTATCATGATTATCAGATAAAGTCCACCAACAAAAGTTTAAGTTCTTTTTTTTCCAGATTTAGAATTTCTTGTGCAATAAAGTGTTTTTCAAGTTTATTAAAACAAGTTTCACTATGAAATGCTCTAATTTGGGTTGATATTCATATTATTTAATCATAAAGATGTTTAATATAGTCTTTCTCCTTTTAACAACAATAATTTGCCAGCTGCCTGATCAATTCATTTTAAGCTTTATACAACTTTCTTTTTCGTTAAATACATAGGAAAAGTATGATCATGTTTAATTTTATAAGATGTGTTTCAAATAAAATTTTAATTTTATATTTTACAATTTTCTTTTATGTGAGAGAATGTGTGTTAGTGCATGCATGTATGCACATGTGTACAAGTGTGCACATGAGCAGTGGGTGAGGGGAGAGGGAGAGGAAGAGAGAAAATCTTAAGCAGGCTCTATGCCCAGCACAGATCTCAAGACTCTGAGATCATGACCTGAGCCAAAATCAAGAGTGGGATGCTTAACCAACTGAGGTTGGTTAACCAACCCAGGTGCCCCACAATTACTTTTTTAAATTTATAATATAACTAATCATATAAAAATACTAATTGAATTGATAAGTCAGCATAGAAAATATTTTTAAGCACTTAGAATCTCATGAACATGGGAAATAAGATTTTAAAATATTCATAGATATGTATTTGTAGCTTAGTATAAGCATTAATTATGTTATACTTTGATAAAAGTCATGGAATGTAAATATCAATTCAAACAGCAAAAGGAAAGGAATACATTTTTCAAAACTTACGGAAGAGCTGTTTTGTATTTTGTGACGTTGGAAGAGTAGCACATAATAATGATCTTTAGATTTCATTAAATACACTTAGAAGAGTGATATAACACCTCTCTTGGTCAAGATAACTCATATGCTGAAGGCAATGGCCTTTACAACTATATAAAATTTGAGATGAATAAATTTAGTTGTCAAGTTAAAGATGTGTGAGGTGGGACGTAATTGTTCAAAATTCTTTTAGGGGTTGGAGAATGAAAAGCTTGGATCCCCTGGGTCTCAATTATAGTTTTGTTTTTACTTTTTTTGTTGCTGTTTAAGATTTTATTTATTTATTTGAGAGAGAGAGAGAGAGACAGCAAGAGCAGGAACATTAAGCAGGGGGAGTGGGAGAGGGAAAGCAGGCTTCCCACTAAGCGGGGAGCCCGATGCGGGACTCAATTCCAGGACCCTGGGATTATGACCTGAGTAGAAGTCAGATGCTTAATGACTGAGCCACCCAGGTACCCTGGTCTCTATGATGATTTTTTTTCTTAAGAACTAACTCCACATTTACTAAATATACTAATTCCATAGTGAGGACACAGAAGCTCCATATTCAGGACACCCTCAGCCCTTTTAGTTTGTACTCATAAATTCATTTTCATATATTTGAATGGCATTAATCTTCTCTACTAATTTGTATGTTTCATGATAGCATGAATGAGGCTTAGTTTTGTCTACCAGTCTATTCCAACAACTTGTGAAGAGCCTAGACTGTCAGAGATACTTGGTATGTCATTTAAATTATTCACTTAGCTTATTTCCAGGCAGAATAACACATCTCTCAACACAAAGTCGCAGACTCTTTCTGTTTGATATCCTTCTATACCTTTAAGTCCTGCTAGATAAATCAGTGCTGCCTGTGGCAATTAGTATTATCCTGTATTTTATGACTCTTGTAATATAGTTGTCTTTTAACTAACACCAAGCGATTAGCCTTTTATTACTATTGCCATTTTTAGAGATGACTTAATGTACACCTAGGAAATGTTCTACAATATAAATTTCCATAACTTTTATAAGCTGAATTTTGCTACTTAAGCCAAAATTATTTCAGTTTTTGAAGTCTTCCTGTTTAATGTCTTTTAGTTTTTCTGTATTTTAAAATAAAATAATTTTCCCTTACTTTCATTCTTACAAAACCTAATGATTAGTTCTCTCATTCAAAAAATACTCATCACAATTATAAAAGTCGTCAAAAGGATAAAATAAATATGCTATTGAGTGAAAACCTATATAGTTATAAAAAAAAAAGTTTCTGCATTATTTTATTTATTTATTTATTTTGAGAGAGCGAATAAGCAGGAAGAGAGGCAGAGGGAGAAGCAGAGAGAGAGAATCTTAGGCAGGCTCCACACCTAGCATGGAGCCCCACACAGGGCTCAGTCTCATGACCCTGAGATCATGACCCAGGCTGAAATCAGGGGTTGGATGCTTAATTGACTGAGCCACCCAAGACCCCTTCTAGATTATTGTTAAAAGAGAAAATTATTGCAAGAATGTCCACCTGCATTTCTGCATTGATTTTAATTAAACAGCAACCAGTATTTTATAAAAAGAAAGCACCACTAGAACATTTGTTAAATTCACCACATGGAACACATGGCACTGGCTTTAAGATGTTACCCCAGTCAGTCTCACTGTCAGATTTAAGTCCATGGTCTTATAGATTGTATTTTGTTTATTTATTTACCAAGTATTTAAATAAACAAATACTATGTATTTATTTACCAAGAATATAAACTCTTACTTTGGGTAAAAGAAATTAACTTAAAGGTAAGTACATCAAGATTACATTTGTTTCTGACACAGAATTCTGATAATAATTACACAAATGGTATAAATGTATGTTTAAGGAAAGAATAAAAAAGAAGCCTTTTTGTTGTTGTGGGAAATATTGCCCATCTACTGTAAGGGAAAAAAAACAATCTATGTTAAAATGTCTTCATTTAGCAGCAGCAACAATAAAAATCTCTAGCACCTTTCTGGCAGGAGAAAAACATTATAATTCTGATAGCCCTTTCCAATAGCGAAACACAACTCCAGATAACTTAAGGTTTGATGTCTAAGCTTTCAGACCACTTTGCTGAACAGAGCAGGCATTACGTATGGATTTGTAGCAAATATCTAAAGGTCCTGAAAGCTAGAAACTAGACAATTTCTAACTAAAGTTACATATGGGCATATGTTCCAGACAAGAACATGTATGAGAATGAATATAATCTTCTGTAAACACATCATATTTGGGGGCACCTGGGTGACTCAGTGGGTTAAGCCTCTACCTTCAGCTCAGGTCATGATCATCTCAGGGTCCTGGGATCGAGCCCCAAATCGGGCTCTCTGCTCAGCATGGAGCCTGCTTCCCCCTCTCTCACTCTGCCTACCTCTGCCTACTTGAGATCTCTGTCTGTCAAATAAATAAATAAAATCTTTAAACACACACACACACATCATATTTTGAAAAGTTATATAATAGGTCTGTCAAATTAATGGCAATAATAAAGTAATAGTTATATTAAAGCAATAATTAGAAATGTTACAAAGAAACAGGGCTGTTTAAAAAGTTATCCCTTCTAGCTGATAATGGATTAGCATTTTATTTCAAGACAATACCTTGTGACAGCCTCTTGTGGAAAAAAGGATCTATGGGTCCACTGAGTCAAAAGAATATCACATTTAGCTGACCGAAATCCATTTTGGTAGAGGGTAAAAATAAATCAATGTTCCCTAATCCTAATACCAGAATTGAGGTGTAGAGTTCAGGGGAAGAGGAGAGAGATCAGAGCTAGAAATGAGAAAATTGAGATAGTCTGTGCATCAGGATGGCCATGTTCACCAAGGACAAGACCCTGCTGGAAGTGATGAGAAAACATAGTAGGGCAAGTTAAGCACAGTGGCAGCAAATAAGGCCAATGTTGTAGTTAAAAGGGCTCAGATCACATCTTGGAGTGCGGACACAAGATGTACAATATGACTAGTTTAAAATAGCTGTAACACTTTCACTATGTTGTGTAATAAAAAATTCAACTGGTTTTTATCCCCAGTTCCAGCAAGAAAGCTTTGAAACCCCTGGAACTTCCCAATGATAGAAGTGTCTTTTTGTTCATGGTAGGTGTGTCCATAGGGCTAAACCTCAGTTATGTTAATGAGGAGATTCTAGACATGCCCTAAGAGAGTTTCAGGATGGGGACTGGTCTTGCTGAAAAAACCAACCATGTGATTAGAATGGTAGGAATTTGAGGTACCTCGGAGAGTTAGGGATTGAGTTTAATCACACGGTCAATGAGCTGATCAACCAGGCCAATGTAATGAAATTCCATCGATATGGACTCAAAGGTTAAGTGAGGTTCCCTGCTAGAGACACACATTGATACCTGGGAAGGTGAAATGTACTAACGCCACATTTAGGACTCTCTCAGACCTTATGCTCTGTGCTACGGGTCTTCTTTTTTTTTTCCTTTTTGTTGTTGTTGGTGGTGGTCCTAATTTATATCCTATAATTGTGAGTAAGGGACAAGTGGAGCTAGGTAGGGAGAGATCGGGGCCTATGTAACCAGGGTCAGAGAAATAAAAAAAACACATGGAGGTGTGGGGAAACCAGAGATAAGGGGACAAATCAGACCACTCTGCCCTAGGGGGTGTCTTTTAACGATAATCACCTGTGACCAGCAAGGAATAACCAATCAGACCCTAAAAAGGAAGTAAGCTATTAAAGGTGCTCAATGGTGATATCAATAGAAATGTTAAAGGTTATATGTCCCCTAGTTAGCTTTTCATAAAGACCAACAACCCTAAAGGCCCTCACTGGCAACCCTGTCGTGACCCCTGTCACTCTTGAGAGCTTTTTCTGTATCTTCACTTAAAAACTTCTATTGCTTACTAACTTTCCTTTGTCCATGAGATTCATTCTTCAACTCTGTGAGACAAGAACCTAGCTCTCCCGCATCAGTTATACCCTGAATTTTGTGAATTACTCTATCAAATTATTAAATCTGAAGGGTAATAGGAGTTCTCAATTTGTAACCAGTTTACCAGAAGTGTGAGCAGCCTCTAAACTTAAAGCTGGTAGCAAAAGTGAGAGTAGCATTGTGTACTGTGCCCTTAACCTATATGAAATTTGACTTATCTCCAGATAGTTACTGTAAAAATTACATTGCAGAGTGGGATACAAAGATGTTATGAAGTTCTATCCCCCACTTCCCAAAAAGAGAGACGAGAATGAAATAGAGGCCTGTATTTAAACCTGATGTGAATTATAAAATCAAGGAATCATGGAAGAAATCTACAAGAGGGCGCCTGGGTGGCTCAGTGGGTTAAGCCGCTGCCTTCGGCTCAGGTCATGATCTCAGGGTCCTGGGATCGAGCCCCACATCGGGCTCTCTGCTCAGCAGGGAGCCTGCTTCCCTCTCTCTGTCTCTGCCTGCCTCTCTGTCTACTTGTGATCTCTCTCTGTCAAATAAATAAATAAAATCTTTAAAAAAAAAAAAAAAAAAGAGAAATCTACAAGACACTAATTTATTCTGTCCCTGGTAGAAGAAGAGCACACATTCAGGATTAAATAGAAGAAATGACAATATTAATATAGTTAACATCAAGATACTGAAATATGACTTTTCTCAACTAAAGAAAGAACTGGTCCAGAGTCTGGGAAGGGCTGGGTTCACAGATATTGATCATGTGACCATAGATGGATGTGAACAAAAGGGTTTAAGTGTTGGGAGGCTGAAAGGTTATTAAAAAAAGAAAAACAAAAAACACCGGGATTGACACTATAAAGTGTTCTATACCTCTGTTTATTCTTACCCCAACTTATTTTTTGATATTTTTGCTAAAATAATACATACTTCAAAATTTTAAAATGTCATTACACACAGTCAAAAAACAGGTGAACAAGTTTTCTTAATCCCCAAAAACGTTTTCTTAATCCCCAGAGACTATAACTATTTACACATTATTGTATATCTTTACAGATAACTTCCCGTGTATATAAATTTTATGCATTTTCCACCAAAACGAGATCACATTGTGCATTAATTTTTATGAGCTGATTTTTCTCAGTTACAATCAACTTTTTCCTACCAAAAAGTTTTCATCTTCTCGAATCCCCAATTTATATTCAAAATGTCCTTAATTGTCACAGGGACATTTTTTTGCTGCTGTCCAAATTGAATATAATTCAGGACGATAAAATGTTCTGATGGCTCTCTTATATCTCTTCTCATCTAGTATTGCACACCTCTTTCACAATATGATTTTTCAATAAATTGAGCCAGCTGATCCACAGAAAATCACACTATCTGATTTTGTTGTTGTTCTAAAGGTTTAATGATTGAAATTAAATAACTTTGGCTTTATTTGGAAAGAGGGTCCATACAAATGTAGTTAAATTGAAATGAGATTATACTGGAGTGGGGTAGGCTCTACTGGAGTAGGAATTAGGGCCACTAATTCAATGGACTGATGTCCTTATAAAAAAGGGAATTTAGGAGGGAGACACACACAAAGACTTGTGAGTTTTACCACAAGCCAAGAAATTATCAGAAGTTAAGAGGCTTAGAATACATCCTTCCCTAGACCATTCAGAGGGAATATAGTCCTGCCTGTACCTTCATCTTGAACCCCTAGCACCCAGAATAGTGAGATATTAAATTACTGTTGGATAGACTACCCAGTTTGTAGTACTCTGTCACAACAGCTCTAAGACACTGACGCACTAATCTGTTCAGTTCCAAATCCAAATCCACAGATGAGACACTTAAGAGCTCCAATCCACACCGAAGAAAGTAAAAATGAAAGAAATCAAATTCTAATCTAAATCTTTTTTTTTAGATTAAAAAGAAAAGAGTTGTCTTTGCTTTTACATTTTATTGCTAGCTCAGAGCTGCTTTGTTCCTTGCAGAGCACAAAGGGCTGCAAGCCTTTTGTATAGGATTTCTCTATAACATTGTAACACTGTATTTTAAGCAAACATTCATTTGTGGCAAGTCAATATCACAAATGAAATATTGCCTGAGGAGAAAGGAAAATCAATATTTACCTTTAGGGTCATTAAATTTTGATAAGGATTTTCTGCAAACATCAATATACTACCAAACAGATACGTATTGCATGTTTCTCTTTCCTTCTATTTAATGAAATCTGTCTAGAAATCCACTTGAACACACAGACACACACACCTTTCTACAGAATCACCACTGGTCTTTTTGAAGATTTTTGTTGTTACTGCTTGCTTTGTTTTAAACAGATGTATTAGGTATCATTTTGCCACTAGAATGTAAAGTACCTAGTGCACCAGATACCTACATGCATTCCAGTGTCTGGACAAGTAGTTACAGAATTAGAATAGAGCAGTCAGCTAAAAAGAATGAAGGACATTAAAAATTTTCACTTGCCGTATTTGAAAAAGATGTTGCTATTTTAAAAAAGGGGGGTGGGGAACATACTGCAGAGTAATATCTGAGAAGAACTCAGGATGAAAATGAGAACAACTAAATAAAGTGTCCTAAAAAAGCTGGGCTGCTCACCTTCCCACAGGGTTTGAGCAAGTAGCCAGAGAAATTACCATTTTTTAACTGGCCTTGAATTATCTAAATTGCTTTTCATTAATGTTTTTTTCATTCTATAAAGACCTAAGCTTTAAATAACCCATTTCTAGACAGAAGAAAAATAATTTTGCTATATCATTTTTTATACATTTGCTTATCTGTTTAAAAAAAATCTTAGACTTTCAAAATATTTTTTTCTTACATCTTTTTGTGCCATAAACCTAGCTATACATTACTGTTCGCTAATTACTTTATCTCATTCCACTCAATGTTTGATTAACACCCCTTGTAAAATAGGCTAATGACAATTTGAAACCCTAGGCCAGTAATTCTCAACGTCTTTGTTCATGCACGCTTTCAAATACATGCATGTTCATGCAACAGCAGGGTTACATTTTTAAGAACTTGGAATGACTGAACAAATAAGTTGTTACAGCATAGCCACTGTGGAAATGTATGTGTGGCCGACTAGACACAGTATGTTAGCAAATATTCTTCTACTTTCCACTAATCCCCTGAGGTCACAGTAGGCTCAGAAAACATTGCTTGCAGATAATTTCCATCAAAGTGTTTGCAGAGCTCCGCAATCTAGTGTTGTGTCCATGGCGTCTTTTGTAATGACAAAGGACTTTCACTGTTGCCTAATTGCTTATCAGTCTTTACTCACTATTTTCTGGAACATTTCCTTTTAAGTACTTCCAGGCACCCCAAAACGATCTAGCATGAAACTGTCTCCCTTTAATGACCTTAGGATGGGGTCAGCACTGTCATTTGTGCCACGTTTTGTCAATCATGAGATGAAATGATTCACAAAAATATAAGTGGAAAAATAGCAGATCAGTAAACAGCAAACTATGCAGGACACAATCAGTAAATGGTATAAAACATCTGTGTGTTCATACACACTCTCAAATGTATGCATATCCACTAAAAGGGGACACATTTTTGGAAATGGGGATATACTGCACCTATTAGGGCAGGAACAATCATTAGAGGAACCCAAGACTTAGCAATGAAGGGAGCTAATACCTACAGATGGAAAGTGCTGAATAATCAGAAGTATTGTATTTTATTTGCTCAAAACGTTTCATAGCACTCAGTTCATGAGGAAAATGTAAGCTTACAGTGGACTTTAAAGAGTTAATTAAAAGACAGAGCATTATAAAATGTCAGTAATACTTGTATCCTGCTAAAAGGGGTATAAATAACCAATATTTTTATAGTGCTCTTAATGGGTTTAAAGGTTTAAGACAAAACTAAACAAGCCAACAAGGATTACAATGCAAATGCTATGACACCAGAACAACTTTTTGGTGGTTTCTATACACACACCCAAGTTGACCTTCTGCCAAGAAACTGATCTCTTCTATTATCTAAGGGCTAAAGCCTTTCACATTCCAGTACACACAACATTGCTCTTCCACTTTCCTCCTACTCACTGCAGGTTCTGCCATGCTTTCATCATATCCTACAACCCATTCAGCAAAATGCTTTGTCTAAGAAAGGTCAAAGTCATGGTATATGGATATCCCGTAGTAGTAAAAATAAATTTAACAATTTGCTCACAATTTAATACTACAACTGTGATGGGTTAAACATCCAGCTAAACTGGATTAGCCCACACTCCTTTAGGCATCAAACAAAAAAGGACTCTATGGGAAATGTGTTTGAAAGAGGAAAGGATTTAGCAAGTGAAAGTAAAAAAGGATTACAAAGGCTAAACTTTCTACAGGATCTGTTCAGATTCCCTTTCTGTATTATTTGTTAATTTTTCTTCATTTTAAGTCACTACACAGAGAGATTATAAAGTGATGTACTCTAGGAAAACACAAAAAAATGTATTTTATTAAGAATTGATATATACTTGAAATTTGTTAGAAGAGTATTCTTAAGTATTCACACACACACACACACACACAAAAGGGAACTTTGTTATAGCTGTTAAAAAATGTTTTTAATCATTTAAAAATATATATATATATATATATATATACATATATACATACATATATATATGTATATATATATATATATAAAATCAACACATTACCTTTTAAAAAATCAGGTTGATCAGGTTGTACAACCTAAATATACACCTTAGTCAATTATATCTTAATAAAACTAGAAAGAAATGAAATAGTTGATAACATGATGGCGTAAGTCATTGAATTTCTAATATGTTCTTTGAAAATATCATAAACTGTTGCTATGCTTATTTAGGGATGAAACACGGATAGAACATCATACCTAAAGAAAGATCTTTAGTTCTAAAGTATTTCAGCCAAAAATAACTGCAGTCTGTTCTAATTACTATTAAAAATTTATTTGAATGTTCCTAAGATAACACTAGCATCTCAGTCCACATTTACTTTTAATAAAGTGTGACATGTTCTTTAGATTACAACAAAAAGAAAAAAAAAAGTTACCCAACTGAAAGTTCTGTAATAGTTCACTCAACAGCCAACCTAAATTAACAGTTGCATAGTATTGTGTGTCTGCTACTTACAAAATGGCAAATATTCATACACCTTACTGTGAGAACAGAACACCAAGTTTTTACTGCAACTTTGAAATACGGTGAAATGTTGACAAAGATTTTAGAGTTGCACATTTTATTTGTTTTTTGCTTTTTTCTTTCCAGGTTTAAATGAACCAAGGTGCAGACTTCCTTAAACAATATACTCATAAATAAAATATAGATGTGTTAGGTGATCAAATGGGGGACTCATACTTTCAAATGGAAGCTTTTATTAATAGTATCTGCTAGTAAAAGGGAAGCTAACAAATTTGAGGCTTAGAAAAGCTTCTGAAAAATAATTTTTTTTTAGTTTCCTTGTGCTTTCAAAAATGAGTTATATTAAGTGAGAGCAAACACTTACAAACAATATTCAAAAACTCTCTCTTTTCTATTAAAAGAATTTCTATTTTAGAGAAAACCCAACCAAATCAAAACAAATATGTAAACCACTTTACCTCTTCAAATAAGAACCAAGCCCGCAGATGGATTGCCTGGGTGGCTCAGTGGGTTAAAGCCTCTGCTTTCTGCTCAGGTCATGATCCCAGCATCCTTGGATCAAGCCCTGCGTCTGACTCTCTGTTTAGCAGGGAGCCTGATTCCCCTCTCTCTCTCTGCCTGCCCCTCTGCCTACTTGTGACCTCTCTCTGTCAAATAAATAAATAAAATATTAAAAAAAAAAAAAAGAAGAAGAACCAAGCAGTTGAAATAAAAAAAGAAAATGAGGATTTTTGTTTTAATGCCCTCATCTGTCCCTTCCTACTCTGGAAATAACTTGAACTAATAGCTCTCAAGTACTTCTCAATCAAAAAAAAAAAAAAAAAAGGAAAATTAATCATATAAGAAATGTTGTCAGTGTCCTATAAAAACTTCCTGAATGAATCTTTTTTATTTTGTTTTATTTTCTGTAAATATTTTTCTATCCTCTATCCTAAAGAAAAAAAAAATCAATTTGACTAGTCCACTTTTAAGTAATAAGCAATAGACATAAAATACAGAAATAAACCATTTACACAATGCACCCAATACTGATTATGTTGCTATAGTTTTCCTATGTAATATTGTTCTTAAGTCATTTGTATTTTAATACTTGCAATTTATTCCAGGTTGAGATACACAAAAGTATTTTTTTCTGAAGAAAATTCTGCATCTTAAAATTGCAGATGGTGCCTTTTACACTTTTCCACAAATATGTCGCATCTCAAAGGGATTCCATTTACTCTTATATTCATTTTATTTTAGTTACAGAAGTGTTCTGGAGCTCCATTTGCAAGCCTTTTATTTTTTTCTTTTATGAAATGAATGTAATGTTAAAATGCAATAATTTGGTTCTACATGTAAAAACAAACTTTTGAATACCTCCACAAACAATCTAACAAATTGAAAAGACAAAAGATCATGGGGAAACAAAACATTCATTGAGATGATAATGACATGGACATTTTTAACTGAACCAAAACTATCATTCTGTTTATATTTTGCAAGAATGAAAAGATCCAAATTATTGTCGTGTATGTAAGCTTTTAGATGTTTTATGTAGTATTAAGGATAAATTGTGCATGATATCTCATTGAAACAAAGAAAAATAATCTAGCTTCAAAGGAAGAGAATGACAGAATTTTGCAGTTCTCTCTGCAGTTGAGAAGTCCTAAGAAACAATACATCTCACCATGTAATTGTATTTTGTACTTTAGTATTAGTGTTAGAAGACATTTAATTTAAAAAACGTTCTTTTTATATCTTCCTAATAACTTAGAATGCAGATGTACTTTTATAAATGAAAACAATAAGTAATAAATAAATATGTTTCCAGTAACACTCTGGGCTTCTCTGTGGTTTGTTCATAGTATTAATGATTGTGTCTAGGTAAATATCCAAAACAATATATGCTACTAATTAAAAGACTGTATATCCTGTGGTGTGAACTCTGTGATCTAATTAAATTCTGGCTGCCCTCCATTATGGAAAAGGAAAGTATGTGGTGTGTCAAAATGTGCAAATTAAACTAGATTACTAGAAGTCCTTGAACCATTATTGGTTGCTAAGGTAAGTTGTTTTTGATGATCTGGGCCTTATGAAATCATAAATCAATGGATATGGCTCACAGAATGTAGATATGCATAGTATGCCAGAGAGTTCAAGTTAGTCTGGCAAAGGTAAAGTTAGCCAATGTATCAAAAATCATGTTAGAGAGGAAAATTCAAGACCATGTCTTGCATTCCTAGTCAACAAAATATTAACCTAGTGAAAGGTTTTTTCCCTTAAATGTAAGTAAATATAATATTAAAATTATAGATTGTTTTTGTAGTTATATTATCTCTTCAATTAGTATTTTATCAATTAGTTTGAAACCACACACCAAAAAAAAGAAAGAAAGAAAGACACCTCTTATCTCCTTTCAGAAAATTCTTCCACATATATTGAAATTATAAGAGAATACATTCTTGTAATTACAACATAATACACTAGTGCTGTCTTGGCTTGTGCCAAAATAAACTCTTACTCACTAAGTTTGCTACAAAAGTCTAGCTTTCAGTGACATTTTGGATTTCATTTTAATTCACAATTTCCAGATAATCACTGCGATAGTTAATTTTGTATGTCAACTTGACTGGGCCATTGAGTGTCCACATATGTGGTTATGTTTTATTTTAAGCATGTGTGTGAGAGTGTTTCCAAATGAAATGAATATTGGAAGCAGTAAATGCGTAAAGCAGAATGAGCTCCCCAATGTGGGCAGGCTTCATCCAATCTCGTGAAGGCCTGATTAGAACAAAAGGCTAAATAAGGGAGAATGACGTCTCTCTGCCTGACTCTTCAGACTTGAACTTCAACTGGAACTATACCACCCGCTTTCTTGGATCTCTAGCTTGCTGACATCAGATCATAGAAATTTTTAGCTTCCCTAACCACATAAGCCAGGTCCTTAGGATAAAATTTAACAGATAAATATATTATGCATATAATATATATTATGTATAATACATATAGGTAGATATAAGATATAGATAGATACTATAAATATAAACATATATTTATATTTCTTATTGGTTTTGTTTCTCTGGAGAATCTAGACTAATGTAGACACCATCAGTAAAACAGTTTAGTCTTTAGAATATTAAACAATTTTAAACACACAATTGGCAAGATCATTAGTAAATTTTTGTTTCTATAAAATGGCAAAAAGGCATAATATATAATGGAATTGACTCAGGAATAGTGCTACCACAATATTTACAAGCAGAAATTTTTTCGTTTACTATGTGAAAATTGATTTTTTAAATTAATGGACTTTATTTTTTTAGAGAGCATAAGATTTACAGAAAAATGCAGCAACTATTATGGAGAATTCCTATATACTCTCCCATTCCTGCCCTACCCCAACCATTTACTCTACTATTAACATTTTGTGGTATGGTACAATTGTTATAAGTAATAAAGAAATATTGATACATCAGTATTAACTAATGTCAATACTTTATTAAGATTTCCTTAGTTTTTATTTAATGCTCTTTTACTATTCTAATATCCTACTGAGCATACCACATCACATTTAAGTGTCATGTTTCCTTAGGTTCCCCTCACCTGTGACGTGGACTTTGTACAATACTCCTTAATATAAGAATGTTATAATACATACCATCATGGAACTCTGGGGCAGTAGCAAAGACTAAGCTTACCTATTTAACTTCAGAAGTGCTTTTGGGTATGTGTTTTAAATGTCTCTAACAACTGAATTATAAATGAATCATGGATCCACTTGGTTGGGTATCATCATTAACACTAGCTGCATTATTGGAGTCATCATATGTCCTCTCACAATGCCTGGTATGATCATCAGCAATTGCTTTAAACTTTTTATATTCAATAAACTGTGAAACCGAAACATAATTATGGTTATTTATTCAAGTGACAGAGATTTAGTGATTACTATGTGCTAGACCTTCTTGTGGCACTGATATAAGAGGATGAATAAACCGGAGGAAGTCCTTGCTTTCATTGAGTTTTTACCTTAGCTAGGAGTATAAACAAGGAATTAAACAAATTGAGAACATAATGTTACATATTAACAAATGTGAAATGAAAGTATACAATTTGAACTGATACTCAGGTGACGAAAACAGTCTGAGGGAAAAGCATCCTCACCGGACAGAATGCAAAACTGTAAGGCGTAAGCAAGTTAAGAAATCAGGACAGTGTGACAGAAAAGTAGTGGCAGAGAGAAGAGAAAGTATTTGGAAGTCAGAAAAGCAATAAAGAACAGAGCAGAGTAATTGGGCCCTTTAAGCCATGGCAAGAAGTTTGGATTTATATCACAATAAATAAGCCACTGGAGAATTTCAAAGAGAGAGTTTATATAGAAGGCTTATCTGCTCTGATTTATGTTTTTAAAATATTCCTTTACCCTATGGAGATTAGATTTGGAGGGAAACAATAGCAGAAAATAGATGATCAGTCAGGAAGTGATGGTAGAAATAAGAAATGTTGCTTTGGATTAAGGTGGTCTCAGTGAAACAAACATGACCAGAAAGACTGAGAATGTCTGTTCAAGGCAGAGCTAACAGGATTTGCTGCTACATGAATGCTGGGGTGAAGGAAAAAGAGGAATTGAAGAGGTCTCCTAGATTTTTTGGCTTAAAAAACAATTTCCGTTTACCAAGATGAAATGTGGAGAAGAACATGTTCGAAGGTGAATACTGAGTGTTTGATTTTTGACTCCATCAATTTTAGATGATTATAACCACATCTATAGTAAGATATCAATTTGGCAGTTCAATATATGCCCAGAATTTGGGAGGAAGTCAGAATTGGTGATACAATTTTAAATGTTACAGGGACACTACTAACCTGTGTCCAAATCCTGTTATTGAGCAACATGTTCCATGACACCTTGTAAAAAAAGACAAAAGAAAAGGGGAAAAAAAAAAAAAGGAAAAGAAAGGAAAAAAAAAGAAAAGAAGAAATAAGGGGAAAAGAAGGAAAGAGGAGGGGAAGTGAGGAGAGGGAAGGAAAGGGAATGAAAGGGAAGACAGGAAGAAATCAAAGGGTAATTTAGCAGTTGCGTCCAACTCCAAGCAAAAGGCAAAGGAGATAAATCAGTGGGAGGAAAGTGGTCCATTTTTGCCTCAATGATTTTCACTGCTCACAAAGCCCTGCTTGCCTCATCATTACCGGTTGCTTCATTTACTTCCTATTCCTTTGTTGTTGTTGTGGGTGGACTATAATCTAAGCTTTGATGCTTGGCTTTTAAACTGATTCTCAGCCATCAGTGAATGTGAGGCTTTCTCTGAATGCACTGTACCAATCTTAAAGAATTAAGACACTGCCAATAAACATCATAGGCTTGCACAGAGAAAAACATGTCAGCTCTTATCTCCAAGAGAGGGTAGGTAAAGTCCTTACTTAATATAGCCTTCTATTTTGTAAAAATGCTTTTCAGTATATAAATACAGGTAAATAATAACTCCATTTAGACCCACCTACTTCATAAAGGAAAACAGATTTTTTTTTCCTTTCATAAACTCTGTGTCAAAATACTTATTAGGGAAACACATCATGCATGACAGACATATAGCAGATAAATCTTATATTAATTCCCTTTTTTAATATTTCAGTTTTATAAAGAAACTGTTATAATTACAAATTTAAAAGGAAAGAGATTTTCTATTATTTCAGTGGACAATGTAGAAAATACATATACTATCCATATTAAAGAAGAGTATCTACAGAGAACCCATGTATTGACAATCAGATAATTAAGACCTTTTTTCTATACTCTGCATAAGCACTTTATGCTTACATTATCACTTCATTATCAGGTAATAGAGCACTTATCAATATCTATCTGTAAACTGTTAAAGATTACAAATGCAAAAACCATGCAAAACCGTCTGCCCTCCTATTGCTGAGAATCTCATATGAAAATATTTGCTCCCAGCTAAGTCTAATCTTTTTCCGTTATGAGAGTGACAGAGCAGTAGGGGGTAGGCAGGTGGAAGGGGAGAGGCAGAAAATCTCAAGCAGAGTCTACGCTGAGTGTGGAACCACACACGGGGCTTGATTCCACGACCCTGACATCATGACCTGAGTCAAAACCAAGAGACAGATGTTTAACCAACTAGGCTACTCAGTGCCCTTGGTGATGACATTTCTTAGAATAATTATCTTTACTGTTTAACACATGACCTGTTCATTTCTTTTTCAGCTGTCTGTAGAATTTAGTTAAGAAATACTTTCAGAAATACTTCAAAAAATAATACCAGTTTTCATGATAAATAAAATCAATTTTTTTTTTAAAGAATCTTCTAAACATGGGTTGGGAGAAATCATTATTATAAAAAATATTTGAGTAGTTTAATTTTTGTGTTCGAATAAGGAACCTTATTTTAAGCAACATTAAATTAGTACATACCTGAGCCACAAATGTCTCAGTCTCTGAAAGCAATTAACACTTTTATATATTATTTCTGTAATAGAAATGATAGAGGCTTCATTTTCACTGCCATGAACATACATTACTGTATTTTCTTGGCAATAAAAAATAGTACCTTTAAGTCTTATTCAGAGTTGTAATTTATCTAAGATAATGAGTAGATACCCAAACTAGATATTTTAGTAAAGAATTTTTACAAAATTTTCACGACCAGAGGGTACCTGGGTGGCTCAGTGGGTTAAGCCTCGCCTTTGGCTCAGGTCATGATCTCAGGGTCCTGGGATGGAGCCCCGGACTCTCTGCTCAGCGGGGAGCCTGCTTCACCGCCTTCTCTCTCTCTGCCTGCCTTTCTGCCTACTTGTGTTCTTTCTCTGTCAAATAAATAAATAAAATCTTTTAAAAAAAAGATTTCACTCCCAGAAAGCTTCCTGCAATTTCAAAATTCCCAGAAAGTTAATGGGAATATCAGATGACTCCAGATTACTGTTCTAGGTACTGGAACAAATTTTACTGAAACCCATTTCTGTGCACAAGTATTTAATCTATATGACTATGTGCATTTTAATCAAGTCTTACCGTTTACTTATCTGGGAACAGTAAAACCATGTACTTGTGTGGAGGAAAGTTCAATGGACAAGGAATGAAGACACATAGCTAGTTTGGGGAGATTCTGAACAAACTTCCTTTCTTTAACTTTGGAAAGAAGGAAGGAAGGAAGGAAGAGAAGGAGGGAAGGAGGGAGGGAGGAAGAAAGAAAGAAAGAAGGAGAAAAGAAAAGGAAAGGGGAAAAAACTACTTAGAAGATAACAGAAAAATAAAATTGAAGTATAGTTCAGATAAGAGGTTATAAATTGTCTGTAATAATTTTATAATAGGCCTCACTGATATCACTGCAACTGGTTATACTGCCTCATTCTCTTTTTCAAAAGATTTACTGACTTCATGAGTTTTAAAACTTTATTCCAAAGTGAAGACAACAAAATTACTTTAAGAGAAAGTGAAGTCTAGACCAAGGAAACCATTAGTTTGTATGGAGTTCCCACCTTGTCAATGACTTATTTTGTCTCTTTTGTGCTCCTTTTTTAATTCTGTCAACCACTTTGTCTCAAATATCTCCTCCTTTAAAGTCTACTACACAGTTTTCCCCCCATATATATTTGTTGGTGGTCTGTCTGCTCACACAGTTGTTTCTAGTAAAAACTTGATCACACAGCCAAATGTTTTCCAGTCCCTTGTTAACTCCTCTTTTCAACCCAAGAGATTTACCTTTTCTCCACCATTGTATGCTCCATTCTAGTCTTGAACTCTTTCCTTTGGTGCCTTTGATCCTACCTCAGTCAGTTTCTCAGCTCATGTGTGCAACCTGGACCTTGCCACTGTCTAAAATTCTTCTTCTCCAGTATATCAAAACAGAAATTCAAATCTTTCATTCCATATAAAATTATCTCATCCACTCTCAGAAGCACAAGATTTTCTCTTTCTCTTCCTCCATCCCTGAAAACTCTCACTCCACCAAACATTACTATCACACTCTGACACCCTTTTCTCTCCCTCCTTCCCTTTTACCTTCTCCCTCTCTCTCATCCACACACACAAACTACCCCCATTCTCCCAAAGTAAGCAGAACACTTTTGGCCTTTTTACTTTTATCTCTGAGGAGGAAGAACAATTTAGTTTCTGCTACCCTGCTTTTGTTCTCTCTGCGTGCCCAGTTTTTACAGGATAATATGTGTTCCTAAAATAAAAGGGGTTGTGTTATTAGGGAATCTACCTATGTATCTATCATATATAATATATAAACATGTCTCTACACCAGATTTTTTTAAGATTTTACCTTGTTCCTATACATTATAAATCTCTAGGAGAAAAAAAAATAGAGTATGTGGAATTTTCCAAAGTGATTTGATCTTGCTGTCCTCTTCCCCATTTAAAAGGAATGTCTTTAAGGGAGTAGTGTTCTATAAAACACTTAGAGAAATCCTGCTTTAACAAAATGAGCTTTTCATTCTCTTCTGGATGCCAGAAAACTTAAGCCATAATCAATGTTAATCTCAGATATATAAATCCATCTAATCCTTTATTTTTCATACTCTTCACTTATGATCACCACATTTTAAGAGAGCATACACTTGAGATAAACTGCATGGGATCAAATGCTGGATCCATGGATAGTTGGCTTTGTGACCTTGGGTAAGTTACTTGACCTCTCTGTACCTCAACTACCTCATATGCAGAAAATGGGGATTGTATTACTGGGGATTACACAAACCTAGTCCCATCCTTTTTCAGAGGTAAGACTAACTAAGTACTCTAGTAATTTTAGTAATGTATATATTGAAAAATTAATTAGTTTTCACATATTCTGTTACTTTTTTTGCTATATGAAAGTAAAAATAGAATTGAATCACAGCAACTAAAAAAAATGGAAATTCAGAATGAAACACTATTCAATTTTACAGTCTATAGTAATATCTAACAAAACTCAATTTTATTTTTGGATTATGTAAAGATACTTTAGTAATCAAAATAACCACTTAATTTCAAATTTGGAATCATGATCACTTTAGTTTTTTTAATTTTAAAGGTAAAGATATATATAATTATAATAATAGAGCATTAATCATGTGGCTGATAATGTCACAAATAGAAAAATTATACATAATTCACCTACAGTATATCATTGATGTTATGTGAAAGTCTATGCATTTTAAATAGAGTACATTTACATTTCAGTGATCTAGTATGTTAAGGAGTTGCCTTTTAAGTGTAGTTAAAGCAGAAATCAATATGTAGATCCAGTATTTACTATTTTACATTTCTTTAATATATTTTCTTCAAAATTTCCCTATAAATGCTTCAACTTATCAAGTTAAAAGTTAACCTTAGTGTTTTATCTTAAAATGCCAATTACATTCTGAGTTACCAATTGAAAAAATGATAAATAAATGAATCGAAGGTATGAATGTAAACAGAAATCTGCATTCTAAGAGTTATCATGAAAATAATTACAATTTGTGAAAAATTCAAGAGCCATTTCTATCATTTTTTGAGTACCTCAATCATATGTTCTTCTCAAGGGAACTCAAATGCCCCACACATATGAGCTGACCCTCCATTTGACTGCAATCTCTGTCCATTTATGTTTCTTTTTCTTTCTTTTTTTTTTTTTTTTCCCCCAGATTTATTTGTTTTAGAGTGAGAGTGAACATGAATGAGTTGGTGGAAGAGCAGAGGGAGAGAATCTTCAAGAAGAATCCTGGCTGAGTGTGGAGCCCGACACAGGGTTCAGTCTCACAATCCATGAGATCATGACCTGAGTCAAAACCAAGAGTCAGATGCTTAACTACCTGCGCCACCCAGGTGTCCCTATGTTTCTATTTTGTAGCTGAATATGCAGGACAATAAGTACTAATTTCCTTACCTTCTACCCCAGCTGAACCAGGTGATTTCCCAGGGGCAGTGACTAACATCTCATGACTGAACAAATGAGATGGCAGTAAATTTGATCAATAACAGATTCTAGTTGCTGAAAAAAATAGAAATACCATAGGAAGGAAATGGCTATTTCTGTATCACCACCAGATAAGGATTTCTAAAAAACTGGTTATTGGTGATTATTTCGTTTTTGTGTTTTTGTGTTTTTTGTTTTTTCTATCCAGTCCACGTAGTACCTATTAGCTACTTGGCAAGACTAATTTGTTTTTAATCAACCAAAAAAAGGAAACCTAAAGCTATCCTAAGAATTAATTACAGAAAAGTCTGATTTAATGCATATTGTCTTCCAAATCTAAACCTAAGAATTACTATGTTATGCAAAGAGAGAAGATGGGCAAGAGAAGGGGGTGAATAAAAAGGTAGGAACATGAAGGAAGGGAGATAGAAATGTGGACAGAAATGAAAAGTAGAAGCATTATCTTTAGAGTGGAAAATGTAAAGAAGGTAAAGATTCTGACTTTCAGTTTCCCTTATCTTTCTTAACTTACAAGCCTTACTCGCCATTCTTACACCCTTTCTTCCTCTTGCAAAATTTACATGGAATTGACTCCTCAGAAGTAGTTGCCCTTCCATCTCTGAGGTTCCTTGAAAATGTGTATAACCTCAAACCATATTTCAAATAAAGGTTTTGAGGAACTACTTCAATATTTCATTTTTATCTTGTTTTTTTAGTGCTTTTTTTCTAGTTGCTGAATATTTTTTGACTTCATTTTAAGAAAATTCCAGTATTTCATTTTTAAAAGCCACATTATCATGCAAAGATTTTGAGAGTATGTGGTACTTTAGAGACATAAATCTTCATTTAGTTACTATAAAGCCACTAGGTCAAAGTTTTTTGTTTTAATTTAGATTTTTTTGCTATAAAATATTCTAATATGAAACATACCCAAGTGGCTTTTAAAGCGAGCTACTTATATCCAATTACTATGATGTATGTAAAAACACAAGCTGGCTGATTCATGCTATGATACTTAACACAAAAGAACAGATAGGATAATTGTGACACTCTATCACTTACGAGCCACTCTACCCTAAAATAATGAAAAAATGCAACATCAACAAGAAAAAGAAGACCCAGGAATTTCTGATTGTATGCAATATTTATAAATATAAATATATTTTTATAACTACTAACTGTTCATAATCTTTATAAAATAATGTAGCTGGTATTCTAATATTTCAAAATATTTAATTTCCCAGATTTCAGTAATTAAATACTAACATTTATTTCCTTCAGAAACAAACACCATATAACCTTTTAAATCATAGAATAACTTTCTCTAAGTTTTCATACTTAAAATCTTTATACTATCTTAGGGTTTATTTAATAATAAACATTTTATTTTTCCCTTTAAAAACAGTATTTCTTTAAAAGTTATTTTCTCTATAGTCTGACACAAGAAATTTAAAACTGCTATTTAATTTTGCAATAACTAATATCCATTGATGTTATTTAATTGAATTTTCTCATTTTGCTGGTTTTTAAATAATAAGTAATACAGAAAATATACTTAATCAAAGAGGTAATATGTGGTAATATATTTCATTAGACAATTTAAATTGTATTTTCAATATGTAATTACAATGTGATGACATTGTTAGTTTTTTTAAATTAAAGAACCAGCCGGGAAGGGTGGGCGGCTTAGTTGGTTAAGTATTAGATTCTTTATTTCGGCTCAGATCATGATCTCAGGGTCCTGAGATCGAATTCTGCAGCAGGCTCCACGGGAAGTCTGCTTGAAAATTTTCTCTCTCCTGCTGCCCCTCCCCCTGCTCACATACTCTCTCTCTCTAAAATAAGTAAATAAATCTTTAAAAATAAATAAATAAATAGCCAGATTTGAAGGGGCACGTGCACCTGAGTGTTTATAGCAGCAATGTCCACAATAGCCAAACCATGGAAAGAACCTAGATGTCCATCCACAGAAGAATGGAGAAAGAAGATGTGGTATATATATGTGTATATATATACACATATATATACACATATATATAATGGAATACTATGCCGCCATCAAAAGAAACGAAACCATTCCATTTGTAACAACATGGATGGAACTAGAGGGTATTGTGCTGAGTGAAATAAGTCAATCAGAGAAAGACAATTATCATATGATCTCCCTGATATGAGGAATTTGAGAGGCAGAGTGGGGGGGTTGGGGAGGAGGGAAGGAAAAAATGAAACAAGATGGGATCGGAAGGGAGACAAATGATAAGAGTCTTAATCTCACAAAACAAACTGCTGAGGGTGGTTGGGTTATGGACATTGGGAAGGGTATGTGAAATGGTGAGTGCTGCAAAGTGTGTAAGCCTGACGATTCACAGACCTGTACCCCTGGGGCAAATGATACATTGCATGTTAATAAAAATAATTAATAAATAAATAAAGAAAATATGTCCTTTAAAGATAAGCATGTTTATTTATATAAAATTTACCTGTTTAAAAAAATAAAAAATAAATAGCCAGACATATTTCATTAGTCTGCAAGCCCCTCAGAGACTGTTTTATCTTATTAAGAGTATCATTTTATGTCTAACAGAGAACCTGGGCCATATTTGTTGGGTTGGATTGAAACAATGGAAAGCATTTGTATTACAAAGTCAGATAAAAACAGAACTTGAAATCTGGCTTTGTCATTGCACATTGTAGTAGGATGAACAGCCACTCCCAAAATATTATTTCCAAGTGGTGATCCCAGCTATTCTGTGACTTTATTTGGAAATAAAGTCTTTTCAGATGCTATTAAGTTAATGATCTTGAGATGAGACAGCATCATCATAGATTTAGAGTTGGCCCTAAATCTAATGTCCTTGTTAGAGACAAATAAGGAAAAGACAGAGGGGCACCTAGAGGAAAAACCATGTGAAAATGGAGGAAGAGACTGGGGTAAGAAGTTCATAAGCCAAGAAATACCAAGAATTGCCAGCAACCACCAGAAGCCAGGAGAGAGGCATGGAACAGTCTCATTTGAGCCTCCAGGAGGAATGAATCACGCTATTTCAGACTTCTGACCTCCAGAACAGAGAGAATAAATTCCTGTTGTTTTAAGCCACCAAGTTTGTGATCATTTGTTATGGCAGCTCCAGGAAACTACTATAGGCATACGGTCACTAAAAGAATTAGATTTCTCATGTAAAAAAAAAAAAAAAATGGGCCTAATGCCCACTTTTTAGATCTGTTGAGAAAATTAAATGAGATAGCTTAAATGAACCACTTACCCTAGTGTCTGATATCCAGTAGGACTCAATCACATTGGTCTCCCCCTGACAACCACTCAGGAGTGGTCTCTACTAGATTTCCCAAAGGAATATTTCTAAAAAATTCATGCCTTAGCAAGGAGTATAAATATAATTTGTATAAGTTTACATAAACTATAATCCATTAAAAGGCAATTTTCATGTGTATTTCCTGTATTGCTCATGATTTAGAAACAGCATGATGCAAAAATTTAATTAAATGCAGTGAACATTGGTTATAAAGAAATTACACAGTACTTTTAAATCTCTTGTAATGTCAGGAAGTCAGGTAGAAAATTTTAATCTTCCTCCCTGAACGTTTGTATTCATGACCCTTCCATCACAACTACTCACACTGGTCTCAACATTAAGTTAGAATGGAGGAATGAAAAGACAAGGGAAAGGACTTTAAACTCTTAACTCCTGAAGGGCCAGAGGAAAGCTTTCACAGCTCATAATTTAAGACTAATTATGCCTTTAAATTCTTCAAGATTGAAAAAAATCATTTAATTTTTACAAGATTTTAATCTTGACAGCCTGATCTCACATTATCTTTTATTATTATTTTTATATTTTGCATTTTTTTGGCTATTTCTCTACCTGAGAGCAAAGAAAATATACTTGTTAATCATAAATAAATGTTTGGCAAAAAAAGCCTGACTGTATAACATATTTTTTTCATTTAAATATCTTGCAGAGAACAAAATTTTAAAGAGACAGAGGCTACAAAACTCAGAATTACTTCAAAATGTGTATTTAATATATTCTGATCAGCAAGTTTCTATAAATTATAAAAGAATCTCAATGTCCATTGCATGTTTATTTATAAGGAATGATTTTTTTCTTTCCCATAAAGTTAAAACAAAAGCAGTGATTAAAAAATAAAACAATAACTTATTAATTCCATACATTAATTAACATTTACAGATAAAAACGAAACTCTAGGGAAAAATTCTTTACCGTAAGGAATTACCTTATTCTGTTGACTAGAAATTGATAACACAAAAGCTTCTCAATCAAGTGGGTTCTGTGTATCTATTTCTATCAATTTCCTAAATACTATAAAGCCCACAAAAAAAGGACACTGAGAAAATAAAAGTTCCGTTTATAGATGTTTACAACATTGCTATAAATGAATGGCAAGGGTTTTGAGGAGGGGATAGGAATAAGAGGGGCCACTAGGGAATGTTTTTAATGGGGTCTCCCAGGAAACCTTTCCTCAAGGCAGTTTTAGTCTCCTGAAATTATACCTTTAGTCTTTCAGATTTAAAAACAGATCAAGAATTAATTGCTTTTTTATGGACAGACTCTTCTGAACAAGATTCATAAGAAAACTGTATAAAATGCAATGTCAATTTATTGATTTCCAATTTGAATTGTTACTGTTTAAAGGAATCTGATGTTTAAGGTCCCCAGACCCTAATCATATGTTGTTTCTGTAAACGTCGCATGGGAAAGTAGATCACAAACAATAATGAGAAGGGTTAAGTGCAGACCATGGAATAATGCAGACAAGTAAATGCTCAAGTATTGAGCTAAGTTAACTAACATGCCCATTTCCACAATAAATTATACATACCAAGGAGATCAACAATTCAAGGGTTTCCTGGATTATGCATAAAAGTGTACTTAAATGCTTGACCTCTTTACTCTTGTTTTCTTTTTTGGTCTATTTTCATGATAACCAAACACTCTAATTATGGTTGATGAGGCCAGTTTTCCTCAGATTATATATTGAGGCTTAATATAGCCATATTTTAGGGTCATGTCACATTTTTCCAATTTAAGGTAATATGCATTTGTAGACCCAAGATCTGCTATGTATTAATTTTAGCTCTCAGAGCTGAATCATGATTTCAAATGTTTATATCTCTTGAAAGATGTTTTATTATGTATTTATATAGGATGCATATTTTCTTCTTTAAGGAGTGGGCAAAACACCAGATCAACATGAACATGCTGTAAGCAATTAATGATTCACATATCTCTAAGTGAACAGGTAAAGGGGTATATTTAACACATTTCCTGTTTTAGGCCAACATCTGAGTTCAAATGCAGTGTTTATATAATAGAATTCCTTTTTTTTTTTTTAATTTTATTTATTTGACAGAGAGAGATCACAAGTAGGCAGAGGCAGGCAGAGAGACGGGGGAAGCAGACTCCCTGCTGAGCAGAGAGCCCAATGTGGGGCTCCATCCCAGGACCCAGAGATCATGACCTGAGCTGAAGGCAGAGGCTTAACCCACTGAGCCACCCAGGCACCCCTGTATAATAGAATTCTTAGTAAACTGAAGAATACTGCTCACCTAGAGATTGTATGTGTGATAACAAAAAAACCCATTTTAACTAATATTTTAAATTAGAAAAATTGTGATACTTACTGATATTTATATGTAACGCTGGATTACTTTAGATTGGAAGAGATAATCACATTACTTTAATGGGATATTTGTTCCCCCATGAGGGTCCAAGTAATCCAAAGAAAGATTTTAAAATGGAGATTTCCTGAGCTTTGTTCAAGGAGTTGAGTTCCTTGGTATATTTATTCTTTAGGAAGCAAAGACAAATAAGCAAAAACCATTTTTTAATCTATATTCATATCCAATATCTCTAATTCTTCGACACAAAAATTAGACCATAAGTAATAATTGCCTCATTTCATAAACAAATTGACAAATGGACTTAAAATAGTTTACAGGTTATCTGAATAATCCAACACTGCTTATTTAAACAAAACCTTACACAAATAAAGAAAAAAACCCTAAATTTTAATAAAAAATCAGTCTGTTGCCAAAAACATAAAACTTATTTAAAAAAAAAAAAAACATAACATTTGTTGATGTGAGTTTAGTTTCACCTATAAAGAGAAACTGACTCTCCTCAACACTGCAAGGAACTTCTCAAATGCACAAATTCCCAGTCCATCAGTTTTATGAGCTAAATAGAGCTGCTCAAAAAAGTTGTGTTCTAGCCCCTGCCGTGCCTTTCCACATACTGCTCCATCCTCCTGAACCTGTTCTTGGTCACATTCTATTCAATCTTCAAGTGCTGGGCATCAACTCCTAGTTTGACAGAAAGAAGAAAGCATTCCACAGAATTTAGGACAGAATCTAGGGAGAAAAAGACATTGTATTTTTTTTTTTCTTAAAGACATGATATCTTGATAGAAACATTAAAGAAAAGAGCCTTGGAAGAAGAAACAGGAAAAATGGATTAGAACCCCAGCTTTACCACTAATCCTTGAACTTTGGATAACTCACTTAGTCTCTCAAGAATTTATTTGCTGCAACCCCTGGGTGGCTCAGTCAGTTGAGCATCTGACCTTGCTTTTGGCTCAGGTCATAATCTCCTGGGTCATGAGGCTGAACCCTGTTGGGTTCTGCAGCAGGAAGTCTGCTTTGGATTCTTCCCCCCTACCTTACCCTCCACCTTAGCCCCTTCTCCTCCTCCTCCTGGTCTTGTGTGCTTGTGCACCCTCCCTCTCAAATAAATTAATTTAAAAAAATTTGTTTTGGGGAGAAGTAGCAGCTGAGACTACTTCAGGTTGCGGGAGATCAGCTAGATAGCTTATCTAAAGATTGCAAACACCTACAAATCCAACGGGAAATCGAAGAGAAGAAGAACAGCAATTCTAGAAACAGAAAATCAACCACTTGCTGAAAGGTAGGACTGGCAGAGAAGTGAATCCAAAGGGACGGGAAGACAGACCCCGGGGGGAGGGGCCGGCTCCCGGCAAGCGGCGGAGCAACGGAGCACAAAATCGGGACTTTTAAAAGTCGGTTCCGCTGAGGGACATCGCTCCAGAGGCTTAACTGGGGTGAAGCCCACGCGGAGCCAGTGTGGCCTCAGGTCCCGCAGGGTCACAGAAGGATCGGGGTGTCTGAGTGTCGCAGAGCTCGCAGGTATTAGAACAGGGAAGCCGGCTACAGAGACGGAGCCGAGGAGTGAGCTCACAGCTCGGGCTTACCTTGAACCGGTCACAGGCTCGGTGAGCTCGGAGCGCAGCCGGAGGCCAGGCAGACGGGAGTAATTGGACGCTGTTCCCTGAGGGCGCACTGAGGAGTGGGACCCCGAGCTCTCGGCTCCTCCGGGCCGGAGACTGGGAGGCCGCCATCTTCCTTCCCGTCCTCCGGACTCTACGGAAAGCGCTCAGGGAACAAAAGCTCCCGAAAGCAAACCCGAGCGGATTACTCAGCCCGGGCCCTGGTAAGGGCGGTGCGACTCCGCCTGGGGCAAAGACACTTGAAAATCACTACAACAGGCCCCTCCCCCAGAAGATCAACAAGAAACCCAGCCAGGACCAAGTTCACTTACGAGGAGTGCGGTTTCAATACCAAGGAGAGCACCGGAATTCCAGAGGAGGAGAAAGCAAAGCACGGAACTCATGGCTTTCTCCCCATGATTCTTTAGCCTTGCAATTAATTTAATTTTTTTTTCTTTTTCAATTTTTTTCTCTTCTTCTGCTAAATTTTTTTAAACTTTTACCCTTTTTTTTAACGTTTTTTAACTAGTTTATCTAATATATATATATTTATTCCTTTTTATATTATTTTCATTATTGGTTTTCTTTTTTTTTATTTGTTTCTTTTTTCTTTTTTATTTTTTTTTTCTTTCTGAACCTCTTTTTTTCCCCCCCCCCCCCCCCCCCTCACGATTTGGGATCTCTTCTGATTTGGCTAAAGCATATTTTCCTGGGGTTGTTGCCACCCTTTTAGTATTTTACTTACTCCTTCATATACTCTTATCTGGACAAAATGACAAGGCGGAAAAATTCACCACAAAAAAAAAGAACAAGAGGCAGTACCAAAGGCTAAGGACCTAATCAATACAGACATTGGTAATATGTCAGATTTAGAGTTCAGAATGACGATTCTCAAGGTTCTAGCTGGGCTCGAAAAAGGCATGGAAGATATTAGAGAAACCCTCTCAGGAGATATAAAAGCCCTTTCTGGAGAAATAAAAGAACTAAAATCTAATCAAGTTGAAATAAAAAAAGCTATTAATGAGGTGCAATCAAAAATGGAGGCTCTCACTGCTAGGATAAATGAGGCAGAAGAAAGAATTAGCGATATAGAAGACCAAATGACAGAGAATAAGGAAGCTGAACAAAAGAGGGACAAACAACTACTGGACCACGAGGGCAGAATTCGAGAGATAAGTGACACCATAAGACGAAACAACATTAGAATAATTGGGATTCCAGAAGAAGAAGAAAGAGAGAGGGGAGCAGAAGGTATATTGGAGAGAATTATTGGAGAGAATTTCCCCAATATGGCAAAGGGAACAAGCATCAAAATCCAGGAGGTTCAGAGAACCCCACTCAAAATCAATAAGAATAGGTCCACACCCCGTCACCTAATAGTCAAATTTACAAGTCTTAGTGACAAAGAGAAAATCCTGAAAGCAGCCCGGGAGAAGAAGTCTGTAACATACAATGGTAAAAATATTAGATTGGCAGCAGACTTATCCACAGAGACCTGGCAGGCCAGAAAGAGCTGGCATGATATATTCAGAGTACTAAACGAGAAAAACATGCAGCCAAGAATACTATATCCAGCTAGGCTATCATTGAAAATAGAAGGAGAGATTAAAAGCTTCCAGGACAAACAAAAACTGAAAGAATTTGCAAACACCAAGCCAGCTCTACAGGAAATATTGAAAGGGGTCCTCTAAGCAAAGAGAGAACCTAAAAGTAGTAGATCAGAAAGGAACAGAAACAATATACAATAGCAGTCACCTTACAGGCAATACAATGGCACTAAATTCATATCTCTCAATAGTTACCCTGAATGTGAATGGGCTAAATGCCCCAATCAAAAGACACAGGGTATCAGAATGGATAAAAAAACAAAACCCATCTATATGTTGCCTACAAGAAACTCATTTTAAACCCGAAGACACTTTCAGATTTAAAGTGAGGGGGTGGAAAAGAATTTACCATGCTAATGGACATCAGAAGAAAGCAGGAGTGGCAATCCTTATATCAGATCACTTAGATTTTAAACCAAAGACTATAATAAGAGATGAAGATGGACACTATATCATACTCAAAGGATCTGTCCAACAAGAAGATCTAACAATTGTAAATATCTATGCCCCTAACGTGGGAGCAGCCAACTATATAAACCAATTAATAACAAAATCAAAGAAACACATCGACAATCATACAATAATAGTAGGGGACTTTAACACTCCCCTCACTGAAATGGACAGATCATCCAAGCAAAAGATCAACAAGGAAATAAAGGCCTTAAATGACACACTGGACCAGATGGACATCACAGATATATTCAGAACATTCCATCCCAAAGCAACAGAATACACATTCTTCTCTAGTGCACATGGAACATTCTCCAGAATAGATCACATCCTTGGTTCTAAATCAGGTCTTAACTGTTATCAAAAAATTGGGATCATTCCCTGCATATTTTCAGACCACAATGCTCTGAAGCTAGAACTCAATCGCAAGAGGAAATTTGGAAAGAACCCAAATATATGGCGACTAAACAGCATCCTTCTAAAGAATGAATGGGTCAACCAGGAAATTAAAGAAGAATTGAAAAAATTCATGGAAACAAATGATAATGAAAATACAACAGTTCAAAATCTGTGGGACACAACAAAGGCAGTCCTGAGAGGAAAATATATAGCGGTACAAGCCTTTCTCAAGAAACAAGAAAGGTCTCAGGTACACAACCTAACCCTACACCTAAAGGAGCTGGAGAAAGAACAAGAAAGAAACCCTAAACCCAGCAGGAGAAGAGAAATATAAAGATCAGAGCAGAAATCAATGAAATAGAAACCAAAAAAACAATAGAACAAATCAACGAAACTAGGAGCTGGTTCTTTGAAAGAATTAATAAGATTGATAAGCCCCTGGCCAGACTTATCAAAAAGAAAAGAGAAAGGACCCAAATAAATAAAATCATGAATGAAAGAGGAGAGATCACAACTAACACCAAAGAAATACAGACAATTATAAGAACATATTATGAGCAACTCTATGCCAACAAATTTGACAATCTGGAAGAAATGGATGCATTCCTAGAGACATATAAACTACCACAACTGAACCAGGAAGAAATAGAAAGCCTGAACAGACCCATAACCAGTAAGGAGAATGAAACAGTCATCAAAAATCTCCAAACAAACAAAAGCCCAGGGCCAGACGGCTTCCCGGGGGAATTCTACCAAACATTTAAAGAAGAAATAATTCCTATTCTCCTGAGACTGTTCCAAAAAATAGAAATGGAAGGAAAACTTCCAAACTCATTTTATGAGGCCAGCCTCACCTTGATCCCCAAACCAGACAAGGATCCCATCAAAAAAGAGAACTACAGACCAATATCCTTGATGAACACAGATGCAAAAATTCTCACCAAAATACTAGCCAATAGGATTCAACAGTACATTAAAAGGATTATTCACCACGACCAAGTGGGATTTATTCCAGGGCTGCAAGGTTGGTTCAACATCTGCAAATCAATCAATGTGATACAACACATTAATAAAAGAAAGAACAAGAACCATATGATACTCTCAATAGATGCTGAAAAAGCATTTGACAAAGTACAGCATCCCTTCCTGATCAAAACTCTTCAAAGTGTAGGGATAGAGGGCACATACCTCAATATTATCAAAGCCATCTATGAAAAACCCATCGCAAATATCATTCTCAATGGAGAAAAACTGAAAGCTTTTCCGCTAAGGTCAGGAACACGGTAGGGATGTCCGTTATCACCACTGCTATTCAACATAGTACTAGAAGTCCTAGCCTCAGCAATCAGACAACAAAAAGAAATTAAAGGCATCCAAATCGGCAAAGAAGAAGTCAAACTATCACTCTTCGCAGATGATATGATACTATATGTGGAAAACCCAAAAGACTCCACTCCAAAACTGCTAGAACTTGTACAGGAATTCAGTAATGTGTCAGGATATAAAATCAATGCACAGAAATCAGTCGCATTTCTCTACACCAACAACAAGACAGAAGAAAGAGAAATTAAGGAGTCCATCCCATTTACAATTGCACCCAAAACTATAAGATACCTAGGAATAAACCTAACCAAAGAGACTAAGAATCTATACACAGAAAACTATAAAGTACTCATGAAAGAAATTGAGGAAGACACAAAGAAATGGAAAAATGTTCCATGCTCCTGGATTGGAAGAATAAATATTGTGAAAATGTCTATGCTACCTAAAGCAATCTACACATTTAATGCAATTCCTATCAAAGTACCATCCATTTTTTTCAAAGAAATGGAACAAATAATCCTAAAATTTATATGGAACCAGAAAAGACCTCGAATAGCCAAAGGAATATTGAAAAAGAAAGCCAAAGTTGGTGGCATCACAATTCCAGACTTCAAGCTCTATTACAAAGCTGTCATCATCAAGACAGTATGGTACTGGCACAAAAACAGACACATAGATCAATGGAACAGAATAGAGAGCCCAGAAATAGACCCTCAACTCTATGGTCAACTAATCTTTGACAAAGCAGGAAAGAATGTCCAATGGAAAAAAGACAGCCTCTTCAATAAATGGTGTTGGGAAAATTGGACAGCCACATGCAGAAAAATGAAATTGGATCATTTCCTTACACCACACATGAAAATAAACTCAAAATGGATGAAGGACCTCAATGTGAGAAAGGAATCCATCAACATCCTTGAGGAGAACACAGGCAGCAACCTCTTCGACCTCAGCCGCAGCAACATCTTCCTAGGAACATCGCCAAAGGCAAGGGAAGCAAGGGCAAAAATGAACTATTGGGATTTTATCAAGATCAAAAGCTTTTGCACAGCAAAGGAAACAGTTAACAAAACCAAAAGACAACTGACAGAATGGGAGAAGATATTTGCAAACGACATATCAGATAAAGGGCTAGTGTCCAGAATCTATAAAGAACTTAGCAAACTCAACACCCAAAGAACAAATAATCCAATCAAGAAATGGGCAGAAGACATGAACAGACATTTCTGCAAAGAAGACATCCAGATGGCCAACAGACACATGAAAAAGTGCTCCATATCACTCGGCATCAGGGAAATACAAATCAAAACCACAATGAGATACCACCTCACACCAGTCAGAATGGCTAAAATTAACAAGTCCGGAAATGACAGATGCTGGCGAGGATGCGGAGAAAGGGGAACCCTCCTACACTGTTGGTGGGAATGCAAGCTGGTGCAACCACTCTGGAAAACAGCATGGAGGTTCCTCAAAATGTTGAAAATAGAACTACCCTATGACCCAGCAATTGCACTGCTGGGTATTTACCCTAAAGATACAAACGTAGTGATCCGAAGGGGCACGTGCACCCGAATGTTTATAGCAGCAATGTCTACAATAGCCAAACTATGGAAAGAACCTAGATGTCCATCAACAGACGAATGGATAAAGAAGAAGTGGTATATATACACAATGGAATACTATGCAGCCATCAAAACAAATG